>NC_054468.1:131348575-131656325 GCF_017639515.1 Carcharodon carcharias | reverse complement strand
AATCTGAAATAAAAACACAAAATGCTGGAAAAACTTGGCAGGTCTGGCAGCATCTGTGGAGAGAGAAACAGAGTTAAAATTTGAGTCTCTATGACTTCTTCAGAGCTAAAGAGAAGTAGAAATGTGACGGATTTAAAACTGTTTAAGATGGGGTGGAGCAAGTGGAACGAGATAGATGGTCAAGGATAAGTGACAGCTAAGGACAGATTGACAAAGATGTCATGGACACAAGACAAAGGGATTGTTAGTGGTAGTAGTAATATGACACAGTCACTAGTAAATGCTGAGTTGTTGAAATCCTTGTAAATCTTGAAACACTGTCACAACCCTTTTTTTCAACCTGAGGTGCAGGCTTTGAACTCAGTAGTAATAAGACCACCAAGTCTCAAGATGTTTTTCATAAAACTAGATTAAACATTTATTAACACAAGAAAGGTTGTAAACACATATATATGTCTACAAAATTACTACGATAATAACTACAAAAATCGACTAATTAATCTGACTCTCGGTTACACCTTCATTAAAGCAACAGTACACCTCATAGATTTAACAGACCTTGGGCAAAGCACACACTGGGCAGACACATTGAAATTTAGTTTCTTTCAGCTCTGGGTGCTAGCAGACAGACTTGAGGCTTACAGGCTGGAGGCTTCTCACACGTGTTGGATCTTAAACTGCCCCTGCCTTACTCCTGTCTCCTTTATACATATCTTTCTCTTTGAATGTAAATTTTCCATTGTGTCCCTAGGCTTTATACTTTACTTCCTCTAACAATAACATCCTTTCATTCCACTGATTTTATTAGTAAACTGAAAAAAAAACATATTGCTTGGCGTCTTCTATTGGGTGTAAGATTTCACCTGCAGTCTTGAATGGCTTCTTCTGCCAAATGCAAATTTACACTTTACCTTCTATCATCCTTATTTTGACCTAAATAACATCTCAAAGCTGCTATATATCAAAGAACCCAGACTAGCTGGCTTTAATCCAATTAAGACACACACAGACAAACACATAGACACAGAGAAAAAAACAAAAAAACTGCGGATGCTGGAAATCCAAAACAAAAACAGAATTACCTGGAAAAACTCAGCAGGTCTGGCAGCATCGGCGGAGAAGAAAAGAGTTGACGTTTCGAGTCCTCATGACCCTTCGACAGAACTTGAGTTCGAGTCCAGGAAAGAGCTGAAATATAAGCTGGTTTAAGGTGTGTGTGTGGGGGGCGGAGAGATAGAGAGACAGAGAGGTGGAGGGGGTTGGTGTGGTTGTAGCGACAAACAAGCAGTGATAGAAGCAGATCATCAAAAGATGTCAACAACAATAGTACAATAGAACACATAGGTGTTAAAGTTAAAGTTGGTGATATTATCTAAACGAATGTGCTAATTAAGAATGGATGGTAGGGCACTCAAGGTATAGCTCTAGTGGGTTTTTTTTTTATTTTATATAATGGAAATAGGTGGGAAAAGGAAAATCTTTATAATTTATTGGGGAAAAAAAAAAGAAGGGGGAAACAGAAAGGGGGTGGGGATGGGGGAGGGGACTCACGACCTAAAGTTGTTGAATTCAATATTCAGTCTGGAAGGCTGTAAAGTCCCTAGTCGGAAGATGAGGTGTTGTTCCTCCAGTTTGCGTTGGGCTTCACTGGAACAATGCAGCAAGCCAAGGACAGACATGTGGGCAAGAGAGCAGGGTGGAGTGTTAAAATGGCAAGCGACAGGGAGGTTTGGGTCATTCTTGCGGACAGACCGCAGGTGTTCTGCAAAGCGGTCGCCCAGTTTACGTTTGGTCTCTCCAATGTAGAGGAGACCACATTGGGAGCAACGAATGCAGTAGACTAAGTTGGGGGAAATGCAAGTGAAATGCTGCTTCACTTGAAAGGAGTGTTTGGGTCCTTGGACGGTGAGGAGAGAGGAAGTGAAGGGGCAGGTGTTGCATCTTTTGCGTGGGCAAGGGGTTGTGCCATAGGAGGGGGTTGAGGAGTAGGGGGTGATGGAGGAGTGGTCCAGGGTGTCCCGGAGGGAGCGATCCCTACGGAATGCCGATAAGGGGGGTGAAGGGAAGATGTGTTTGGTAGTGGCATCATGCTGGAGTTGGCGGAAATGGCGGAGGATGATCCTTTGAATGCGGAGGCTGGTGGGGTGATAAGTGAGGACAAGGGGGACCCTATCATGTTTCTGGGAGGGAGGAGAAGGAGTGAGGGCGGATGCGCGGGAGATGGGCCGGACACGGTTGAGGGCCCTGTCAACGACCGTGGGTGGAAAACCTCGGTTAAGGAAGAAGGAGGACATGTCAGAGGAACTGTTTTTGAATGTAGCATCATCGGAACAGATGCGACGGAGGCGAAGGAACTGAGAGAATGGGATGAAGTCCTTACAGGAAGTGGGGTGTGAGGAGCTGTAGTCGAGATAGCTGTGGGTGTCGGTGGGTTTGTAATGGATATTGGTGGACAGTCTATCACCAGAGATTGAGACAGAGAGGTCAAGGAAGGGAAGGGAAGTGTCAGAGATGGACCACGTGAAAATGATGGAGGGGTGGAGATTGGAAGCAAAATTAATAAATTTTTCCAAGTCCTGACGAGAGCATGAAGCAGCACCGAAATAATCATCGATGTACCGGAGAAAGAGTTGTGGAAGGGGGCCTGTTGCAGTCCTACTCCGGCCCCCTTCCACAACTCTTTCTCCGGTACATCGATGATTATTTCGGTGCTGCTTCATGCTCTCGTCAGGACTTGGAAAAATTTATTAATTTTGCTTCCAATCTCCACCCCTCCATCATTTTCACGTGGTCCATCTCTGACACTTCCCTTCCCTTCCTTGACCTCTCTGTCTCAATCTCTGGTGATAGACTGTCCACCAATATCCATTACAAACCCACCGACACCCACAGCTATCTCGACTACAGCTCCTCACACCCCACTTCCTGTAAGGACTCCATCCCATTCTCTCAGTTCCTTCGCCTCCGTCGCATCTGTTCCGATGATGCTACATTCAAAAACAGTTCCTCTGACATGTCCTCCTTCTTCCTTAACCGAGGTTTTCCACCCACGGTCGTTGACAGGGCCCTCAACCGTGTCCGGCCCATCTCCCGCGCATCCGCCCTCACTCCTTCTCCTCCCTCCCAGAAACATGATAGGGTCCCCCTTGTCCTCACTTATCACCCCACCAGCCTCCGCATTCAAAGGATCATCCTCCGCCATTTCCGCCAACTCCAGCATGATGCCACTACCAAACACATCTTCCCTTCACCCCCCCCTTATCGGCATTCCGTAGGGATCGCTCCCTCCGGGACACCCTGGTCCACTCCTCCATCACCCCCTACTCCTCAACCCCCTCCTATGGCACAACCCCTTGCCCACGCAAAAGATGCAACACCTGCCCCTTCACTTCCTCTCTCCTCACCGTCCAAGGACCCAAACACTCCTTTCAAGTGAAGCAGCATTTCACTTGCATTTCCCCCAACTTAGTCTACTGCATTCGTTGCTCCCAATGTGGTCTCCTCTACATTGGAGAGACCAAACGTAAACTGGGCGACCGCTTTGCAGAACACCTGCGGTCTGTCCGCAAGAATGACCCAAACCTCCCTGTCGCTTGCCATTTTAACACTCCACCCTGCTCTCTTGCCCACATGTCTGTCCTTGGCTTGCTGCATTGTTCCAGTGAAGCCCAACGCAAACTGGAGGAACAACACCTCATCTTCCGACTAGGGACTTTACAGCCTTCCGGACTGAATATTGAATTCAACAACTTTAGGTCGTGAGTCCCCTCCCCCCTCCCCACCCCCTTTCTGTTTCCCCCTTCTTTTTTTTTTTTCCCAATAAATTATAAAGATTTTCCTTTTCCCACCTATTTCCATTATATAAAATAAAAAAAAAACCCACTAGAGCTATACCCTGAGTGCCCTACCATCCATTCTTAATTAGCACATTCGTTTAGATAATATCACCAACTTTAACTTTAACACCTATGTGTTCTATTGTACTATTGTTGTTGACATCTTTTGATGATCTGCTTCTATCACTGCTTGTTTGTCGCTACAACCACACCAACCCCCTCCACCTCTCTGTCTCTCTATCTCTCCGCCCCCCACACACACACCTTAAACCAGCTTATATTTCAGCTCTTTCCTGGACTCGAACTCAAGTTCTGTCGAAGGGTCATGAGGACTCGAAACGTCAACTCTTTTCTTCTCCGCCGATGCTGCCAGACCTGCTGAGTTTTTCCAGGTAATTCTGTTTTTGACATAGACACAGACCCCACTAGAACTCTATTTTAAAAAATAATTTCCCACAACATTATTGTATCTTCTTGACAGTGGTGAAGAATAAAGAAGGCGTTGATAGTGGCACAAGGGTAAGATAGCAGAGGGTGTTAATAGAAGAACAAGGACCATCACTGTGAAAGCACAACATAGAGACAAGTGACAGATGGCCCTGTGGGGGGAGGGGCGAGGTTGTGCAAAAGGATCAAAAAATGAAGGACATCATTAAATATTTTTAAAAATAAAAATAAATAAAAAAATTAAAGTAATGCAGCTGGATTAAAAAGGGATTCTAGAGGGAGAATGAGAGTTCATGACCTGAAGTTGTTGAACTCAGTGTTAAGTCTGGATGTCTATAAGGTGCCTAATGGGAAGATGTGAGGCTGTTCCTCCAGTTTGCGTTGGGCTTCACTGAAACATTGCAACAGGGCAAGGACCCACATGTGAGCAAATGGGGACCTAGACCTTTAGTACCCAGAAGAAAAGAGACTCTGACCAGGCTTCTTTCAAAAACTCAGAATGACTAATTTATTTTTAAAACAAAACTTCTTTTAACAAGTTGCAAGTACTGGTTAACACATAATTGTAACTGGGAAGTGTAACAATCTATCTCTTCCTAAAGAATTCCCCAGCAAACACACGCAGACAAACAAAGGACAAACAGACTGTGTCCCTCTGCAGAGATGGGCTTTGAAGATGGGCCTTATAAAATAAAGGATAAAGTCCACAGGGTCTTGAGACTGTCAACCTGGGATAGGATTTTTGGTTCATCAGGCAGGCACAATGGGTCCAGTAGCGGCCGGTAAATGTTCCGCAGCCCACGGTCAATTAATGGCCAGCCTGCTCAAAAGGCATTCTGAAAGACTCAGTGCTGCTGGGCTGGGGATGGGGAGGAGGGTGAGCTTTGAAGTCTGTGCAGGTGTTAGGAAGCATGGAACGAAAGCTCCCTGAAGGCAGAGAGCTGGCTCTGGGAGCTGAAGAATTTTAAACCCTTAAATAAAGATTTTAAAGTCCCGAAAAAATTTTCCACACATAAGACCAATCACCTAAACATGTTGATCATAAAAATTCTGCATGGACATTTTTATTTATTCCTTAATCATTATCAGGAACCTCATCCCGCACTTGGATGAGGATTCCTCAAAAATTCAAAGTCCACCTGGCCAATCTGCCCACCTGTCAACCATAAGGTTGGATGGGCTGCGAAAATAACGAGATAGGGAACCCGCCCGCCCACCCCCACTCCCGCACATCCCCACGACTGGGTGAAAATGTTGCCCATAATCTAACATAGAAGATTCATCCATTCACCTAAAAACTGTTCTTTGATTAATTTCAGAGGACCTCTTTCCTCAGGTCTATAAAATAATTCAAAAAAGCTAAAACTAGTAGATTCATTTGGTTAATCTCGGGTAACAACGAAAAGAAAATTCAGTCCTTTGTCCCAATCATGGGGATATTAGTGACAATATGCTTTAATCTTTGTATTCAGAGTTTGATGGTATCTCTCTGAAGCTCCCTGTGTTTGTGGATGATATGCTGTGGACTCTAACTACCCATGGTCTGAAAAATTTTAGACATGAAATTGCAACCTTGTTCCAACTGGATCTCTACCGGTAATCCATATCGAGTAAAAAATTGGGTTCACTTCTCCGCCACTACTTTAGCTGTAACAGTCCTTAAAGGGATGACTCCTGGAAATCAAGTTGTCATATCCATAATAGTAAAGAAATACTGGTGCCCTGCTTTCGTTTTTGGTAATGATCCTACATAATCCACTAGCAACCTACTAAATGGCTCCTTAAAAACTGCTGTAGGAAATAAGTTTGCCGGTTTGATTTCATGTTGTGGTTCTCCTACCATCTGACACGTATGGCACGTTTTACAAAACTGCACCATGTCGTTGTGAAGACCTGGCCAGTAAAGCTGTCAGTTTATCTGCACCTGAGTTTTCCGAATCCCTACATATCCTGCCATAGGAATTTCATGTACTACCTGTAATAACTCTTCACGCTATTTGGGCAGAGCTACTACCTGATGAACAAGCATCCACTCCTCGTTTGCAGGTCTGTGAGGAGGTCTCCACTTCCTCATTAGAATTCCATTTCTAATGTAATTCCGGAACTGCCTTAGCCTCAGCTTCAGTTTGGGCTGATTGTGCTATTTTATTCAACCCTGGATCAGCTTGTTGAGCATCAACTAGAGAATATTTGTTAAGCATCCCTTTCGGATTATCGAAGCCTTTAAAGGAAGTTTCAGTCGGCCAAATCTCTGTCTGTGGCATCATTTGGACTTCCGATGATGGACTTTGCTTAGCCATTGCTCGGGTTATCACACATGAAGGAATGAGCTCTGGAACCTTTTCCTGTAACTGCTCTGTCTTTTTAAACTCACTTGGGCTTTCTGTAATTATGGGAGAAGCTACCACCTTCACTCCAGCTAAATCATTTCCCAGCTCCTTCTATGGGTAACTGCTGAACAACACCCACCATCACTGTCCCAGACAATAGCTGACATTCCAAGTGCACCCAATACAATGGTGCTGGTATTATACCCCCATCAATTCTGTTGACTAAAACTTTGGCTTTTAATGCTCTTTCTGGTGGAAAAGTTATGCCTTTCCCGAGCAAAAGTGCTTGAGAGGCTCCTGTATCTCTAAGTATGATTATAGGTGCAGCAGTGTCATTGGAGGGATAAGGGGTTAGTTTTCCCCTCAAGAAAATTCTTTCTAACTCTCATGTATCTCATTCACCTCTCCTGAACTCACAGCAGTGTTCACACTCAGTTTCACAACTGCAGTTAACGCTACAACTTCATCTGTTGTACATTCAGCCAGGGCTCCTTTGGCCAGGGCTGTTTCCTTATATTCCAAAATTTCTGCCTGTATGCCTCAGGGACTGGCTCTAATGCACCCAGAATAGGCTTTTTATGACATCACAATCCACTGATGCTTTTTCTGAAAATGAAGCATATACCTCGTGAGCTCTACCCACCAATCCCCTCTGTAAGAGCAATGTCCAGGTTTCGTTTGGCCACAGCATTTGCTTAGTCACTGACATGAAGCTACTTAGGTATATAATATTATTGGAAAATATTTTCCTTTTTTAATAGAGGTTTAGCCTGTGGGTTTGTCTTAATTGGAAAATCCAGCTAGTCTGGGTGCTTTGATATGCACTAGTTTTGAGATGTAAACAGAGAGGTAGAGTGCATTTGCATTTCTTTGAATAGAGCATTCAAGAAGTGGGGTGAAGGTTGACACCTATCTAAAAGCTACCGAGCAATGTGTTTATAATACTAATTACTAATAAAATTGGTACTATGAAAGGGGTTTCATTGTTAAAAGGTGAAGCTCAATAAGGCTGGTGATACAATGAGAATTTGCATTCAACCATTGATGTTAGGTATAATTTCAGCAGTTTTCAGGTGTTCAGAGCAGAGGCAATGTAAGATCAAAAGGCAGCTCCACAGGAACCCAAGTTAAAAGAACCTCATTCTGAATTTGTAATGTGAAAATGTCTGCTGTCCGGTTAAGCCTATGGGCTGCTGTTGCCTTAATGGAGATTAGTTTGGGGATTTGTTAAAAGTTCTGAGTGTAGTAATTTGAAGCCATGTGTATATATATTTTAACCTATGTAAATTAATAAAACATTTCATTTAATTTAATGTAAAATCTTGAGAACTGGTGGTCTGATTCCTGAATTTAGAGTCGCATCTCAAACATAACACTTAAAATTATAAGTTATGACATTTGTTTAAAGTTTTCCTCTGGGATTTTTCAATAACTCCACTTCACCAACCGCATCGGTCATAATAGCCACCCTATCAACAAAATAAAGAATGCCTCTACATCCCTCCCCTTTTTGGGAGAGCTTGCACAAACTTAAACATCTCCCCACTGGGCTTTGGGTTAGAGGTTCTTTCATCATCAGAACCTTCCTCAGCATCTGAGGCTTCTTATAAACATCCAGCCTTTTAAGCCGGTATTCCATTTCTCGTTCCTTCTCTCCCTTTGCCTCCCTTTCTTTATCCTTCTCTCTTGCCTAAAATTCCAGTTCCAGCTTCCTAAATGCTCTTTCTTTTTCCTTTTCTGCCTTTTCTCTTCCCTTTTCTTTTCATTTTGCTTCCAGTTCAAGTTTTTATCATTTGCAACTGAATCTTAACCAATTCCGTTAGCTTACTCCTGGTTACTTCTTATAAACCAGTCATGGTCACATTTTCCATCTGTAATGAAGCCTTAGCAACTTCCAATGCCATTTGAGTTTATTAATGTATAAGAAACCTGGTCTCTGTCCACTCCTCCATCACCCAATACACCTCAACCCACTCCCACAGCACCTTCCCATGCAACCACAGAAGGTGCAACATCTGCCCCTTTACTTTCCCCCTCCTCACCGTCCACTCATTTCAAGCAACGCAGCATTTCACTTGCACTTCCCTCAATTTAGTCTACTGCATTCGTTGCTCCCAAAGCGGTTTCCTCTACATTGGAGAGACCAAACACAGACTGGGTGACAGCTTTGCAGAACACCTTTGGTCTGTCTGCAAGCATGACCCAGACCTCCCTGTCGCTTGCCATTTCAATACTCCACCCTGCTCTCATGCCCACATGTCTGTCCTTGGCCTGCTGCATTGTTCCAGGGAAGCTCAACGCAAACTGGAGGAACAACACCTTATCTTCCGACTAGGCACGTTACAGCCTTCCGGACTGAATATTGAGTTCAACAATTTTAGATCATGAAATCTCACCTTCATCCCCACCCCCTTTCCAAACCCCCTTTTTTCCAATAATTTATATAGATTTTTCTTTTCCCACCTATTTCCATTATTTTTAAATGTATTTCTATACTTTGATTTATCTTTACCTTTTAGCCTATTTCGAAACCCTTCCCTTCACCCCACCCCCACTAGGGCTCTGTACCTTGCTCGTCCTGCTTTCTACCCTTAAATAGCACATTCCTTAGATAATATCACCACCTTCAATACCTCTTTGTTCTTTTGTCTGTGACATCTTTTGGTTATCCCCACCTATCAATGGCCCTCTATCCAGCTCTACCTGTCCCACCCACCCTTAAACCAGCTTATATTTCACCTCTTTTCTATTTTTACTTAGTTCTGTTGAAGAGGCATGCGGACTCAAAACATTAACTGTGTTCCTCTCCGCAGATGCTGTCAGACCTGCTGAGTTTTCCCAGGTATTTTTATTTTTGTTTTTGATATCATTGGGGTCGGGCTCCTAGCTTATCTGCCCACTCAAGCAATGCAGAGGCATCAAAGAGTCACCAAGTACTCCAGAGCTTCCCCCACCCCCCAACCCCGGCACAGGCTGCAAACTCATGGGGCAGGATTTTGAAGTTATCGGATGGCTATGGGGAACAGGCCCAGGAGCAGCCGGGAAATGGTCCACCACCTGCGATTGACCCCCAACTGCGGTTTCATGCTGGCGGGCCAATTAAAGCCAGCCCAGCGTGAAACGCGGCTCATCGCTGGTTGGGAAGGGTCGAGCGGGGCAGGTGCCTGTCAGTGGCTGGGTCCAATTTAAAAGCGGCCCAGGCAGCCCCTGGAAGGCTGCCATGGAAGAACGTCTGTTGTGCATTAGGAAACTCAAGTGATGGAGTCGAGTGTGACTGGAGACCCCAGGCAGGAGGGCAGGTCGGGTGGGCACTTGGCTCCTCGCTTTTCGGATGATGCCTCACCATCCTGCTGGAGGAGGTGGCTGCCAGGAGGGAAAGAGGAGGAAACCGCACCTCACCAAGAGGGCATGGGAGGAGGTGGCAGCGCTGGTGAGCAGTCATGATCTGGTGTGGCACAGATGGGTGCAGTGGTTCAATGACCTGCTGTGCTAAGGAAGGGTCAGTACTGTGTTGGCATGGGTCAGCGTGCAGAAGAGTTAAGGTGTGGCCATCCCCCTGTGGAGTTCAGGGGTGTTAGAGTCTGAGTGCCAACTGTTAATGTCACTGGAGCTGCTCAGGGGGGTGTGCCCTGGATGCTTGGACTGAGTGCCTTGCAGCTCGAGGGCCATGACTGGGATGTGCCCTACGAGGTGTTCCTTAGCTGGGGTTGGCCAGGCTGCAATGGAAGTGCAGGTAGAGAGTGGACTAATCAATGCTCCTCTGTCCTTTCAGGAGAAGACGAGCCATAACTAAGCTGAGAGGACACGTACAGGCAGAGACCCACCCATCCTCCTGCTACTCTGCAGGTTCGAGCAGGATGCCCTCGAGTTCGAGAGCCGGCAAGTTCCCTGTGTAACCGGGCATGGAGAGGCCAGGGTGATAGACAAAGGTAAGAGTGCAGTGCGCAGAGGTGAGAGTTTCGGTTGTGCAACCTTTCTCGTTTAGTCCTTTCATTGATGGGAAACTCGAACCTGGAGTCCACATTGATCATTGAAAGATGATGGCACCATGATGCTGATCTCCATTGTCTCACCAGGGTGCCTGGCATGCACAGTGACAGTCTGGTGACTTTAACTAATGACCTGTCCTTGTTCTCTGTTTTAGGTTCGCCAGCAATTGCTCTGTGGACCCCAAGGGCCCACCCCTGATGCCGGAGGACCACCGGGCTTCACTTGCACCTGCTTCATACCCGCTCTCTGAAGCAGGCACCAGCGCAGATACCAACACCTTGGTGGGCATTAGATCAGCACCGAGAATGTCGGAGCACATTGGTGAGGGCACTTTACACTTGCTTGAGGTGCAGGCGAAGGCAGAGAGTGCCCAGGGCACCGACAGTCGGAGTACGATGCTCAGCTGAAGGCAGATGATGAGTCTCTGGAGTTATCCATTATGTTGCAGATGCTGGAAGTCCAGCCAGATGTACGCGAGGATCTGACAGAGATCCATGAGGGTATGCGTGTCATGGTCTCCATTATGGAGCAGTCCATGAGGAGCATCAGCAATGCATTGACCCTCATGGCCAAGCTCACTGCCTCCTCTATTGAGAGAGTGGCAACTTGCATGGAGAGGCATATACAGGGAGAGAATGAGGGGTTCGTGGGGTTGCCCTCCGACCTCCAAGCTCTCACACAGGCACTAACCTCAGGTGGGCAGTGTCAGTTTGGGAGATGGATGAGGCACCCAGTATCCCAGCTTGGTGCCCGTCCATCAATGCTGAGCAGGGAAGTCCACAGTGACCTCACTTTGGTGCACGAGCCGCTTGTGGTCTCTGTGGGCTCCTTTCAGGCCGCTCCACCTGTCCGCCAGTGACAGTTGCATTTGATGAGGCTGCGATGACTGGGCAGATGCCAGCATTGATACTGGGCACTCCTTCCCAGGCGGGGCCAGCACAGGCTTCACTGGCCACAGGACGACCACAAAGGTCATCAAGGCCAACAGGACAGCAGAGTCAGCAGGCTGTCTCCAATGCCACTGCCAGCGAGGGTGAGGGGGCACCAAGACATAGCACTCGGAAACATAAGTTAAAGGCACCATGAGCACAAGAAGAACAGTTCACGGGTGATTTTCTGTTCATTTATGTTTAATTTATCTTTACTGGTCTGGGAATGAAGACCAGAGAAGGTTATGTAAATTGTTTTGGATTGTCAAAATGCAATAAATTTTGTTTTGTCGTAATGGCCTGAGTAAGCTTCACCTTTTTATTTTCGTGGTGCGGGGTACGCCAATATGTAATGCTGGACGAGAGTGACTCTAAACTTTATTGCACAGACACTGAGTGGACTTTGGGTTCAAATGAAAGGGTCATTTCAGACATCCAGGATGGAGACAGCAGCCCTGGCATGAGGTTGAAGCTGATCTTTGGTAGCCTAGCTGAAGGAATGTTGGATCAAAGTGTCCCTGCCTCCCTGGAGGTTACCAAGATCTGCCTCCTCACCCTCAGCGTTCTCCTCACCGTGCTCCTCTTCTTACTCCACTGGATTCATCATCTGTGGCCTGTGGAGCTGCATCAAGAACCTCTTCCTTCAGTGGCTCCCCCCTTACCAGTGCCAGATTGTGGAAAGTGCAACATGCATCCACTATCAGTGACACCCGCTCTGGGGGGTGTTGTAGTGCACCCCCTGTACAGTCTCAGCCTCGCAAGCGAACCTTGAGAAGACCTATGGTTCTCTCTATCACAGCCCTTGTGGAGGCATGACTTGTATTGTAACACTTCTCTGCCTCTGTTCATGGGTGGTGGAGAGGCGTCATCAGTCACCTTTTCAATGGATAACCCTAGCTGACCCGCTGGTACCTTGATGGCCAATGTGTGTAGTCGATGACACCCTGGACGTGGGGGAACCCAGCAATCACTGCAAAGCTCTGGCTCGGTCAGTCTGGCTGGCCCATCCGTATGGTAAAGAATCTAGGTCAGTATCCACCTGAACAGAGCTTCTGTCACCAGCTTGATGTAGCTGTGGACAGCTGATTGGGAGACTCCACAAAGATCCCCCACTGACCCCTGGAAAGAGCTGGAGGCATCAAAGTTGAGGGCCACTGTTACCTTCAGAGCCACTTGCATGTGGAGTCCACCCACACAGTCGGAGCTGATCTCAGGGCCAATCATCTGACAAATGGAGGTCATGGTCTCCCTGGAGAGACGGAGCCTCCTTTGGCATTGCAGCTCGGACATGTTGAGTTAGCTGCATCACTGCCTGTAAACAATGGCAGCAGGATAGTGGCATCTTCTTTCCTGCATCCCTTGTGTCTGTGTCTCTCCTCTCACAGGTCCTTTAGGAAACTGCACGAGGACAACTGGCCTCCTCTCCCTTCTGCCCCTCTCTTCCTCCTCAGAGGAGGTGCCTCCAGCAGAAAGTACAATCCCCATTACCAGGGAAAGGGAAGGCTGTCTGATACCTGGAGGGGTCCACACACTCTGACTCCTCAGGGAGCCTGGATAACTCCAATGAGCCCTGAAATGACGCGTGGAAATTCTAAGCATGAAGCCCCGATCAGGGATTAAACTGCTAATTACGAATAAGTCACCAGCAGCAAGTTATCTTCAAAACTCACTACTCACACTGGCAATGCTGCTGATCCTTTTTGTGCCCCCCTTGGATAGGTTTGTGAAATTGTGGGCTGCCCGCCTGCCCGTGTGACAAGCACAAAATCACACGGGCAGCGAAAAATCGCCGCCAATTGGCTTTTTAATGGCCTTAAGTTGCCTGTTAATTAATGGTGGGCGCAGCTCCTGCACCCGCTTGTGCCCGCTGTCCAAAATACCGTGCGAGTCCGCAATGACGTTGGGACACTCGCCTGATTTCATCATTCGATATTTTACACCCGATCGGGTGGGGGTCCATGCACAACCATGGGACATAAAACTCTGCCCAGAGTTTCAAGCTGCCATTCCCCCCTTTTTCATTCATTCGTGGGATGTGAGCATCACTGGCAAGGCCAGTGTTTATTGTTCGTTCCTAATTGTCTTTAAGAAGGTGGTGGTGAGCTGCATTCTTGAAGCACTGCAGGCTATCTGCTGTAGGTACACCCACAGTGCAGTTAGGAAGGAAGGTCCAGGATTTTGATGCAACAACAGTGAAGGAACAGCGATATAGTTTCAAGTCAGGATGGTGTGTGTTTTAGAGGGGAACTTACAGGTGGTGGTGTTCCCTTGTGCTGGCTGCCCTTGTCCTTCTAGGTGTTAGAGATCCACATGTTTGGAAGGTGCTATCGGTGCTGGAGGCTTGGTGAGTTGCTTCTGTGCTTCTTGTAGATGGTACTTACTACTGCCACTGTCCATCGGTGGTGGAGGAATTGAATGTTTAAGGTGATGGATGGGGTGTCAATCAAGTGGGCTGCTTTGTCCTGGATGGTGCCAAGCTTGTGTGTTGTTGGAGCTGCACCTCATCCAGGCAGGTACAGAATATTCTTTCGTACTCCTGACTTGTGCCGGGCGGATAGTGGACAGGCTTTGGGGATCTAGGAGGTGAGTTATTCACCACAGAATTCCCAGCTTCTGATCCCTTCTTGTGGACACTATTTATTTAACTGGCCAAGTTAACTTCCTGAACGAAGGTAACACCCCAGGATGTTAATAGCATTTATTTCCGTGCTAATAATGTTGTTAAACATTAACTGGATATGGCTAGATTCTCTCTAGTATCTCTCTTATATCCGAGTCACTGAATATTTTCTATTGTTCACTCCATCTGCTCTTGTCATGCAACCTCACCAATGTCTTTCCTCTGCCCACTCTGAGAATTCTATCTGGGATCCTCATCTCACTTCTCCTTTCTCAAACTTGCCTCTTACTCTCACCACTGCAATTCCCACCCGCTCTTCTCTATCTGTACCCACTTTATTTCTTCATTGTGTTAACCACACATTCACTATCTCGTTCTCTACTATCTCCTCTTCCAACTCATCTCTCACAGCTGAGAAAATCTCAACGTTGCTCGCTACTGTTCCTCTTCTCGCAACTACCCTTGTGTTTCTCTCAGTCATCTTTTACTCTTTCACTCTTTCTTTCCATATCACCTTTGCTTTCCTAATAATCTCCCCTTCAAATCATTTTCTCTCCTAATTGTGTAACAAGCACAAATAAGAAAACATTTCTTCCTTCTCTTTGAATTACATTGACCTGCTGATCTTTATTCCAACTGTTCTCTGTCACCTGTTCATTCTTTAACATTGAATTAACTCTCATGTCTTGTCCTTGACTCTCCTCTATTAATTCTACAGTCTCACACTACAAACACTAAATTTGCTGTCTCCCATCCCCTCCCTTTTCCTATTGACTGTTCTCCACTTTTGCTCACATTGTCTATGCTGACACATGATGGGTTAAATTTTACCGTGGTCTCTGGGATGCTGGTGTCAGGTTGAAAAGTGGGTCCTGAGCCCACACTGGCCGGCAGCGGGACCGGCTCTGTGAATTAAGGATGGAGGCAGTCGCCTGATACTGCCAGCCCAACCAGAGACAGCTCTGATGCCTCAGCAGTGCCACAGGGAGAGCTCAACAGTGCCAAGGCAGGCTGGAAACCTTGGGGACACCTCAGAACGGAGGCACGCTCAGATAGTTAAGTAAAAATGTAAATTTTGGGGACTGGGCGTTGTATACCCAAAGAGATGGAACTGAAACCTCTCTAGGGGAATGGTTGGGGGCACAGGGGATGCCTTTCATGCCTGCATTCCCACTTGGGCCATGGAGCCTCAGGCTCTGATGCCCCCCCCACCACAAAACAACTGCTACAAGGGGGACATCTCCATGATGATAAGGGCCACATAATGTGGTGGGGAGGGGAGATGCCCCACAGTCAGAAAAATGACAACTGCCCCATCCAAAGGCCTGTATTTGGGGGTTTAATTACACCAATGGGCCACCCGTCTCCATGGAGCAGGCAACTGATACAAAGCTCGGCCCGCCTCTTGCTCGTCATGGGTAAACTTACCCGATGGCAGGACAGCAACAGGGAGCTTTCCCATTGTGGCTTCCTGCTACTTTACCAGCCCCACCACCTCCATTCCCAATACTCAGGGACAGGTAAAATCCATCCTGACAAGAAAGTTAGAAAGTAGAAGGTTCCTGATTCTTGGGAAATTTTCTTCAGCAAGTGGCAGCGTCATCAAGAAACGGTCAAGGGAACAGCCTATATTCTGGCCTTTTAAAAACTGGCTTCATTTCCCTTTAATTTGATGTGGGGTGATGAGTGTGTGACACTGTCTTTCTGATGGTGAGCAGAAACCACAGAGAAATCGTCTCATTGACCAATCCCACAAGGTTTCTGCCATTCTTTCACTCAGGTTCTAGTGGGAGATGAGGAGCTGTCCTCTGGGGTAATGCAGCCATTGTTTTCACTTGGGCACAAAGTTACTGACTGTTATGAGACAGCAATTTGATAAAGCTGTGTTCTTTAAACATCCCAGAGGGAAACTTAAAAATATAGGTTATGACATTTGTTTAAAGTGGTATTTTTGAGATGCAATTCTAAATTCAGGAATCAGACCACCAGTTCTCAAGTGGTTTTATTCAAACTAAATGAAATATTTTATTAATTTGCACAAGCTAAATATATGTATGGCTACAAATTACTTTTAACAGATTCCCAAACTAATCTCCGCTAAGGCAGCAGTAACCCTTATAGACTTAACCAGACACCAGGCAAAGCATTTGCACTTTACGAATTCAAAATGAGGTACCTTTCACTTTGGTTCCTATCGAGACAGTTGTAGGCTTCCAGCTGCTTGGATCTTACATTGCCTCTGCCCTGGACACATAAAAACTGCTGAAGTTATACCCAGCACAGCTCATTGAATGTAAATTCTCATTGTATCACCAGCCCCTTCTAACAATAAAACGCCTTTAATAGTACCAATTTTATTAGTAATATAAACATATTGTGGGGTCTCTGCTAGCTAGGTGGCAGATTTCACTCGCATTCTTGAATGCTCTGTTCAAAAATGCAAATGCACTCTACCTCTCTTACATCTTAAAACTGGTACACATCATAACATCCGGGCAAGCTGGCTTTAATCCAATTAAAACACCCATGGATTAAAACCTCTATTTTAAAAGAAAAATATCTTCCAATAATATTATACATATTAATAGCTTCATGACACTGACTCTCTAACATAATCTCAGTTTTATTACTCCTCCACCTCATTCATTTTCCTCTCCACCTTTTCACACTTCATTTCTCCTCTCTTTTTAATCCTTTCCTTCTCCACTTCATTCACTCTGAATATATCCCACTCTGATATTCTCAATAGTTCCTGCCTCATCTCTCTCTGTACACAAACACATTTCAACCTCTCTTTCTCACACATTTTTACTCCTGTTCCTCTCCTTAACATCCAATCTTTCTGAACTCCAATCTATCTTGTCTCTGCTTTTTCTGATAAGTTAACCTATCAGCTCAGCCTCTCAAATCTTCTCCTTCATTCCCTCCCATCTCCATTATTTCTAACCTGCAGCTGCTGGATCATTTGAGGTCGGGGACACCTGATAGGAGTGAGATCAGGTTATGGTTGTTGGTGTGAGTTTCCAGGCTTTTGGTGAGTTTGAAAAAATGGTTACAACTCCCCTCCATCCTTGCAAACTATTGTTCAATTTCCAGTTCATCTTTTCTCTCCAATGTGCCATTAGTTTCCAAATCTGTGCCCATCTTTCCTACAATTCCAATTTTAACCTCTCCAATCAGCTTTCCCCTCTTGCCCCAACACTGAAATGGTCTTCATCAATGGCATCCTGTGTGACTCTGACCTCATCTTCCAACTTGATCTATCTGCAGCTTTTCACATGGCTAACCATGGCATCCCTCTCCAACACCTGAGCACCGTTGAGCAGTTAGGTGGGACTTCACTCTCCAGGTTCCATTTGTCCAATCATAGTAAGATGGTGGGGAAGGTTGGGGGGCTGGTGGTCTTGTGGCACAGTGAATATTGTCCCACCCTCTGAGCCTGAAGTTCTGGGTTCAGGTCCCACTCCAGGAATTGATGGTCAAGGAAGCTGCATTCATAACACTGAGTTCCTACCAGATGCTACTGTTTTGCTACTGATGTTGGGGAGGGTTTAAACTAACTCAGCAGGGATGTGGGAACCAGGAGAGAATATTAGAAGCTAATACCAGGGTTAATGGAATGTTGGGAGAGGCAGATGGCACCAAATAGAGAATAGTAAGTTAATTGATGAAGTCGGAACAAGTAATGAAGCCTAATTTAGGGTTAAAATGCATGTATGTGAAAGCACGGAGTATGGTTAACAAAACCGGGGAGTTACAGGCATAGGTTGCCTTGTGGAATTATGATGTTGTGGCAATAATGGAAACCTGGCTTAAGAAAGGGCAGAACTGGCTAAAGAAAGAGCAAACTTGCATTTGTAAAAAACCTTTCACAACCTCAGTGCATCCCAAAGCACTTCACAGCCAATGAAGCACTTTGAAGTGTCCTCATTGATCTAATGTAGGAAATGTGGCAGCAAATTTGGACTGAGCAAGTCCTCACAAACAACAATCAGATAAATGATCAAACAATCTGATTTTGGTGATGTTGGTTGAGGGATGAATATTGACGAGAAAATTGGGGACAAACCATTGCTCTTCCTCCAAATAGTGCCATGGGATCTTTTACATCCAGCTGAGAGGTCAGACAGAACTCAGTTTATCAGCTCACCTGAAGTGCAACACAGACAGTGGCCTGAATTTTACCCTCGGGGTGCGTCCGAAGTCGGTGAGGCCGGAAGCGGATGTAACACACACTCCCGGCCGAGATTGCACTGTGAACACCATCTGACGCTGGCTGGCCAGTTATCGGCCAAGCAGTGTGAAACGCTCCTGGAGAAAGGCTCAGCACTGCCAGTGGGGGCGGGAAGAGGGCGGGTGCTGGTGTCACCATGGGTGCTGGTGAGCACTTCCACTGAAGGCAGACAGCTGCCTCAGGGAGCTGCACAACTCCAAATAATAAAAGAAAGCACAGAAGTGCTGCAAAAAATGTGCATGCAGCACCATCAAGCACCTGAAAGCATACCTCATCAAAAACACAGTCCCCAGATATTTCTTTTCATTTTAAATCCTCATGGAGATTTCACTCGGCCCTTGGATGAGGTTTCTTCAACAATGCCAAACCCGCCTGGCCGATTGGCCCATCCGCCAAATGTAAGGGTGGATGGGCCATGAAAAATCACTTTCAATTTGGCTGTTAATGGGATTAAATACTTGCTTAATTGTCAGCAGGCGCTCTTCCGACTTTTACGTGCGCCCGGTCAGTGAAATATCGTACGATTGCACGATAACGTCAGGACACTTACCTGAAGTCACCTTGAGCAATTTTACACATGTTTAGGTCAGGCACATGCCCACCTGCGAGATGTAAAATTCCAGCCAGTGCAGCAGAGCCTTGTTTATGTGCTGGAACACAACACATCCTGACACAGAGGGGAGAAAACCACCCTGCACTGAGCCAAGACTGACACTTACACAGTCAGCGTCAGTTCTGAGGATAAAAGTGAAGGCAGCGTTCAGTAGAACATTTTGAATGTTGTACTGCTTTGTTTTAAGTTGATTTGATTATTTGACAGATTTAATAATTGCAATAAATGGATACATTATTGCGTATTTCAGCTTCTCTCTGAATTTAGTCTGGGCCAGTGCATAAATACACGTATTTGTACAGGAACTCAGCAGCTGAAACATATCTCTGGTGTAGTCTGCGATAAGTAAGGGATCCGTATGTTGAACTGGAACATAATGTCTGTCTGTAATTCTGGAAATGAGGAAAAATACAACATACAGCATCCACAGCACGATAAAAGTACCAGAAATGGAGAATAGTAAAATGATGGATTTGCTTCGGCTCTGCATCTCTGGATTATCGCTGTTCTGGTTGTTGTGTTGACCTCGCAGTGCTCTGCGGGTTCGATTAACCATCACAATGTGTCTAACAGTCAGAGCGTTGAGGAATAAAATCAGAAAGTACGGCAACAATGGGTTTAAAATTGTATTAAGCCAGTCAAAAGTGACCCATTCTGGCAAAGTAAAGTAGGTTGGTTTGAAATGAGCTCCCCATTTCACATTGTTAACTATATAGACAGGTTCAAAAGCAAAATACAAGGGATGTTTTTGAAACAGAACACAACACAGATGGTGACTATAACCACAGCTGCAGTTTCCTCCCTGCAATACTTCTCTGAGATTTTGACAACAAATGAGGACAAAGCGATCGACAGTGAAAGCGACCGTCAACCAGACAGAGCAGTCAATAACCACCTAGTTGGTAACCTCATTAATGCTTGCGATGGAAGTGTAGCGTAGAAGTGAAATTGGGAAATAGTAACCAAGTATGTAATAGGTTATCACATTGAAAATAATGACCAGTAGGTCTGCTGTTGTCATACCAACCAGGTAAAGAGTGATCCCTTTGGATAGACCACAGCCTCCTCGGGACAGTAGAACAATTGTCAGGAAATTAGCTACAAAGAAAAGAGCAAATTTCCAAATTAATTACATGGAATTACTTGGAAATGACAACCCAGAATCAGCTCAATCAGTCCATCAGGTCTATATCAGTATTTATGCTCCATGAGTGCCTCGTCCCACCCTACTTCTTCTCACTAGATCAAAATATCCTTCACAACAAAAACAGAATTACCTGGAAAAACTCAGCAGGTCTGGCAGCATCAGCGGAGAAGAAAAGAGTTGACGTTTCGAGTCCTCATGACCCTTCCACAGAACTTAAATATCCTTCTGTTCCTTTCTTCCTCATGTACTTTTGAAATTATCCTAACTGGAAAAAACTTCCCTTATCTGTGTGGGTGTGATAATACTACACAGATCAAAAAGAAGCAAGTTCCTCTCTGGAATCACAAAATGCTGGGAACATGATCAGAGGACTCAGGAATTGATAAAGGGATCAAGAGCAATTTCCATCAAGCTTTCCTTGCACCATCCTGGTATTCACATGATATCAAGATAATGGAGCTGTTGACTAATGATAGCACACGATCTCTAACAATCAGTCTTCAAGAGACCAAGACATGCAACACGGAAAACTCCCAGAGATGGGGAGTTTTGGAATCATGTTTCGGGAAACACTTACACCTCCAGTTACCACAAGCCATGCTTCAAATTCCTCACATTCTGTATCCTAAGATGTATTCTTATTTAAAAAAAGGAAACTTAATATATTGTAGAAAGAGCTCTTCATTGAAGGAAAACATAAAACTGGAATATGCATTAAGATAGAACGTCCAAGCTTTTATACATTGAGAGATACATCCAGAGCAAGAACAGACTTAAAGATTGAATGAAGAACCAAAAGTAACCAGCCTCAGCTCCTTACCAGGAACTCCAAACATTCCAAGAAAATGATAATAAATGAAAGTTGTCTGTTAGATTATCGATAGTTCCATGAAGTTCATTTTTAGAGGGAGGAGATAACACCAACCTGTGATGAGAGCCCTGAAGCAGCCGTAGTCAACATTCCTGTCAGCCCCTATATAAAACAATTCAATCCTCCCCTGTGGTTCAGTTAGGTTGCAGAGGGAGTGGAGTTAGCTCACAGTCTTTGAACAAACAGGTATAGTTCTTTTGCCAGGTATTAGGCAATACTTTTTTTACATACACAGGAAGTTTGTAACTTAATTACAATTGAAGAATATTGTTCTGCAAAATATAACTGCAGAAAAAGTTGGCTCTTCATGGCCTTTTTCACCGCTAGACTACACTTCAATAAGGAGCATTAATGAGGTTGTCAACTAAGTGGTTATTGACTGCTCTGGTTGACAGTCGCTTTCACTGTCGATCGCTTTGTTCTCATTTGTTGTCAAAGTTCAGAGAGAAGTATTGCAGGGAGAAAACTGCAGCTGTGGTTATAGTACCGTCTGTGCTGTGTTCTGCTTCAAAAGCATCCTTTTGCATTTTGATTTTGAGGCTGCCTATATAATTAATAATGTGGAATGGGAAGCTCACTTCAGTTCAACTTACTTTACTTTGCCAGGATGGGTCACTTTTGAATGGCTTGACACAATTTTAAACCCATTGTTGCCGTACTTTCTGATTTTATTTCTCAACGCTCTGACTGTTAGACACATTGTGATGGTTAATCGAACCCGCAGAGCACTGCGAGGTCAACACAACAACCAGAACAGCGATGATCCAGAGATGCAGAGCCGAAGCAAATCCGTCATTTTACTATTCTCCATTTCTGGTACTTTTATTGTGCTGTGGATGCCGTATGTTGTATTTTTCCTCATTTCCAGAATTACTGACAGACATTACGATCCAGGTCAATACACGGATCCTTTACTTATTGCAGACTACACCGGCGATATGTTTTAACTGCTGAGCTGAGCTCCTGTACAAAAACGTGTATATATTCACTGGCTCAGACAAAATTCAGAGAGAAGTTGAGAAATGCAAATATGGATCCAATTTGTGTGATTGTAAACAATGTTAAATAATCACGGCAACTTGAAAACAAAGTAGCAAAGCATTGAAAGCATTCTAATAAATTCTATCTTAAATTCTATCCTGAAACATATGATTACTGTAAACACATGACCAAGCTTGTGCTGTACTTACCGAAATGCATTTCAAATGAACTACTAAACCAAAGCCCGTCTCCCTCTCAGGTGGATGTAAAAGATCCCACGGCACCAGCTTGAAGAATTTGAATGGAGTTCTCCCCAGTCCCGTGGCCAATACTTATCCCATAACCAACACCACCAACGTAAGAATGTCTGTTCATTTATGTTATTGTTGTTTGTGAGGCCTTGATATGTACATGGTGTATGGGCTGCCACATTTCCTACTTTACAACGGTGCCTAACTTCAAGGTACCTCATTGCTGTGAAGTGCTTTGGGATAGAGACCAGCAATTTAAAAAACGTGAAATCCCAATTATTTACTAAAAGAATGAAGCCACGATATCCCATGGTTCAAAAAATAATTTTTAATATACAAGAGTCAACAAATCTAGTGCAAAATATATCCTAAATAACTTCTATACTTTAACCCCCTGAATTAACCTCAGTTAAACATGAATTATCAGCAAATGATGGTTAATTATAGAATATAAATTAGATATTAAATGGCTGATACAACGAAGGCAGATTATACGAATTGGCTCGGCAATCCACACAGCAAATATGTCATTAAACTCAGTCACAAAGCTCTTCAAAACTCTGTGTTCCTCCGAAAGAATTTCAGTTACTCTTCTAGGAGCTAGTCTGACCCCCAGCCGACAGCAGCACACAACCAACTTGAGTTCCACAACTACTGTCTTCACCAAAAATGGCACATGTCAGCAGTACATCCTCAACCCAGCCTGGATGGTGTAAATCCACCGATGTTACCTTCAAGTAACAGATACAGCAACTTATCCTCAGCTTCTGGACCTGGACTCTATCTTCTTCAGCTTGTCTACATAGCGCCACTGGATGCATGACAGAAACTCCCAAGCTTAGATGTCTCTGCACCCCTTTATATTTTTAACCAGTTTCAGTCCACGCAGAAGTTGTTGTTTCCAAATCTGAAGTTTGAATTTCTGTTTCCCCAGAGAGTGAGGGTCAGTTTTCTTTCCCAGTTTCCTTTCTCAGTTTCCATTTTCTATTTCCTCCCTCATTTTCTGGCCAGGGTTTTTAGGATGGTGGCATTTCCCACCCCCACTGACACCGCCTGCCCTGCAGACATTTCACGCTGCAACCAGTGTTCATTGGCTAGAGGCAGGACTTCGCCCCTCACTCGACAGGAAGCCCCGCCTTAGAGAACTGCCAAGCAATCTGATTGGCTGTCAGCTCTCTAGTCCGTGCAGCACCAGGAGCTGCAATGGAGGGGGCTGGGACTGCAATCAGTCCCCAGAGCCTGAGTCCAGGAACAGGCAAGGTACGGTGGACTCAGGGCAAGAAGGGTAGGTAAGGTCTGAGGGAGGTGTGCAGAGGGGGTTTGGGGTGCCAGCAGAGAGGCTCTGAGGTAGGTGGGAGGTCCAGCTGAGTTCCTTTGTAAATAAATAGGTTCTACCTAAGAACTGTCTGCTGATCAACTCTGTCTATGGCACCAACTCAACCATCCAGAAACAAGGTTGTAACCCAGATCCACAAGTCCAACCAAACTAGTGACAAGGATCCAACAAACTGGTGATGAGGAAAAAGTAGGAAAAAGCAAGAAAGGAGGAGAATAAAACAAGTTAACAAAGGAAACTGGGAAAGAAAACTGACCCTCACTCTCTGGGGAAACAGAAATTCAAACTTCAGATTTGGAAACAACAACTTCTGCGTGGACTGAAACTGGTTAAAAATTACTGGACCTTAAGAGGCACCCAGTAATCAAAGGGAGCTACTGATAGATGTACCACCCACCTTCCCATCCAAGGACTGAACCTAATTTATTTTTGGACTTCTCCCATTCCCCAGAATTCCTCCAGACAACCTGAAAATTGAGGCTGGGCAAAAAAGGCTCCTAAGAAGTCAAGCATTGGCCCCTTAAGGGCCTCAGTTGAGCAAAGGCGGGCCGGCTGGCCGGCTGGCCGAGGCCTCGCTCACCCCAGCATGAAATTTCGGGGCAGGCCGGAACCCAACTGAGGGGTTTTACACTCACACGCTGTGATAATCTGATGTGCAATATAGCTTTAAGAAGAATGTTATAATGGAAGATCACATGACCTTAGGATCCAATAGCAGAGAAGCACGGACTACCTCATAGTCAGTAGTCTATAGTTAGAGTCTGTAAAGGAGAGACAGGGTTTGAGTTGAAAGCACACAAGTGTGGCAGCTGAGTTCCTTTGTAAATAAATAGAAAGTGTTCTACCTAAGAACTGTCTGCTGATCAACTCTGTCTATGGCACCAACTCAGCCATCCAGAAATAAGGTTGTAACCCAGATCCACAAGTCCAACCAAACTAGTGACAAGGATCCAACAAACTGGTGATGAGGAAAAAGTAGGAAAAAGCAAGAAAGGAGGAGAATAAAACAAGTTAACGAAGGAAATCAAGAGAATTGAAATCAGGCTGTACCTCGCATGGTCATTGTAAGTAGAATTTCCATCCTCATTGTCGAAGCAATCCCCTCAAAGCATACCGCAATTTGGAAGAATTGATCCTTTCGATCCTGCCATGTACGATTGGTCTCTAAATATTGCTTTTTCCAAGCAAACAACATTGCAGGGGAGGAGAAGAGGCAAACAATCCTCGTATCCACATGTGGGAGTGAGACCTATTTGAAGTTTGACGGTATCCAGTGCCCCAGATTGGAAAAGTTTTGATGGGTTAGTGAACCTTGTAAAGAGTCATTACCAGCCAAAGCCCTCGGTAACGATGCAACAGTTTAAATTTAACTCAAGTAATTGAGCCCTGGGGGAAACAGTTGCTTGTTATGTGGCAGGTCTGAAACAGTTAACAGCACATTGCGAGTTTGGTACATTTATAAATGATATGCTTAGAGATTGTTTGGGGTGCGGTGTAAATGAAGATATGATTCACAAGAGATTACTGTCTGAAACAAATTTGGATTTTATGAAGGCACTAGAGATAGCACTGGCCACGGGAAGCACAGTAAAGGATTTGAAAGCCATACAGGGAGTGCAAAATGGTGCTGCTCTCCACGTGGGCAGGAAGCCCCAGCCAAAAACAACGCAAAAATGCAAGGGTCTGATGAGAAAAAGGGGGAGCAGCCACTGCTAGCAAACAGATAAATAGAAATGACGTAGCAGCGAAAACATGGAATAATAGTAACAGAGGTGGAAGCTGACAACCTTGTAATAAATGGAAGTTTAAAAAAATCAAATGTTTATATTGTCATCAGAATGGACACCTCATGAGACATTGCAAGGATAGAATCAGGCAGACTTTCAATCAAAAGAAAAAACCCCATGAGATCCAAAACATAGAAGAGCTTGAAGTAAGAGATTTGGATATTTACTCATTGTATAATTTGAAGGTGAGATGAACAGAAACAATCTATGTAACAGTGAGAGTGAATGATAGACCTATTAGAATGGAGGTGGACAAAGAGATTCCACTCCAGCAATAGATGAACATACCTTCAAATATTTGAATTATGGGAATGTAAATTAAGTTTGGAAGAAACAGATGCCGAATTGAAAACTTACATGGGAGAAGACATCAAAGTCAAGGGCATAAGCAGAGTTACTGTACAGTATGGAAGCCAATCGGTAAGACTACACCTGATGGTGGCAGCAAGCGAGGATCCAAGCCCCCTTGGCCAAAATTGGGTAAAGGAATTAAATTAGATTGGGCTGATACCTTCCAGCTGGGAACAAGTGGGCTACCTGAGCTACTGCAAAAATACGCCTCAGTCTTCAAAGATGAACTTGGGAAGATCCAGGGACTGCAAACAAAAATCCATGTGGATCCAGGGGCAACCCCCGATTCATGAAGGCAAGAGTACCTTATGCAATGCGGGAGGAGGTTGATGCAGTGTCTGCCCTATGTTATAGTTTATTTAGATGATGTTCTGGTGACAGGACTCACTGAAAAGGAGCTTTTGGAAAACTTTGAAGTTTGAAAACATTTCTCGCAGGTTGGAGTGTGTTTAAGAAAACTGCACGTTTCAAGCGAAAGGTAATTTATTTGGGTCACAGGGTAGATTCACAGGGCCCCCACCCAGTCGAGGAAAAGGTGAGAGCCATTAGAGAGGCACCAGCACCAAAGAACACCTCCGAGCTCTAATCATTCTTGGGGATGATCAGTTACTAAGGAGATTCTTACCTAATTTGTCAACAGAACTGGCACCCCTCTATTACCTACTCAAGAAAAACCCACGTTGGTCTTGGTAAACATGACAGAAAGAAGCTTTCACAAAGGTGAAACAGCTGTTCCACTTAACCACCCTATTAATACATTTTGACCAGAGAAAAGAGTTGGGGTTGACATGTGACCCATCTCCCTATGGATTGGGAGCAGTGCTCTCCCATCAAATGGATGATGGCTTGGAATGGCTTATATATGGATCAGGAACACTCAACACAGCAGAAAAGGGATACTCACAGAGAGAAAAAGGCCTGTCAATCATCTTAGTGCCAAGAAATTTCACCAGGATGTAAACGACCGACATTTTCCTATCGTTTCAGACCACAAATCATTGCTAGGATATTCAGCAAGGACCAGGCTATACCACCCATAGCCTCAGCAAGAATGCAAAGATGGGCATTGATCCTGACAGAGTAGGAGTATACTTTCATCCATAGGCCAGGAAATCAAACTTCAAACACTGATGCACTTAGTCATTTGCTCTTGCAAAAAAATGAGGAGGAAGTTCCAGTTCCTCAAGAGCCCATTTATTGTTGAACTTATTGGATGAAAACCATAGCACACAAATATCTATGGTGGCCTGGAATGGATGGAGAAATAGGGAACTTAGTGAGGAGTTGGATGCAGTGCCAACAAGTGCAAAACGTTTCTCGCAGGTTGGAGTGTTTAAAAAAAGAAAAGCGCATGTTCCAAGTGAAAGAGGTTATCTGTTTGGTTCATCTACTCTGTCTATGGTACCAACTTGGCCATCCCAGATCCATTAGTCCAACCAAACAAGAGACTAGGATCCAACAGGGATCGTATGCTGCTGAGGTGCTGGGGAGGTTGCAATACTCATCAGTTGTTGCCTTCTTAGGATGCACGAGGAGGACGAGAATGGTGAGATCAACACACTCTGTGCCAACTGTTTGTCGGCCGTATGGAACGCATAAACCACAACTGTCATGGGTCACATACTGTTTCTGTCTAATTTGTTAATGTATCATATCTAAGGTGTTGTTTCTCAACAAAATTAAACCATCTTAAAACTACAACTGACAAATTGACTGTCTATTTCGGTATCTGTGGCCCCCGAACCCCAGGAAATCTTACATCAAAAGCACCGGAACAAAAATCACATCTTTCCAGGCATATTTTCCCAAGGCAGGTGACCAAGAAATTTCCTGACTCCTATTACCAACCTCGAACATGAAAATCCAGCTCAATATCTGAGAACTACAATCCTGAGGATGTCCGTGTGACGGGAAGTTACTGAGTTGAGTAATCTCAGTGCTTGTTTCTGGGGCCATTGGTTTTTTTTAAAAGCAGATACATCACCTGGATTCAGGAACTCAATGCCAAGTGGTCAGACTTGCACAAGGTCCGAACTGGGAGAGACCGTGGCACCAGAACAGATGGCTGAGAAACTACAGAATGATTTGGACAAGATATTTCAGTCAACAAAACAATGGTGAGTGAAATTTAATGCGGACAGTGTAGTGTTACAAGTAGGCAAGGAATCTAAGCAACGAGTACTCAGTCAACGGTGTAAAAATTGATAAGGATAAAACTGAAAGAGACCTTGGAGTCTTTCTTGACACAACTAAATAACATTAACCAATGCAAAGCAGTGATCAACAGAGCCAATAAGATATTAAACTGCTATAATCAAATCAGTACAATATGAGTTAGAGGAACAGATGACGACAATTTCTGGAGCACTTTTCAGATCACACCAAGAATACTGTGTCTAGTTCAGTTTGCCTTCAAACAAATGAGAAATGGGAATTACTTGAATGAGAGCTCAAGATTGGGAAGTGAACACCTCGGATGTGACACCATCATAAATCCACAATGCCTCCCAAGAAGGAAATCTTTCCTCTTGTGACTTATCCCAGGTAAATAACAGGGTACAAACTCCCATGTGTTCACACTGATGAGCACTCTCCTCAAGCAGTTGTATCGGACAACGTTACTGTCTCCTTTAAATAGATTATTCACAGGTTTGCCACATATTGTGTTGGTTGTTTTTTCTTATTCATTCATAGGGTGTGAACGTCACTGGCTGTGCCAGCATTTATTGCCCATCCCAAATTGCCCTTGCTCAGCGGGAATTCAAGAGTCAACCACATTACTGTGAGTCTGAAGTCACAGGTAGGCCAGACCAGGTAAAGACAGCGGATTTCTTTCCTGAAAGGACATTAGAGAACTAGATGTGTTTTTACAACAATTGACAATGATTTAAAGGCCAGCATTAGACTTTTTATTCCAGGTTTTTATTGAATTCAAATTCCACCATCTGCCATGGCGGAATTTTAATCTGGATCCCTGGAACATTGCCCTGGGTCTCTGGATTGCTGGTCCAGCACCAATATCACGAAGCCATTGCCTCCCCGCAAATTATTCGTCGTTATAATTATTTTTAAAATAGCGTTCAATAAAAATGATTTTAATTAATACAATGATTTATTTTGCAAACTCCATTTAAGTTTAAAGAAGTTTGAGTTTGCATTTATATAGTAACTTTCACAACCTCGTTACGATCCAAAGCACTTCATAGCCAATGAAATACTTTGAAGTGTAGTCATTGTTCTAATGTAGGAAATGTGGCAGCCAATTTGGACCCAACAAGTCCTCACAAACAAGAATCAGATAAATGATCAGACAATCTGATTTGGGTGATATTGGTTGAGGTATAAATATTGTCCAGGAGACTGGGGACAAACCGTTGCGCTCCTTCAAACTAGTGTTATGGAGTCTTTTACATCTGGCTGAGAGGTCAGACAGGACTCACTTTATCAGCTCACCTGAAGTGCAACACAGACAGTGCAGCAGAGCCTTGTTTATGTGCTTGAACACAGAACACCCTGACACAGAAGTGAGAATACGACCCTGCACTGAGCCAAGACTGACACTGACAGTAAGTATCAATTCTGAGCACTGAATTTAAGGTAGAGTTCAGTAGATCTCCTAGAGTGTTGTGGTGCTTTACTTTCAGTTATTCTGGTTATTTGACTGATTTAATAATTGAAATAAATGGATGCATAATGGCATTTCACAGCTTCTCTCTGAACTTAGTCTGGGCCAGCGCATAAATACACATGTGTGTACAGGAGCTCAGCAGTTGAAACATATCGCTGGTGTCATCTGCGATATGTAAGGGATCCTTCTGTTGATCTGGGCTGTAATGACTGTAATTCTGGAAATGAGTAAAAATACAACATACGGCATCCACAGCACGGTAAAAGTACCAGAAATGGAGAATAGTAAAATGATGGATTTCCTTCGGCTCTGCATCTCTGGATCATTGCTGTTCTGGTTGTTGTGTTGACCTCGCAGTGCTCTGCGGGTTCGATTAACCATCACAATGTGTCTAACAGTCAGGGCGTTGAGAAATAAAATCAGAAAGTACGGCAAGAATGATTTGAAAATTGTATCAAGCCAGTCAAAAGTGACCCATCCTGGCAAAGTAAAGTAGGTTGGTTGAAATTGAGCTCCCCACTCCACGTTGTTAACTATATAGACAGGTTCAAAAGCAAAATACAAGGGGATGTTTTTGAAACAGAACACAACATAGACGGTCACTATAACCAAACTGCAGTTTTCTTCCTGCAATATTCCTCTCTAAACTTTTGAGAACAAAGCGATCGACAGTGAAAACGACCATCAACCAGACAGAGCAGTCAATAACCCCATAGTTGATAACCTCATTAATGCTCAGAATGGATGGGTTGCCCAGAAGTGAAAATGGAAAATAATAACAAAGTATATAATTGATTATCATATTGAACATAATGACTAGCAGGTCCACTGTTGTCATATCCACCAGGTAAAGAATGATCCCTTTGGATAGACCATAGCCTCCTCGAGACAGATAATTATGGTCATGAAATTAGCTACAAAGAAAAAAGCATAATGTCCACATTAATTACATAGCATTATTTGGAAATTATAGCACAGAATCAGGTTATTTGCCCAGTAGTTCTGTCTCTGAATGTTCCACAAGTGCTTCCTCCCACCCTACTTCATCTCACCATATCAAGATATCCTTTTATTCCTTTCTTCCTCATGTACTTATTCAGCTTCCCCCTAACTGACGGAATCTGTCTGGATGTGATGATACTGCCCAGATTGAAATAAACAAATTCCTCTCCCAATCCAAAAGACTTTGGGAAATTGTTCTGAGGTATCGGATTTCATAAAGCAAACTCCATCTCATTTGCCTTCTCTCATCCTGGTATTAGCATGGGCAACATTTTCCCCCGATCGGGGGGAGTGGTGGGGAATGTGTGGGAGTGGGCATGGGTGGGTGATTTCCTGATCGGTGTCCCTGGAGGGGTCTTGCCGCCATTTTACGTGGGCCAGCCAAATAAGGCCTGCCCAGCATGACATCTGCTCAAGACCACTGTGCAATTTCCTGTGAGGGCTGTGAGGAGGTGATTCTCTGAGCCTGGGTGGGGGGGGGGGGAAGTGCCACCTCAGGGAGATCACTGGAAGTTTTAAAAATTTGGAGAAGTGTGGAAAAAAAATCTTGACATGTCCACTCATGGCAATGTCACATGATTTGGGACATGTCAATTTCTTTTCTTTCAACACTTCATAAACATTTTAAAGCCCCCATGAAACCTCATCCCGCCTGTGGATGAGGTTTCATGTTTTTTTCTGAAGGGTACCTGAACCTCCTTGCCTGCCTGCCTACCTACCTTAAGGTTGGACGGGCAAGTACCCCCAAGTCTTTCAATGGCTTATTCAACAAAATGTAAATGTTCCCTTTACCTTCACTTACTTACTGTTACACATCTCAAAATGACTTTCCATCAAAGCAGCCAGACTAGCTGGCTTGAATTCAATTAAGGCACACACTCACACCCACAGACACAGACACCACTAAAAGTCCAACTTCAAATAATTTTCCATAACATCATATACATTAATATCTTCATAACAGCAGGTAAATCTCTCCTTGAAGTTCTTGGGTGGTTATGGCCTCCTGTTGAGAGCCATTTCATTCTCCTCCTCCTCCTCCCTCTTTAAGCGGCTGGTCCTTCTCTGTGTCACCTGTACACATTCTCCCTGTCAAGCCAAGAGGAATAGAATCTGTAATACCCATGACTGGGAGCAAGTGTCCTGAGAGAACATTTGAAGTCAGAATCTAGGCCTTCACCATGTGCCACACCGCTCCCGATAGACTTCAGCAAATTTAAATGACAGAGCAAACCATCAAACATTTCTCCAAACTCAGCAGCAACCAGTAGAAAGGAATCAGCAGCTAAACTGAATATTTGATGATCGCTTTAAATAATGCTAGTGGGAGTTCCTTCCTGCTGCTGAATGCATGCTCAGCTGGGCAAAGTAAAGAGAGTGTGTTAGCTGGAGCCTTGAAGCTGATAATGGAACCACAGTGAATCATTGTTACACACTGACTGACACCACAATCTGTGAAATGGTATCTGCTGAAAATATCTGCTCGACTGAGGTGAAATATTTCACCAATTTTCTTTCTTAACATTAGTGAAGGATAAATAGTAACCTGGACAACAGAGAGAGCTCCTCTTTTCCTCTTTGAAATAGAGTATGTGAACTCTCACTCCCACATGAGAGAGTAGGCAGCACCTCAGTTCAGCACCTCGGCCACAAGACGGCACTACTGACAGTGCAGCACTCCCTCAACACTTCAGTGAAGTGTCAGTCTGAGTTTCAGCTCAGGAATTAGGAGTGAAACTTGAATCTTGACCTTGTGTCTCAGAGACAAGAATTATGCAAACTTAGTCATGGCTGACACTCAACATCCCGAAATATGGGGTCTGACACCCCATGTCTCCTCACCATGGGAATCCTACCGACTTATTTCTCCTGCTATAAAATTCCAGTTGTTGGCAATTGTAGAATTAGAGACCATTCCCTTTGAACCTGAGAATCCCCTGGGCGGACTTACAAGATCCATTTAGTTTGAGTTGAGAAGCAAGAAATGTGTGATTACACCTCTGTGGGTGTTCAATGGGCCTCCAAATAGTGAGAGAGAGAGGAGTAAATCTGCAGGGAAATCACAGAGGTGTGGAGGAAATATAAAGAGTGGCGATTTTGGGGGGCTTTCATGACCTAAATACTAATTGAAAAAGATCGGGTTAAATTTCTGAAACATTTTCAGGAGAATTTCCTTGACCATTATGTTCTCAACCCAACCAGGAAGGAGGCATTGCTGGATCTGGTGCTGGGGACTGAGGTGGGCCAGGTGGACCAAGTGTCTGTGGGGAACAGCTGGGAGAAAGTGATCATCGTATCATCAGGTTTCAATTCATAATTGAGAAGAGAAAGGGACAATCGGAAGTCAAAGTTCTAAATTGGAAGGGGACTAACGTCACCGGGTTGAGGGCGGATCTCAGCAGGTAAATAGAACGAAAGACTGAAAGGAGGAAGTTTAACCTAACAATAGGGGATCTTTAAGGAGATATTTCAGGTTCAGCTTGGGTAAGACAACAAGGGCAAAGTATAGGGGAACCAAAGGCAGTGCTCCTTGGATGACAAGGGAAATAAAGAATATGATTAATCTGAAAGATGAGGGTGTACAATGCATGTCAGGTGAATTCTTCAAGTGAGAGCAAGGTCAAACACTATGAGGTGAGAGGGATAGTGATGAGGGAAACAAAACCGAAAAAGAGAGAATATGAGAATAAAATGGTAGTTCAGAATAAAGAGCGCTAAAACTCATTTAGCAGTATGTATTTAGTTAGCAGATAGGGGTGTTGTGCATCCTATTGGGGATGAAAGAATTTTTTTTTAATTCATTCAAGGAATGTGGGCTTAACTAGTTAGGCCAGCATTTATTGCCCATCCCTAATTTCCCTTGAGAGGTGGTGGTGATTTGCCTTCATGAACCGCTGCAGCCCATGTGGTGTAGGTACACCCACAGTGCTGTTATGGAGTTCCAGGATTTTGACCCAGCGACAGTGAAGGAATATATTTCCAAGCCAGGATGTTGAGTGACTTTTAGGGGAACTTCCAGGTGGTGATATTTCCATGTATCTGCTGCCCTTTTCCTTCTAGGTGGTTGAGGTCAGGGGTTTGGAAGGTGCTGTTGAAGGAACCTTGATGAGTTTCTGAAGTGCATCATGTAGATGGTATACACTGCAGCTACTGTGCGTCGGTAGTGGAGGGAGTGAATGTTGGTGAGTGGGGTGCCACCTAATAGGGCTACTTTGTCCTGGGTGGTGTCAAGCTTGTTGAGTCTTGTTGGAGCTGCACTCATCCAGGCAAGGGCAGAGTATTCCATCACACTCCTGACTTGTGCATTGTAGGTTGTGGACAGATTTTAGGAATCAGGAGGTGAGTTACGCATCGTATTTATATGGCTAGTCCAGTTCTGGTCAAAGTTAACCCCCAGGATGTTGATAGTGGGGGAATTCAGTGATAATCATGCCATTGAATGTCAAGGGGCGATGGTTAGATTATCTCTTGATGGAGATGGGTCAATGCTTGGCATTTGTGCAGTGTGAATGTTACTTGCCACTTGTCGACACAAGCCTGGATGTTGTCCAGGTCTTGCTGCATTTGGACATAGGATGCTTTTTAAGTTAACATAAATTTTGAAGTTTCTTAATTGCCAGATATTTTTGGATAAATTAAATCATTTTGCCCCGAGCAAAATGGATCTTTTGCGTTTTTCTTGCAGGTAAACTGCAAGTAACAAGATTGTTTTTTTGAGGAAGAAGTGAATTAAATGTTACAATAAATCTGTCTGTCTAACAACACTGTTATTTGGATTTAGGACAATTTTGAGATGAGCAAAAACACAGAAATTGCAAGATCCCTGAATGGGAAACCACCAGATGGATACAGATGAAGGGAGAGCTGGAGGATCTTTTAAAACCGTGCATGATGTAATTTTAATGATATTGAGTGAGGTGATCTGCAGGCCGGGAGTATCATGCCAAAAGAGGTATCAGTCTAAGGTGATTTTAATCAGAGATAACCTTCAAGTTACAATGGACAGCGGTTTAACCCCAGAGAGATAAGTGATAGTATGGATGGATTTTGGTACTGATATTCAGATCCATCTCTGGATCTGTATTGCTCCTCATCTTTTGTTATTGTGCTGTTCACTATGGTATTATATTTACTGAGTGATTTGAGAAAACGCAGATGTAAAAAAGCCAGATGTCTGTATGATTATATGCTTTTGCAAAGATAGAGAAGGGATGTTGTAAAATGGATAATTGATTGGATAAATATGTACGTAACTTAGTTAAGGGGGAGAAAACACTGTTAGTCACCCATGGTTAACAAAAGACATGTGACCGAGCAGTAATATCTCATTTTGGGTCTGACATCTCTCCATTACCTGAGCGTTTAACAAAACTGGTAAAAGAGGTGGAGCTTCCACAAAAACATTATTATACTCTCCAACAGGAGAATAGTAAAATAAGACATGAGATCAGGGAGATAACTACCCCAGCTTGGTGGGATACTAGTCTCAATATCGAAGGCCCCCTTGGATTTGAATTGTATCACATATATTGGTAATTGTACAGTTAGATATGGTGTTATATCTACTTATAATATCATGCAAATTAAAGATAACACAAAACATGTGAAACTGGAAGGGTTATTTAAAGGATGATTTGGGTTGATGGATTTTAAATATGTAGATTCTCTAAAAAATGTAAGGTTTGGCTGGCACCTGCAATACCTCATCACAGTGGAAGGTTCATCAGCTGCAATATCTTATTTATGTTATCATAAAAGAGATATTAAAGGGGGAGATGTAGGATCAAAATCCACTCCAATTGGAAAATTTATGGAAAATAATTTCAAATCCACAGGCATGTTTTGATCTCATAATTGGAACTATAAATTTCAAAAAGATAGGCTGCAGTTAGCAGTACAGGGCTGGGCAGCAAGGGGTTAATTTGGACATTTAGTGAGAACAGAGAGACTCATCCAAAGGGTTTGGACATTAACTAACGCGATCAAGAAGTCTGATTACCCAGTACAATGGCACAAAGGACATATCAACAATAAAATACACTCAAGGAATTATTCAACCACCACAGAAAATCATACTGGAATAGGGTCATTCAAACCCTCATTTAATTTGGAGCCAGATGCTGTTACTGGGCTGTTTCTGTGCCACCTCAAACAGCAGGAGAATTGCTCACACAATAAGAACTATTAATATTAATCTGGATAGATCATTCATGGAACACCCTGCATTGTTTCAACCAACAGGAGCTGATGACATTTGTCTGGGCTTCACGTGGAATCAACTAAATGGACATTGGAACAACAGGAAATATGTTTTGACATGTTTGAGTTAAATTAATATAAAAGAAGAGCAGATTTGAGATTTTGATCTGCAGTTAGGAGGAGGGTCCCCTTTACTCAGGCCTACAATCAACAGCAGACAGACCAGCCATGTTGGGGATTGTAAGTTTCTGCCAAATCATAGTGATATTAGTCTCAGGGCTTTGTGACTGTTTGGGGTGAAAACTTGAGGGAGAATTTTCTCCCCATTGTGTGGGGGTTGGGTGGGACCAGGCACGGATGGGTGTGCAGCTGGTCATTCTGTTCAAGGCATACACTTGTGAATCTGGTGTCATGAGCTTGAATGTGGGGAGGGTCTCTGAGGGAAAAGGGAACCCCTACAATGTTGAAATAGGGCACAGCAAACGCATCCTGCAGGATCAGATGATTTGGCACTGTATATCATGCAAACACATGAATTGGTCCAAGGCCTTCACTTTCCACCCTGAAAACTGCCCAGTTCTACCTCAGATTACCTGGATGGGCAAGGTTTCTCAAACAGCTGAGCAACAGGTGAAGCTAGCTGTTTCACGCTGCTACTCTGCATTAGCAACATGAGTGGTGTTCACCACTAACAGGATGCTGCCATCAAGCCAAAAAGGTGTTCGCCTATCACACAAATGAGTCATGTGGTCTATGAATTTCAGTGCCGGTGTGATGCTAGGTATGCAGAGCATACATCCTAAAGGCTGGTGGACACAATCAAACAGCATGACCCTTCCACTGTTCACAATGGGCAGGGTACAGACCATAGCCATCCAGCCTGTGCTTGCAAAACTCAAAACACAGTGTCCGACATTAGATGTGATTCCATGATTGGACAAAATTTGCTAAACAATCCTCAGTACGCTACTGAGTAAAAATCCTCTGTTGTCAGAGTTATGCTGACAACCAATTTAAGATTGTTAGCCGGGCTCACAGTGTGGTACATTGGTGTGTACTGAAGGCTATATATGTATTAATACACAGGGCCCTGGTCTTTGCAGACAGAAAGAACATGTACACACATTGCGTCTACTTCAGCTAAACAAAATAAGTGCTACCCTTTCGCTGATTCAATCCCCAGGACAAGGTCTGGACCAATCAGAGTGAAGCTGCCTGGTTTAAAATTCAAAAAACGCTTGGCAGTTAACTGTCAGTCATCAACAACTGGTGCATTCTCCAATACAATGCCCCCATCAATCAGAGTCTACTTGCCAACAAATCCGCAATCTTTGTTCATACAGTATCAATATGTTGTTTGCTCTGACATTGGCATTTTCTTGTGAATTGTCCTGATGAGTGCAAGACAAAAAGCTTTGACAAAACAAGTCTCTTTTTTCAGCAATACTCAAATCTAGGTCAATGGTTACTACATATCACCAACCATTGCAGATCAACAAGTTGGTGCAAGTATAAAAACAAAAAAACTGCGGATGCTGGAACTCTTTTCTTCTCCGCCGATGCTGCCAGACCTGCTGAGTTTTCTCAGTGCTCCTGTTTTTGTTTTGGATTTCCAGCATCTGCAGTTTTTTTGTTTTTATCTCTGTGTTTAATTGACTTCCACTGCTCTTCAAGAAATGCCTACCTCCTTGAAGAAGTTCTGTTCTTTTCTGCGACAAGATTTCCGTACCTCTCTTTTGCCTTGCTCACCTTCATTGCTTTCCATTTCCCTCCTGGTGTTTGACAAGGTGTTTACTAAAACCCGCTTTCACAGCCATATCTCCTTTCACAGTGACTGTCGCCATCTCCGACTTACCCCGCATGGATTTCAACTGAAATTCCACCCCTCATGTTTCAAACCCACCCAGGATTACAGGTATCTCCGGGACATAAAACGTTTCTCGGACTGCTGTTCCCGTCACATTCTGAAATCCACACACAGTGCCATGCGCCGCCATATGAACACATTCGACCTCTCCCTCCAGCAGCACCGCCGTACCCTTTTTCAAAGCTGCGCGTGCCCCCAGTTTCATTTTATTCTTCGGCTCATCTGACGCCTCAACCAGAAACTTTTTCTCTTTCTCTCAAGTGCTCAGGAACGCAAGCTCCGACAACTCATCGACACCAACACCCATCTAGGACCCTCCACCCCTGCCTGTTCCTCCGTCCCCAACCCATCTTCCAATCCCAACTCCAGCCGTGTATTCACTATACCCCCTGACCTTCCCCTCTCCGATGCAGAACGTTCAGTGCTCAGCAAAGGACTTAGTTTCATACCCTTACGCCCTCACCTCAATGAATTTTGGGCTCGGCAAGATGCTGAACTCTTCTTCCGCCGTCTTCGTCTCCGGGCTCACTTCTTTGGGCAGGAATCCTCTCCCAGTTCAACGGATCCTTTTACCCATCTCCAATATTCTCCCTCCACCTGGACCCCTCCCTCTGGATTCTTACCTTCTCTTGATCTTTTCATTGAGAACTGTCGGCGCGACATTAGTCGTCTCAATTTCTCTGCTCCTCTCACCCATTCTAACCTGTCTCTCTCTGAACTTACTGCACTCCATTCTCTCAGGTCCAACCCTGACATTGTCATCAAACCCGCTGACAAGGGTGGTGCTGTTGTCTGGCGCACTGACCTCTACCTCGCGGAGGCTGAGCGTCAACTCGCAGACACTTCCTCCTACCTCTCCCTGGACCATGACCCCACCACTGAACATCAAGCCATTGTTTCCAGGACTGTCACTGACCTCATCTCCTCTGGGGATCTTCCTCCCACAGCTTCCAACCTGATAGTCACCCAACCTCGGACGGCCCGCTTCTATCTCCTACCCAAAATCCACAAACAGAACTGCCCCGGTAGACCGAACGTCTCAGCTTGCTCCTGCCCCACAGAACTCATTTCTCGTTATCTTGACTCCCTTCTCTCTCCCCTTGTCCAGTCCCTTCCCACCTACATCCGTGATTCCGCTGACACCTTACGTCACATCAACAATTTCCAGTTCCCTGGCCCCAACCACTTCCTCTTCACCATGGACGTCCAATCCCTCTACACCTCCATCCCTCACCAGGATGGTCTGAGGGCCCTTAGCTTCTTCCTCGAACAGAGTCCCGAACAATCCCCATCCACCACTACTCTCCTCCGTTTGGCTGAACTTGTTCTCACGCTGAACAATTTCTCCTTCAACTCTTCTCACTTCCTCCAAATAAAAGGTGTGGCTATGGGTACCCACATGGGCCCCAGCTATGCCTGTCTCTTTATGGGGTATGTGGAACATTCCTTGTTCCAGTCCTACTCCGGCCCCCTTCCACAACTCTTTCTCCGGTACATCGATGATTACTTCGGTGCTGCTTCATGCTCTCATCGGGACTTGGAAAAATTTATTAATTTTGCTTCCAATCTCCACCCCTCCATCATTTTCACGTGGTCCATCTCTGACACTTCCCTTCCCTTCCTTGACCTCTCTGTCTCAATCTCTGGTGATAGACTGTCCACCAATATCCATTACAAGCCCACCGACTCCCACAGCTACCTCGACTACAGCTCCTCACACCCCGCTTCCTGTAAGGACTCCATCCCATTCTCTCAGTTCCTTCGCCTCCGTCGCATCTGTTCCGATGATGCTACCTTCAAAAACAGTTCCTCTGACATGTCCTCCTTCTTCCTTAACCGAGGTTTTCCACCCATGGTCGTTGACAATGCCCTCAACTGTGTCCGGCCCATCTCCCGCGCATCCGCCCTCACGCTTTCTCCTCCCTCCCAGAAACATGATAGGGTCCCCCTTGTCCTCACTTATCACCCCACCAGCCTCCGCATTCAAAGGATCATCCTCCGCCATTTCCGTCAACTCCAGCATGATGCCACCACCAAACACATCTTCCCTTCACCCCCCCTATCGGCATTCCATAGGGATCGCTCCCTCCGGGACACCCTGGTCCACTCCTCCATCACCCCCCACTCCTCAACCCACTCCTATGGCACCACCGGATGCCCATGCAAAAGCTGCAACACCTGCCCCTTCACTTCCTCTCTCCTCACCGTCCAAGGGCCCAAACACTCCTTTCAAGTGAAGCAGCATTTCACTTGCATTTCCCTCAATTTAGTCTACTGCATTCGTTGCTCCCAATGTGGTCTCCTCTACATTGGAGAGACCAAATGTAAACTGGGCGACCGCTTTGCAGAACACCTGCGGTCTGTCCGCAAGAATGACCCAAACCTCCCTGTCGCTTGCCATTTTAACACTCCACCCTGCTCTCTTGCCCACATGTCTGTCCTTGGCTTGCTGCATTGTTCCAGTGAAGCCCAACGCAAACTGGAGGAACAACACCTCATCTTCCGACTAGGCACTTTACAGCCTTCCAGACTGAATATTGAATTCAACAACTTTAGGTCTTGAGCTCCCTCCCCCCATCCCCACCCCCTTTCTGTTTCCCCCTCCCTTTTGTTTTTTTCCAATAAATTATATAGATTTTTCTTTTCCTACCTACTTCCATTATTTTAAAATATTTTTAAATCTTTTATGCTCTCCCCACCCCAACTAGAGCGATACCTTGAGTGCCCTACCATCCATTCTTAATTAGCACATTCGTTTAGATAATATCACCACCTTTAACACCTGTGTTCTTTTGTTCTATTGTTGGTGACATCTTTTGATGATCTGCTTCTATCACTGCTTGTTTGTCCCTACAACCACACTAACCCCCTCCACTTCTCTCTCTCCGCACACCCCCCCCACCACCCCCCCCCCCCCCCACACACACACAAACACACACACACACCTTAAACCAGCTTATATTTCAAATCTTTCTTGGACCCGAACTCAAGTTCTGTTGAAGGGTCATGAGGACTCGAAACATCAACTCTTTTCTTCTCTGCCGATGCTGCCAGACCTGCTGAGTTTTTCCAGGTAATTCTGAAGTTGTTGCAAGTGTTTTCCTGTATGGACTATTATTCAACCAATTCAGTAGGATATTAAATTATAATAGTCAAACCAATAAATATGAGCTTTCGAGAGAAAAGAAATGATCAAGACGTCTAAGGCACTTTTCAGACCACACCATGAATATTGTTTCCAGTTCTGGTCACTTTTGAACAAGAGATTAAGTTGAACTGGAAAGTGGAAAGTAGGCACATTGGAACGCCTCAGATGTGACACTCCCATTAAACCACACTACATCCTCAGAAGGAAGCCTTTCCTTTTGTGATTAATCCCAGGAAAAGAACAGGCTAGATACTCACCATTGTGCACTGTCTCTTCAAACAATTCTATCAATCAATGTTACCGTATTCCTCAAATAGATTTTTCACACGTTTGCTACACATTTACATTGGTTGCCATTACATTTATTCACAGAACAACACACAGCTAAAATAGTTTAAATTAATGCAATTATTTATATTGTAAAGTTCATTTAAGTTTAAAGAAAGAGCAAACTTGCATTTATAAAACACCTTTGGCAACCTTTCAGTGCATCTCAAAGCACTTCATAGCTATTGAAGCCCTTTGATGTGTAGTCATTGATGTGGAAGTCAATTTGGACTCAGCAAGTCCTCATAAACAACAATCAGATAAAAACAATCTGATTTTGGTGATGTTGGTTGAGGGATGAATATTGACGAGGGAATTGTGGGAAAACCATTGCTCTTCTTCGTACTAGTGCCACGGGATCTTTTACATCCAGCTGAGAGGTCAGACAGAACTCAGTTTATCAGCTCACCTGAAGTGCAACACAGACAGTGGTCTGAATTTTACCCCCGGGGCGCGTCTGAAGTCGATGAGGCCAGAAGCAGATGTAAAACACACTCCCGGCCGAGATCGCACTGTGAACACCATCTGACGCTGGCTGGCTACTTATCGGCCAAGCAGTGTGAAACGCTCCTGGAGAAAGGCTCAGCGCTGCCAGTGGGGGCGGGAAGAGGGCGGGTGCTGGTGTCACCGTGGGTGCTGGTGAGCACTTCCACTGAAGGCAGACAGCTGCCTCAGGGAGCTGCAGACCTCCAAATAATAAAAGAAAACACAGAAATGCTGCAAAAAATGTGCATGCAGCACCATCAAGCACCTGAAAGCATACATCATCAAAAACACAGTCCCCAGATATTTCTTTTCATTTTAAATCCTAATGGAGATTTCACCCGGATCTTTGATGAGGTTTCATCAAAAATGCAAAACCCACCTGGCCGATTGGCCCGTCCACCAAACATAAGGCTGGACGGACCATGAAAAATTGCGTTCAATTTGGCTGTTAATGGGATTAAATACCCGCTTAATTGTCAGCGGGCGCTCTTCCGACTTTAGCATGTGCCAACCAAGCGAAATATCGCACGAGTGCGCGATGTCATAGGGTCATTTGCCCGATTTCATCTAGCGCGACCCTTTGCCCATTCAGGTTGGGCGCGCGCCCGCCCGCCCGCGGGGTGTAAAATTCCGGCCAGTGCAGCAGAGCCTTGTTGATGTGCTGGAACACAACACATCCTGACACAGAGGGGAGAATGCCACCCTGCACTGAGCCAAGGCTGACACTTACACAGTCAGCGTCAATGTTGTGGATAAAATTTAAGGCAGGATTCAATAGAACATTATAAATGTAGTACTGCTTCATTTCAGGTGGTTTTGATTATTTCTTGTTTTTAATTATTGCAATAAATGGGTACATTATTGCATTTCCCAACTTTTCTCTGAATTTAGTCTGGGCCAATGCATAAATACACGTGTTTGTGCAGGAGCTCAGCAGTTGAAACATATCTCCATTGTATGCTGCGATAATTAAGGGATCCGTGTGTTCATCTGGAACATAATATCTGTCAGTAATTCTAGAAATGAGGAAAAATACAACATACGGCATCCACGGCACAATAAAAGTACCAGAAATGGCGAATAGTAAAATGATGGATTTCCTTCGGCTCTGCATCTCTGGATCATCGCTGTTCTGGTTGTTGTGTTGACCTCGCAGTGCTCTGCGGGTTTGATTAACCATCAAAATGTGTCTAACAGTCAGAGCATTGAGAAATAAAATCAGAAATGGCAAGAATGGGTTTAAAATTGTATCAAGCCAGTCAAAAGTGACACATCCTAGCAAAGTAAAATAGGTTGGTTTGAAACGAGCTTGCCACTCCACATTGTTAATTACATAGGCAGGTTCAAAAGCAAAATACAAGGGGATGTTTTTGAAACAGAACACAGCGCAGTCACTATTACCACAGCTGCATTTTTCTCCCTGCAATACTTCTCTTTGAGATTTTGACAACAAATGAGGACAAAGCGATCGACAGTGAATGCGACCAGACAGAGCAGTCAATAACCTCATAGTTGATAACCTCATTAATGCTTGCGATGCAAGTGTAGCGTAGAAGCGAAAATGGAAAATAGTAAGGAAGTATGTAATAGGTTATTACATTGAAAATAATGACCAGTAGGTCCACTGTTGTCATGCCAACCAGATATAGAGTGATCCCTTTGGATAGACCATAGCCTCCTCGGGACAGTAGAACAATTGTCAGAAAATTAGCTACAAAGAAAAGAACAAAATCACCAAATTACTTACATGGCATTACCTGGTAATGAGAACCCAGAATCAGCTCAATCAGTCCATCAGGTCTATGTTAATATTTATGCTCCACGATTGCCTCTTCCCACCCTACTTCTTCTCAACTTATCAAAATATGCTTCTATTCCTTTCTTCCTCATGTATTTTGTGATTATCCTAACGGAAAAAAAAATACATTATCTGTGTGGGTGTGATAATACTACATTGATCAAAAAGAAGCAAATTTATTTCTGGAACCAGAAAATGCTGGGAACATGATCTAAGGGCTTAGACATTGATAAAGGGATAAAGAGGAAATTCCATCTAGCTTTCCTTCCACCATCCTGGTATTCACAAGATAATTGAGTTGTTGACTAATAGTAGCACACGATCTCTATCAATCAGTCTACAAGAGACCAAGACATGAGACAAGGAAATCTCCCAGTGATGTAGTGTTTTGGAATCATGGTTCAGAAAACACTTACAATTCCATTAACCCCAAGCCAAGCTTCAAGTTCCTCATGTCCTGAATCTTAAGGTGTTTTCTGAAAAAAAGTCAACTTAGTATATTGTACAAATTGCTCCTCATTTAAGGAAGAGCTAAAACCGGATTATGCATTCAGAGAGAACGTCCGAAGTTTTATACATTGAGAGATTCATCCAGAGCAAGAACAGACAAAGACTGAATGAAGAACCAAAAGTAACCAGCCTCAGCTCCTTACCAGAGACTCCAAAGATTACAAGAAAATGATAATAAATGAAAGTTGTCTGTTCGATTATCGATAGTTCCATGAATTTCATTTTTGGAGAGAGGAGATAACACCAACCTGTGATGAGAGACCTGATGCAGCCGTCGTCATCATTCCTGTCAGCCCCTATATAAAACAATTCAATCCTCCCCTGTGGTTCAATTAGGTTGCAGAGGGAGTGGAATTAAATCAGTCTTTGAACAAACAGGTCTAGTTCTTTTGCCAGGTATTAGGCAATACTTATTTTACACACACAAAAATTTGTAAATTAACCACTCCAATTGAAGAATATTGTTCTGAAAAAAGTAGCTGCAGAGAAAGTTGACTCTTCATGGACCTTTTCACCGCTAGACTACACTTCAATAATGAACATTCATAAGGTTACCAACTATGTGGTTATTGACTGCTCTCTCTGGTTGATGGTTGTTTTCGCTGTCGATCGCTTTGTCCTCATTTGTTGTCAAAAGTTCAGACAGAAGTATTGCAGGGAGAAAAATGCAGCTGTGGTTATAGTAACTGCTGTGTTCTGTTCAAAAACATCCCCCTGTATTTTGTTTTTGAACCTGACTATGTAATTAACAATGTGGAGCTGGGAGCTCATTTCAAACCAACATACTTTACTTCGCCAGGATAGGTCACTTTTGACTGGCTTGATACAATTTTAAATCCATTCTTGACGTGCTTTCTGATTTTATTCTTCAACGCTCTGACTGTGAGACACATTGTGATGGTTAATCGAACCCGCAGAGCATTGCGAGGTCAACACAACAACCAGAACAGCGATGACCCAGAGATGCAGAGCCGAAGGAAATCCATCATTTTACTATTCTCCATTTCTGGTACTTTTATCGTGTTGTGGATGTCGTATGTTGTATTTTTCCTCATTTCCAGAATTACAGACAGACATTACGATCCAGATCAATACCCGAATCCCTTTCTAATCGCAGACTACACCGGCGAAATGTTTCAACTGCTGAGTTCCTGTACAAACACCTGTATTCATGTTCCACCTCAGACTAAATTGAGAGAAATTGAGAAATGTAATAATGGATCGATTATTTGCAATTATTAACTATGTTAAATAACCATGACAACTTGGAAACAAAGTAGCAAAGCAATCAAAGCATTCTACTAAATGCTACCTTAAATTTTACCTTGAAATCGATGCTTACTCTAAACACATAACTAAGATGATGCTGTACTTTCAGAGGTGAATTTCAAATGAGCTAATAAACCAAGGCCCGTCTCCCTCTCAGGTGGATGTAAAAGATCCCACGGCACCAGCTTGAAGAATTTGAATGGAGTTCTCCCCAGTCCCGTGGCCAATATTTATCCCATAACCAACACCACCGACATAAGAATGTCTGTTCATTTATGTTATGGTTGTTTCTGAGGCCTTGATATGTACATGGTGTATGGGCTGCCACATTTCCTACTTTACAACGGTGCCTAACTTCAAAGTACCTCATTGCTGTGAAGTGCTTTGGTATTTACTGAGTTTGTGAAAGGTGCTATATCAATGCAGACTCGGTCTTTCTGTGAGGTTAAATGATTTTGGCAATATCAGTCGCTGTATAAACTCAAACCACTTTTTTAACGTGTTATTTTGGTGTAATTTCCATGATGCTTATTTCCAATGAGAAGAAGTGAACATCCTGTGAAAATTGATTTAAGGAATAGATTTTTTTGTTCGATACAACTGTTTGAAGAGAGAGCTCACAAGGGTGAACACAAGGAAGTTTCTTCCCTGTTATTTTCCTGGAATAAATTACAAAAGGAAAGACTTCCTTCTTGGGAGGAGCTGTGGTTTTAGATGGTGTCACATCCAAGTTGTTCCGATGTGCTCACTTCCCAGCCTCCAGCTCTTCTAAGTGTAAATCCCATTTTTTGCTTGTTTGAAGGTGACCAGAAATGGACATATATTCATTGTGTAATCTGTAAAATGCACTGGATAATTATCATTCATTCCTTTATCTTATATTCTGTTGGATTAATGACAATTGGTCTCATCTTGGGAGAAACCAGCAATTTTTTTAAAAATCCAAAATCCCAGTTATTTACTAAAAGAATGAAGCCACAAGGTTCCAGGGTTTAATATAGAAGAATTTTTAATATACAAGAGTCAAAGAAATTTAGCACTAAATTCTATCTTAAATAACTTCTATACAGTAACATCCCAAATCAACCTAAGTTAAGCATACATTATCAATCACATTGCATTCAATTGTAGAATTGTAGAACATATTAAATGGCTGATATAACTAAGACAGATTTTACAATTTAGCTCGGCAATCCACACAGCGAATATGTCATTAAACTCAGTCACAAAGCTCTTCAAACCTTTGTGTTCCTCAGAAAGTATTTCAGCTCCTCTTTGAGGAGCTAGTCTGACTCCCAGCCGACAGCAGCACACAACCAACCTGAGTTCCACGGCTACCGTCTTCACCAAAAATGGCACACGTCAGCAGTACATCCTCAACCCAGCCTGGATGGTGTAGATCCACCAATGTTAGCTTCAAGTAACAGATACAGCAACTTATGCTCAGCTTCTGGACATGCACTCTACCTTCTTCAGCTTGTCTATATTGCAGGTCTAATAATGATATGCTGATGTGTTACAATGAGGTTCCCAATGTTCAATGATGGTGGGTGTGGCTCACCATCGGTGAGCTGAGTGGACGATCATGAACTAGTTTCACACCATCGTGAAACTGATCGCATCATATTGTCCACTCACACCACTGAACTCACCCAACACTAGTGGGCATGGAAACTCACGGCTACTGTTTCATTAGTTCTTTGGCCTCATCCACTTGAGGGGCTGTTTTTAATGTTGGAGTCCTGAATCCCCAAACCCTTTTTGATATTATCCAGCTTTCCTCCATTCAAAATACATTTTTACCAAAATGTCCAACCTCACACTTAATGGATCCACCTCTAACCAGCTTGCTCCCCTTCCCTTAATCCCTTTTTCTGAATTTTCTCCACTCACCTCCTTTGTGATATTGAAGTTTTTAGAAGGTCAACGTTTTTAAAATCTGAATTTTGACTCCAGTCCACCTGGGTCAGATCTCTCTTTTCAACTCACATAAATTAAACCTGCACCAGGTGAATATTTTCTCATTTTATTTTTCTTTGACCTCCTCCATAACCACAGTAAATTGAATGATATTATGATCACTATTTCTCGAAGACACTGCCTGAAGGAGTAATGGAAGCAGATTCAATGGTCACTTTCAAAAGGGAATTCAATATATGTCATGGTGCTTCAGGTTTGAGGTGAACAACAGAAACATGGTTGTATTTGCTGTTCATTTCTCTGTGTTTTTATATTGATACAGAGCACAAATGCACCCAATACAACTTTCCTCTTTCAATTTATAAAGCCCCAAATATTAATATAGGAATAAGCCTGTCAAAAGTCAACATTCCTTTTATTTATGTTTTCAGAACAATATTCATCAATTGGAATCATTTGGCTTCAATCTTCTTCTCTATGTAAAAATATTATTGCCTAATCCCTGCTAAAATTAAAGATGCCTGTTTGTTCAAAGATCCAGAACTAATTCTATTCCCTCTGCAACCTAATTTATGGGGAGGCAATGGTGTAGTGATGTTATTACTGGACGAATAATCTGGAGACCCAGGGTAATTTTCTTGGGATGAGGGTTCGAATCCCACCATGGCAAATGGTGGAATTTGAATTCAATAAAAATCTGGAATTAAAAGTCTAATAATGAACATGAAACAATTGTTGTAAAAAACTCCATCTGGTTCACCAATGCCCTTATCAGTCATCCTTACTGGGTCTGGCCTACAACAATGTGGTTGACTATTAAGTGGTTAACAAGCCCACACACTCAGTTGAAACAAACCTCTACAAAGTCCAAAAAGAGGAATGAAATCAGACAGACCACCCGACATCAACCTCGACCTTGGCACTGGAAATGACAATGGTAATCGCAACCCTGTCAACCCTGCAATGTCCTTCTTACTAACATCTGGGGGTTAGTGCCAAAACTGGGAGAGCTGTCTCACAGACTAGTCAAACATAGTCATCTTACTTACCAGTCATTCCTTTTCCTTGTAGCCTCAACTGCTGCAGCAGGGCAAGACCACTCTCTAAAAATTTAAGGAGTTGGATAGCAAGGAAACAATGCAAAGAGCACTTCTTCCCCAATGTACCGAATTCCCACTGTGCACCAAATTGCCAAAACCCACACTCACTCCAGCTGTATCTCACTCAGGATGAGCTCTCTCCCCTGTTTGTATGCAAACACACTGATCTTTTCCCTGATTATTGTAGCTAAAGCCTAACCCACCACTTAGGTTAAACTGACTGGCCTGTGGTTGTTAGGGATGTGCTTACACCCTTTCTTAAATAAGGGTGTCACATTTGCAACGCTACAATTTTCTGGCACTTCCCCCATATCTTGGGAGAGTGGAAGATTACCAAAAGTACTTCCACTATCTCCAACTCCACTTCCTTTAGCAACCTGGGATGCAAGCCATCCCAACCAAGCGATCTATCCACTTTAATCACAGGCAGCCTTTCCAGTTGATCCTTCCTGTCAGTTTTCACCCCATCCAACATCTCTACCAACTCTGCTTTATTTTGCCAGCACCTTAGTAAATACCAATACAAAGTAGACATTAAGTGCTCCAGCCTTAGCTGTGGCTCTGTCCTTTAGGGAAGGAAATCTGCTATCTTTACCCGGTCTGGCCTACATGTTACTTCAGACCCACAGTAATGTGGTTGACTCTTAAATGCCCTCTGAAATGGCCAAGCAAGACACTCAGTTGTATCAAATTGTGAAAACATCTCAAAGGAATTAAATCCAACCGACCACCCGGCATCGACCTAGGCATCAGAAACGACAACCGCAAACTCAGCCCTGTCGACCCTCCAAAGTCTTCCTTACTAACACCTGGGGGTTAGTGCCAAAATTGAGAGAGCTGCCTCATAGACTAGGCAAGCAACAGCCTGACATAGTCATACTCACGGAATCGTGCCTTACAGACAATGTCTCAGACACCATTATCACCGGCTCTGGGTATGCCCTATCCCACCAGCAGGACAGACCCAGCAGAAGTGGCAGTACCATGGTATACAGCCGGGAAGGAGTTGTCCTGGGAGTCCTCAACATCGACTCCGGACCCAATGAAGTCTCATGGCATCAGATCCAATACAGGATCTGACCAATCCAGCTGATTACCACATACGCAACCTCTCCTCACTGCCCTTCCTCCCCCTCACCTGATGAATCAGCAGACCACCATGTTTAATATCGCTTGGAGGCAGCACTGAGGGTGGCAAGGGCACAGGATGTACATCAATGTCCACCACCAAGAGTGGCTCAAGAACACCATTACTGACCGGGCTGGACGACTCCCAAAAGATGTATCTGCTAGACTGGATCTGCGGCAGTTGGTGAGAGAACCAACAAGAGGCAGCAACAAATGGGATAGATTTCAAACAGCTCTTGAAACTCAAGACTGGGCATCCATGAGGTGCTGTGGGCCATCAGCAGCAGCAGAATCGTACTCAGCCACAATCTGTGACCTCATGGCCCACACTTGACCATTATAGCCAATCCAGGGGATCCGCCCTGGTCCAATGAAGAGTGCAAGAGGGCATGCCAAGAGCAGCACCAGGCACACCTAAAAATGAAGTGTCAATCTGATGAAGCTACAACACAAGACTACTTGTGTGCCAAACAGCATAAGCGGCAGTTGAGAGACAGAGCTAAGCGATTACACAACCAACAGATCAGATCTAAGCCCTGCAGTCCTGCCACATCCAACTGTGAATGGTGGTGGACTTTTAAACAACTCACTGGAGGAGGAGGCTCCGCAGATGTCCCTACCCTCAATGATCGGATAGTCCTGTGCATCAGTACAAAAGATAAGGCTGAAGCACTTGCTACAATCTTCAGCCAGAAATGACAAGTGGATGATCCATCTTGGCCTCCTCCACAGCATCACAGATGCCAGTCTTCAGCCAATTCGATTCACTCCACATGATATCAATAAACAGCAGAAGCCACTGGATGCTGCAAGTTCTATGGGCCCTCACAATATTCCAGTAATAGCACTGAAGACCTGTGCTCCAGAACTTGCTGTACCCCTAGCCAAGCTGTTCCAGTACAGCTACAGCACTGGCATCTATCCAGCAATGTGGAAAATAGTTCAGGCATATCCTGCAAATGAAATGCCAGACAAACCTAATCCAGCCAATTGTAGCCCAATCAGTCTACACTCCATCATCAGTAAAGTGATGGAAAGAGTCACCAACAGTGTTATCAAGTGGCAGTTGCTTAGCAATAACCTACTCACTGATGCTCAGTTTGGGTTTTGCCAGGGTCACTCAGTTTCTGACCTCATTACAGCCTTGGTTCAAACATGGACAAAAGAGCTGAACTCCAGAGATGAGGTGAGAGTGACTGCCTTTGATGTCAAGACGGCATTTGACTGAGAGTGGCATCAAGGAGCCCCAGAAAAAAATGGGAGTTGATGGGAATCAGAGGGAAAACTCTTTGTTGTCTGAAGTCATACCTAGCACAAAGGAAGATGGTTATGGTTTTTGGAGGTTGGTCATCTCAACTCCAAAACATCACTGTAGGAGTTCCTCAGGGTAGTGTCCTCGGCCCAACCATCTTCAGCTGCTTCATCAATGATCTTCCCTCCATCATAAGGTCAGAAATGGGCATGTTCGCTGATGATCAGATACTGAAGCAGTCCATCTCCAAATGCATCAAGACCTGGATAACACCCAGGCTTAGGTTGAGAAGTGGCAAGTATAATTCAAGCTGCAAAAGAGCCAAGAAATGACCATCTCCACCAAGAGAGAATCTAACTATTGTCTCTTGACATTCAGTGGCATTATTTTCACTGAATCACCCACTATCAACATCCAGAAACTGAACTGGACTTGCCATATAAATACTGTGGCTACAAGAGCAGGTCAGAGGCTAGGAATCCTGCAGTGAGTAACTCACTTCCTGGCTCCCAAAGTCTGTCCATAATCTACAAGGCAAAAGTCAGGAGTGTGATGGAATACTCTCCCCTTGCCTGGATGAGTTCAGTTCCAACAAGACTCAAGAAACTTGACACCATCCAAGACAAAGCAGCCCACTTGATTAGCACCCCATCCACAAACATTCACTCCCCCCACCACTGACACACAGTAGCTGCAGTGTGTACCATGTACACGATGGACTTTAGCAAATCACCAAGGTTCCTTCAACAGCACCTTCCAAACCCACAACCTCTAGCATCCAGAAGGACGAGGGCAGCAGATACATGGGAACACCTCCACCTGGAAGTTCCCCTCCAAGCCACTCACAATCCTGCCTTGGAAACATATCCCCATTCCTTCACTGTTGCTGGGTCTAAATCCTGGAACTCCCTTTCTAACAGCACTGTGAGTGTACCTACACCAAATCAACTGCAGCGGTTCAAGAAGGCAGCTCACCACCATCTTCTCAAGGGAAATTAGGGATGGGCAATAAATGCTGGCCTAACTAATTAAGCCCACATCCCTTGAATTCATTTTTAAAAAGCCTTGTTTCATTTCTTATAGGATGCGCAACACCTCTCACTATCCACTAACTATATACACACAGGTAAACAAGTTTTGGCACTCTTTATACTGAACTGCTATTTTATTCTCATATTCTCTCTTTGCCAGTCTTGTTTCCCTCATCACTATCCCTCCCAGCTCATAGTGTTTTACCTGGCTCTCACTTGAAGAATTCACCTGACATGCATTGTACAACCTCTTCTTTCAGTTTAATCATATTCTTTATTTCCCTTGTCATCCAAGGAGCACTGCCTTTAGTTCCCCTATCCTTTGCCCTTGTTGTCTTACCCAACCTGAATCTGAAATATCTCCTTAAAGATCCCCCGTTGTTCGGTTACACTTTCTCCTTTCAGTCTTGGTTCTATTTACCTGCCGAGATCCGCTCTCATCCCGGTGAAGTTAGTCCCCTTCCAATTTAGAACTTTGACTTTTGATTGTCCCTTTCTCTTCTCAATTATGAATTGAAACCTGATGATATGATGATCACTTTCTCCCAGCTGTTCCCCACAGACACTCGGTCCACCTGGCCCACCTCAGTCCCCAGCACCTGATCCAGCAATGTCTCCTTCCTGGTTGGGCTGAGAACATACTGGTCAAGGGAGTTCTCCTGAAAATGTTTCAGAAATTTAACCCGATCTTTTTCAATTAGTATTTCGGTAATGAAAGTCCCCCAATATCGTTACGATCTTTATTTCCTCCACACCTCTGCGATTTCCCTGCAGATTTACTCCTCTCTCTCTCTCTCTCCTTCCCTCACTTCTCACTATTTGGAGGCATATAGAACACCCATAGGAGTGTAATCACACAAAACTTGCTTCTCAACTCTAACTTAATGGATCTTGTAAGTCCACCCAGGAGGTTCTCAGGCCCAGAGGGAATGGTCTCTAATCCTGCAATCATCAACCACCTGGAATTTTATAGCAAGAGAAATAAGTGGGTAGGATTCCCATGGTGAGGGGACAGGGAGTCTCAGATCCCATCTGACAACCATGACATCAGCAGCAGCATGTCCCAGGAACTTAATTTGTAATTAATGCTTCAGATAAAATCTGCTGCATTCACGTTTGGGGATGTTGAGTGTCAATTATGACTAAGTTTGCAGACCTTTTGTCTCTGCGGCACAAGGTCAGGAATCAAATTCCATTCCTATTTCCTGAGCCTAAAATCAGACTCATAATTCACTGCAGTGCTGAGGGAGTGCTGCACTGTCAGTAGTGCCGTCTTTTGCTTGAGATGATAAACTGAGGTGCTGCCTGCCCTCTGCAGTGGGAGTTAGAGATCTCATACTCTATTTCAAAGAGGAAAAGGAGAGTTCTCCCTGTGTCCAGGTTGATATTTATCCTTCACTAATATTAAGAACAAAAATCGGTGAAAGATTTCACTCCAGAAGAGCAGATATTTTCAGCAGGTGCCATTTCAAATCCAGAATTCTGTCCGCACCATGGGCACACACTTCTGGCATGTGATGTGCCAGATGCCTATTGTGGTAGGTTGGTGGTGGAATTGTACAGAATAGGCAGATTGTGACATCAGTCAGTGTGTAACAATGATTCACTGTGGCAGTTCCGTTTCAGCCTCAAGGCTCCAGCTAACATCCTCTCTTTACTTTGCCCAGCTGAGCATGCATTCAGCAGCAGGAAGGAAAACCCACCAGCGTTATTTAGAGAAATCATTAACTATTCAGTTTAGCTGCAGATTGCTCTCTACTGGCTGCTGCTGATGTCTATAGGGAGCTGTGTGGCACATGGTGAAAACCCTGGTTCTGACTTCAAAATGTTCTCTCAGGACACTTGTTCCTCTTCGTGGGTGTTATAGATTCCATTCCCCTTGGCCTGCAGGCTGACAGGGAGAATGTGTAGAGATGTCACAGAAATGGACAAGCCACTTGAAGAGGGAGGAAGAGGAGAAGGAAATGGCTCACAACAGGAGGTATTAACCAACCAAGTTCTTCAAGGAGAGATTATCCTATCACAAAGGCAGTGAGGGACAGTGTGTGTCAGCCACCTTTACTTCACTAAGGAGATACTCACTGAAACCTGCCATCTCTTGCAGGCAGGCCTGAAGCCTCAGAGCAGGGTGAGGTTGGCACTGCCAAGATCTGCAAAAGTGACCGTGGCCATAAATGTCTTTACATTAGTCCCTGTCCAGCCTGAAGCAGGGACCAGCTCCAACATCTCACATTTCAGCATCCACTGTAGTATAAGGGAGGTGACGGACACACTGAATGTGAGGAGAAGGGGGTACATTATTTTTGTTTTCTCAGAGAAAGCCAGGTACAGCTTCCATATGGATTTGCCAGGATATCAGATGTCCCTATTGAGCAGGATGCCATTGTGTGCATACAGATTCCTATTAGGATGTTGCCTCTAATCTCAGAGTTGTACTGCAACAGTAAAAGGTTCAATTCACTAAAAGACATTCCTCATCGATATCATTGAAGAAACCCACTGGGGCCCAGCAGGTGCCAGCCCTCAGTGCTCTCTGCCTTCGGTGGGGGGAGGGGTGGTAATCAGTGTATTCTGAGTATAGCCACTGGAAGTGGTGCTGGGTGAAATAAGTTTTCCCTTTCTATTCTATCCAGTCGTCTAACATCACTGTCTCCATCCTGTACATCATGATGCTTCAATCTAGCACTATAAATGGTGACCAGAAATTCAAACCCATTACAAATGGATGCCAGCTATTATATGCCGTTATAAATGGAGAGACAGACAATTCGTACCCAGATTCTTCGTAGCCGCATCAGCAGGCTGATACTTTTCTCAGTCATCACAGCTGATCACACACTAATGGTTGTGGATTGATGCTCATCCACCAGCTAGAGAACCGGTGGCAGCCCCACTGGGGCCATTTCCAGCAGTCCCAATGGGATTTGATGTGGTTAAATGTCAGCCGGGACAGAAAGACGTCTGTAAGTGGCCACTTGAGAGCCTCAATTGATTCTGGGTGGGAAGGCCATCTTCAGGCCTTCCTGCCCTGGACTAAATCAGGGGAAGGTGGGAAAATTGCTGGATTTTAACTCCGTACATTGCAGCCCAATCACATGGCCACACCCTGTCTTGGAACCTGCCTCTGGGGTATGGCATTAAATTCCACTCGAAGCTTCTAATTATAGACCTGGACTTCCGTCAAACTACTTAAACTGGGAATGCAACACGACCCACTGAAAATAACAATATTGGCAATATCAAGCACCTTGTCCAAGCACACCTTGTCATAATGGAATTGGTGGTTTCAAAGCTTGTATTTTTTATGTCAGACCCAAACAGAAAGAAAACTAGGCCTTCAGGTTTCTAGGGAAGCTGCAGCTAAAACTGAAATGGAAATGGAAACTGAAACTGAAACTGAAAATTCAGATTTTAGGGAAACTAAAGCTGGTTGAAACAAGATAAAAAGATCCAGGACCGTCTAAGCTGAGATGCCAGTGGAGCAGTTGGTAAAAGGTGAACACAAAGGCTGGGTCTGGAAGAAGAGATAATAGAAAATGAGGTTACTGCCACTGCTTCGATTACTTCAAAGGAACTGATTGATCCAATTAACCATTTAGTACACAGGGTTGTTACTGAGGTTTCGAGGAGATTGCTGTCGACAAGACTATAATGAGCAGAGCTAAGGAGGCCATGCAGAGGTGCGCCATTTTGGTGAAGATCGTCCGGTGGAACTGGTGCTGATTGGGAGCTGCTGTTGGATGGGAATTGTTGGCTAAACCCTTGAAGAAAAAGAGCTGAAATTCTACCTGAGGAAGTTCATTGCTTTGAAGAACTTTGTGGCTGAAATTAGTGCAATATATGCTAAATGGACTGCCCAGTAAATCCTTGAGATCTACCTTTGTTGTATCAACTAATGTCTCATTTGCAGTTTATATTTACGGCAATTTTCCTTTTAATTTATATTTTATTTATACCAATTTTGGTTCAAATGTTAAAGTAAAATTTATAAAAAGTGAAATCTTGCCCATTGGGTTTCTCATTGGCATCATTCAGTCAATTCAATTCTTTTGGCTTTTTGAACTCCACGGGAATCATAACATTGTCCAAACATTCAATATTTCGGAATGTTTAAACTCCCAATACTACAGGGATCTAGGACACCTTGAAAAAACTCACAACATTAGGGATCTAATAGTCCTTGTCCAAACTTGTAATATTGGGAATATAGAACAGTTAACCCAAAGACATGCTGAGGGACTCCTAAATAACATTGAGATACAGACACACTTTTTCATGTGACGTTCACTGGACGTGGTCTTGGCGAATGGGTTTGCTCTCACATGCCGAATGACCAGCACAGGATGCGGATATGATATCATCAGTGCTGCCATTTTTGATCATCATGATCTGGCTCACACTGTCTTAACCTCAGACAGCTGAACACTACATTAAACTGCATGAAGGAGCCCCCAGGCAGCTCCATTTAAAGTGGCTATCGATGACTTACAGGTATGTTGTTGGATTATTCTTCCTGCTACTGATGTTTTCCTACAGCTGGTGAGAAAGCTTCAATAGTTTACAGAGAGCAGTCTGGATGGTGCTGAAAAACTGAGTTTTGTTCATATAAAAGTTTCTAATGAAACAAGTTGCTTCCAGACATGGGAAGCCTGGTGGATCTTCCTCAGATTCAACAGCTACTTTCAGAAGGAAACTGCTTTGAAAAGGAAATATTTGCTGGGCTATGGAGGAAAGTGCAGTGAGTGGGACAGGTTGGACAACATCTTCAAAGAGCCAGCACAGGGAAAATGGCCTCCTTCTGGTGAGAAAATGAAGATCAGGGGAAAATCAGGCTCCAGAAAGAGTTCATGGTGAAACTTCAGTCTACACTTGATTCGGGCTTTAATCCATTCATATCCATCCCGATTACACTGAAAAAGTTGTATAATGTAATCTAATTTTCAGAAATAAAAGGTCACAGGTGAATGACTACTAACAGAGTCTTAAACAGGAAATATATGCCAGGAAACTCAGTCTCTCTCAAGGCAGATGGAAAACTGTTGGCATGGTGCTCCAGATTTGAAGTGGTCAAATGCTTCAGTGAACAGAAACATGGTTGTATTTGCTGTGAATTTCTCCATGTATTCACATTGAAACAGAACATCTTTACCCCCAGTACCTACAGCGAATATCAATTCTTCTCTTTAAAATCACAGCTTTAATATATTAATGTCTTCCCAAGGACAAAGAAATTTTAACACTTGCCCTGCTAAAGGCAAAACTTTCCCATTTCACTTCATAAAACCCCCAATTACTAATATATATGGGTAAACCCCTGAAAAGTCAACCTTTCCTGTATTAATGTTTTCAGAGCGATATTCTTCTATAGACACTGTTGGCTTTTAAACTTCTTAAGAATGTCAAAAAAGTTTTGTCAAATCCCTATTCAGATTAAAGCACCTGTTTGTTCAAAGACCTCAAACTAATTCCACTCCCTTTGTAACCTAATTGAATCACAGGGGGTTTTAGCTGCTTTATATAAGAGGCTGACACTAATGAAGAAAGGCTGCTGCTTCAGGTCTGTTGTCATCGTTTGGTGTTGTCCCCTCTCTCTGAAAATGAAGCTATCAACAATCGAACAAACAGCTTTCATTTATTATCATTTTCTTGCAATGTTTGGAATTCCCGGTAAGAAGCAGAAGCTGGTTGTTTTTGTTTTTAATCACTTTTAAACTCTGTTCTTGCTCTACATTTACCTCTTAACCTATCAAACTGCAAACTTTGTCACTTCATCCTGAATCCAATTTTAGGTATTTGCACCAATTTTTGCTGTTTATGAAGGATACTTCTTTCAGAAAATATTTTGGGACACGGTAAATGAGGAATTTGAGACATGATATGTGGGAAATGTTTCCTACTTGAGGGGACCAGGTCTTTTCAGACCCATGGTTCACAAAGCTCTCCACCACTGGGGATTTTCTTTGTCTCATGTTTGGGACTGTTGTAAATTCATTGATGGAGATTGATTGCTATGATCACTCAACATCTGCATTATCCTTGTATCATGTGAATATCAGGATGGTAGAAGGTAAATTAGTTAGACTTTGCTCTTTTTCAGATCTGACAACATCTGTGGAGAGAGAAACAGAGTTAACATTTTGAGTTTGTATGACCCAAAACGTTAACTCTCTTTCTCCCTCCACAGATGCTGTCAGACCTGCTGAGATTTTCCAGCATTTTCTGTTTTTATTTCAGATTTCCAGCATCCACAGTATTTTGCCTTTATTTTGCTCTTTTTCAATTTATCAATTCCAAGGCCCTCAGTTCTTGTTCTGAACGTGTCTGGTTTGAGAGAGGAATTTGCCCGTTTTTGAATGATGCAGTATTCCCCCAAACACGCGCAGGTATTGTGAGCTTGCCAGTTAGGGGAAGCTCAATAGTTACAAGCGGAAGAAAAGATTAGAAGCTTATGTTGATATGTGGTGCTGATGGAAGGTGGGTGGAGGTGAATGTGAAGCATAAACAGTGACATAGACATATTCGTCCGAATGACCTGATTTTGTGCTGTAATTTCCAAGTAATTCAATGTAATTAATTTGGAGATTTTGGTTTTTTCTCGGTAGCTAATTTCTTGACAATTGTCCTATTGTCTCAAGGAGGCTGTGGTCTAACCAAAGGGATCACTCTTTACCTGGTCGGTATGACAACAGCAGACCTACTGGTCATTATTTCAATATCATAATCCATTACATACTTGGCTCCTACTTACCATTTTCACCTCTAGACTACACTTCCATATATAGCATCAATGGGTTATCAACTATGTGGTTATTGACTGCTCTGTTTGGTTATCAGTGGCTTTCACTGTCGATCGCTTTGTCCTCATTTGTTGTCAAAAGTTCAGAGAGAAGTATTGCAGGGAGAAAACTGTAGCTGTGGTTCTAGTGACCACCTGTGCTGTGTTCTGCTTAAAAAACATCCCCCTGTATTTTGCTTTTGAACCTGTCTATATAATTAACAATGTGGAGTGGGGAGTTCAATTCAAACCCACCTACTTTACTTTGCCAGAATGGGTCACTTTTGAATGGCTTGATACAAGTTTAAACACATTGTTGCCATACATTCTGATTTTATTCCTCAACGCTCTGACTGTTAGACACATTGTGATGGTTAATCAAACCCGCAGAGCATTGCAAGGTCAACGAAACAACCAGAACAGTGATGATCCAGAGATGCAGAGCCGAAGGAAATCCATCATTTTACTATTCTCCATTTCTGGTACTTTTATCGTGTTGTGGTTGTCATATGTTGTATTTTTCTTTATTTCCAGAATTACAGACAGTCTTTCTGATCCAGATCAATATACGGATCCCTTACTTATCGCAGACTACACTGGAGATATGTTTCAACTGCTGAGCTCCTGTACAAACACATGTATTTATGCACTGGCCCAGACTAAATTCAGAGAGAAGCTGAGAAATGCAATAATGTATCCATTTATTGCAATTATTAAATACATCAAATAATCAAAACAACTGGAAATAAAGCACCACAACATTCTGAGTGATCCATTGAATTCTACCTTCAATTTTGTCCTCAACGCCTGATACATACTCTAAGTGTCAGCTTTGACTCTGTGGTCATACTCTCACTGCTGTTCAAACACATAATCGAGGCTGGAGCTACACTGTCAGAGGCACTCTTTCAAATGAACTAATAAACCAATGTCCGTCTCCTCTCTCAGGTGAATGTAAAAGGTCCTACAGCAGCAGTTTGAAGAACAGCAATGGAGTTCTCCCCAGTCTCCTCTTTGTGCCTGAACCAACATCATCCAAATCAGATTATCTGATCATTTATCTTATTGTTGATTGTGAAGCCTTGCTATGTACAAATTGGTCGTTATGTTTCCTAGGTTACATCACATTGATTTCTACGAATACAACAGTAATGACACTTCAACGTACTTCATTAGCTGTGATGTACTTTGGGATCTACTGAGGATGTGAAAGGTGCTATCTAAATGCAAATTGACTTTTTCTTTATACTTAAACAGAGTTTACGATTTAAGTCATGGTTACGATTTAAAACTATTTTAATTATGTCTTCTTTTGAAAATGTACCTAACAGCAACTAAAGAATCAACAATGTAAAGGTATGACAGCCAGAGAAAAATCTATCTAATGAATACAGTAATATTGGGCAGAATCATCCCAGATTTGCACCGTGTGGTAGCGAGCGGTTAATGCAACGTTTTACCCGCCAGCTGCAATGGTGGCTTTTCATGTTGTATCATCTCAAACCCGCCACATTAATTATACATTCTCGGGAAAGGCACTGTTCTCATGGTGGGCGGAGTCTCATTTGGCAGCCATGCCATCATCTTACCGCTTCCTCACTCCGGGCGCCATATTTCCAGTGCAGCCGAACACATATCTCTCAGTGTTTCCAGCCCACGACTGCTGCAAAGGAGACATAGCCCTGAAAGGCAAAAAGACTGCAGCCCCCAGTTGCAAAGACACGTCCCTCAAGAGCAGTGGGGGCTCACCATGATGTCCTCTACCCCCGCTTCGGCCACAGGATGGGCAGCAACCTCACTAATCCGGCTTGAGAGGCGGTGGCAATGGTGACCAGCGCCAATGGCCTACAAAAGAGGACAGCCACCCAGTGCCACAAGAGGATGAATGATCTCCTCCGTTCTGGCAGAGTAAGTCACTCTTCTCACACTCTCAATTCACACACTCACAAACTCATCACACATCCACAGTGCCCTCACTTACTGCCAATTCAAGAGACATCACCATTCACTTTCTCACACACACCTTCATTGACCTCATCCCGTCCATGGCACCATTCACCACCCGCACATGCCAGGCACACTTGTCATCTGGCCTGGCAGGCATCCTGCTTACACTTTCTCCATCTTTGACTTTGAAAATAAGGTTATGCAGCTGGGCGGTGAGGATCTGGGCTGGTCCTGTGCTGACGGTGAGGTCAGTGGTGCTCTACCAAGTGAGGATCCAGCAGTGCAACATCCATCAGACAACCATCCTGTGAGTGATGTGTCCTGTTTCACAGGCCACTGCTATTCACTAATTATCACTGTTTTCTTTCACAGGCACATCTGGGAAACTGACAAGTGAGTCCATGACCCAGGGTCTCCAATCAAACTCAGATCGAATTTCAGAAGAGGAATCCACTGAAATCCTCCCTGAAGACCCGTCACAGCGCTCACCCACACCCTCCACCCGAGCAGAGATACACATTGGTGGGACCTAGCTTTAGAGAAGCTTTGGGATCACAATCTAGTGAGTACATCACACTTTCTTACAGACAGCAGGCAGTGGCAGGGACTTCCCAGGTGTCCAGCACTCAGAGATGCTGGAGGCCAGAAAATTTCTGACTCCGAGTCAAATGATGAGCCTCTTGACTCGGTCACGTCGCAGTTGCTGTAGCTGCAAATACAAGCTCGGGAACATCAGGAAGGGATGTCCGCTGAACTCCTCAGATTGCAAGGCATGATGGAGGAGCCTGTCCATCTTCAGGCTGAGGTGATAGTGCCAGTATGCCAATGCACTGAGGTCAACACTGGTTGGGTGGTGACTGTCATGGAGACCTTAGTCCAGGACTTCGCTCCTGCACTGCTGCACGGGCTTAATTCATTGCTGACGCCATAGTTGACCTCCAACAGTGTGTACACGAGAAGGGTGTAGGGCAGCCAGATCTCACTCCAGCTACCCCTTCTCCTCAAGGAGTCAGCTAGGGGCCTGGACACCCAGAGGGAGGAGGATCAGCAGGTCTACCCCCCGCAACTATCCATCCATGTGACTCCGGGAGTGTCCGACCCATCCAAATCCGCTCTTTCTGTGACCTCAGCGGCTCCAGCTCCACCGGCCGAAGAGGGTGCCACTGCAACACAGCAGGACCCTGAAAGCAGGCCAGGGCCCTCCAGGACTCAGCCCTCCAGAGGACACGTGTCATGGCCATCACAGACAGGCTGTCTCCATGTCCACTGTGGATGTCCGGTGGATCACCAAGACATAGCGGCAGGATTAGGAATGTTAAGAAGAAGTAGTTGCACAGCCTGGGCACGGGAGGTAGTAACTTGTACATACTGTTCACTATTGTCAATAAACTCCCAAGAATGTCTCCCTGCCTATGACTCCTTGTCACTCAGATATCAAACCTTCCTGCACAAGATAAAGACAGGTGTCTCAGTCCAGAGCCTCTTCCCTGTGCTCTGTACAGCCTTCAGAACAAAGTGATGGTCCAGCCTCATGCTCCCTGGACACATTACTGATGCCTGCACCTCGATGGTGTTTGTCATTGCTGTCAGAATGTAGTGGGCAGGCATCACAGAGTTCCGTCATTCTTTCTGTGCATTAAGGTGGGGCTGGCCCCCATCTTTTCAGCATCTGTGACAGAGACGCTGTACTCCTGAATGGCTCAGGTGCTGAAGGATGACAAAGAATCAGATGATTTTAAAGTTTCATGGCTGCGTCTCTATGATATGATGCTAATCACACGGAGCAAGCGCAGTCCAAGTGCTGTAGGTACATCCACAGTGCTGTTTGTGGGGGTGTTCCAGGATTTTGACCCAGAGACAGTGAAGGAACGGTGATATATTTCCGAGTCAGTATGTCAAGTGACTTGGAGGGGAACTACCCGGTGGTGGTGTTCCCATCTACCTGCTGCTCTTTTCCTTCTAGATGGTAGCAGTTGCGGGTTTGGAAGGTGCTGCCTAAGGAACCTTGGCGAGTTTCTGACATGTACCTTGGCACACACTGCTGCTACTGAGCATCGGTGGTGGAGGGTGTGAATGTTTGTGGATGGGGTGCCAATGAAGCGGGCTGCTTTGTCCTGGATGATGTTGAGTTTCTTGAGTGTTGTGGGAACTGCACTCATCCAGGCAAGTGTGGAGTATTTCGTTATATTCCTGACTTGTGCATTGTACATGGTGGACAGGCTTTGAGGAGTCAGGAAGTGGATTACTCATCATGGGATTCCTAGCCTCTGCCATGCTCTTGTGGCCACAGTTCAGTACAGTTTCTGGTCAATGGTAACCCCCAGGATGTTGACAGTGTGGGATTCAGTGATGATAATGTCATTGAATATCAAGGGGCAATGGTTAGAATCTCTCTTGTTGGAGATGGTCATTGCTTGGCTCATGTGTGGGTGAATGTTACTTGCTACTTCTCAGCCCAAGCCTGCATATTGTCCAGGTCTTGCTGCATTTGGACATGGACTGCGTCAGTATCTGAGGAGTCGAGAATGGTGCTGAAGAATGTGCAATCGGCAGTGAATATCCCCACTTCTGCTCCAATGATGGGAGGGAGGTCATTGATGATGCAGCTGAAGGTGGTTTGGCTGAGGACACTATACTGAGGAACTCCTGTAGCTGAGATGACTGACCTCAAACAACCACAAACATCAACCTTGTGCTCGGTATGACTCCAACCAGTGGAGAGTTTTCTCCCTGATTTCCACTGACTCCAGTTTTGCTCGGGCTCCTTGATGCCACACTCGGTAAAATGCTGCCTTGATGTCACTCTCACCTCACTTCTGGAGTTCAGCTCTTTTGTCCATGTTTGAACCAAGGCTGTAATGAGATCAGGAGTTGAGTGACCCTGGCAGAATCCAAACTGGGTGTCAGTGAGCAGGATATTGCTGAGCAAGTGCAGCTTGATAGCACTGTTTATGACGCCTTCCATCATTTTACTGATGATGGTGAGTAAACTGATGGGGCAGTAATTGACCGGGTTGGATTTGTCCTGCTTTTTGTATATCGGACATACCTGGGCAATTTTCCACGTAGCTTCATCACCATCGATGTCCTCCTCATCAGAGGAGACCGCCAGCTCCTGCATCTCCTCCTCATCCATCTCGTCTCCCTGTTGCAGCCTCTGTGGACTACATTGCAGGGCTCCACCTGACCGGTCCAGGCAGTGGATCCTCATTTTCAGCATCCCGATGGTTTGCTCCACCAAATTGCGAGTTGCAGCATGAGCCTCATTATACCTTCGCTCTGCTGCAGTCTGAGGCCGTCGCGCGGGTGTCATCAGCCCGGATCTCTGCAGGTAGCCCTTGTCTCTGAGGAGTCATTCCTGCAGCCTCTGTGGACCCTGAAAGATGTCTGGAATTTGTGACCGACTCAGAATGTAGGGGTCGTGGACACTCCCTGGAAACCGTGTGCAGACCTGCAGGATGCATTTGTGGTGGTCGCACACCAGCTGCATATTCAGCAAATGGAATCCTTTGCAGTTGACATAGTTTCCCACGTGTTGCAATGGAGATCTGAGCACTACATGAGTGCAGTCGATGGCACCTGCACCTGTGGGAAACCCGAGAACTGGGCAAATCCAATCGCTCTTGCATCCTGGCTCTCCTGGTCCCAAAATGCACAACGTTGTGTGCCCTCACGAAGATGGATTCTTTGGCCTTATGGATATGTTTATAGGTAGAGATTTGTGACATGCCACAGAGGTCATCAGTTCAGCCCTGAAAGGTGCCAGTGGCACAGAAATTGAGCATCACTATCGCTTTCACAGCCACTGGCAGTGGATGCTCTCCATGTCCCCGTGGTGCCAAATCCTGCAGCAGATAGCAGATGTGACCAACCATGCACAGTCTTCAGTTACATTGCTTCTCGGACATCTGCAGGAATGAAAGTCCGTATTGGAAGTCCCGACTGAAATTATGCAAAATGGTCAGGTGCAGAAAACTTCATTGGAAACCTGGACCCATAATTGGACATCAAAAAAGTTTTGCTTAGAAAGAAAAGAAAATGAGCATTGATAAAACCTGTCAGCCCAACAACACCACTCTTTGAATTGGGAACAATTTTTAAATGACAAAACAACAGGCAGAGCACAACAGGTTATTATTTTTGAGAAAATAAATGATGATCAAAGAAAAAGAACAAACAAATTTATTAATAAAAGAGACCACTTTGGAATTCATGATTTTTTTTTTTGTTTTTGATGTAATGATGAGAACATTGTATTGGACAGTTAAGTTCCTCAACGACTCATGAATAAGATGGAATGGTCATTAATGTGATGCCCCCACTTTGGTTAGACGATAGGGGTAGGAAAATCTCATCAGCAGTTGGGAATTGGAAAAATCCAACGAAAAGTGGGAGTGAACTGATGGTATGAAACTCTGTGAAGGTGGGTGTGTTTGAAACTCTGTACAAGGGGCCATAAAACATTGTACATGAGGCCAGCCCCATGGTATACATGGTACAGCTAACCTAGAAAGTTAAGTGCCATGAGTGATAGTTCAGACTGGATTGATATTGTACCCTCATGTGGGGCACGAGGTTGAACTTATGATGTTAAGTCTGGAGGTTATGAGTGTTAATAAATGAATTTTGGAAACGAGTCAGTGCAACATTGGCTGGATCAGAACTCAAACTATTACTTACATAGTGTACAGAGTTTGCAAGGAGTCCAGGACATTCTAGTGAAAGCCTATAAAGTATAATTGAGATTAGTAAATAGATACTTTCTCTTGGAGAGGTTTATGTCATTGCCCATGAACAGTTTAAGGGAACTGTGTTTGATAGTCTGATCAATACTCAAAGCATCTGCAGGGAAAGCTAAGCAAAGATGTTCAGATAAACACCCTGTCTTGATCTTTTGAGAAGATTACCTGAAAGTTTAGGAATAGCTTGTATTGGATGGAACATGTGGCATGATATTGGGATAACCGTGTGTGTGTGCAAATGTGCTCTGCTGTGTGCGTGAAGCAAATAACCTGTGGATATGCATATTGAGCTTGCACTGAAGAATGGGTCTCAGCCATGCTTAGTAACTTGACAAAAGCAACACATGAAATGTGGTCAATTGAGTGAGACAACATTTTAAATAAAGACAAAAACAAAAATACCTGGGAAAACTCAGCAGGTCTGACAGCATCTGCAGAGAGGAGCACAGTTAACGTTTCGAGTCCGTATGACTCTTCAGACATTGACACACACTCCATAGTGAAAGTGACTTTAAAACAATCAGGAGAGAATTAAACACACTGGCAATGGTTATTCACTAACCGCCTGTTAGGATAAGTGCTTAATTAGGAAAGGCATTCGCTAGAGTAATGAAAATGAGTTAAAAGAGCAATTACACTACTTTGTGACTCTTTTCAGCTGTAATTAATTGTAGGCAGGTAATAGTCTGTAGTAGGTTGGGAGTGACTAAGTAGTTGCTCGATGAATATTATTCAAACATGTTACTGCCGTAGAGAGTGTGAATAATTCATTTTCATCCAGCTGCTTCAAATTTATTGTTACATTGGTCACAACATACACCTCTGTTTGGAACATTTAGAGAAGCTTAAAAGGAAATTAACTGACTTGGAACAAACATCACTACAGCCAAAATATAACAATATCAAGATCAGTAATGATGAGAAAAGTCAAAAATAAACCACTCTTAGGAATGTTGTAGTGTGTCACGTCACACTAGACATTTGAGTGATGAATGCAGGGCATGAAATATTTAGAATGAATTAATTGCAATTGCCTAAGACCCATTCTTCAGTGCAAGGATGAGAATTTTGAAATTGAGATGTAGCTTGACCAGAGAGCCAATTTAGGACAGCAAATACTGGGGTGTTAGTGGAACAAGACTCGCTGCAAGTTAAGGCATGGGAGGCAAGGCTTTGAATGATCTCCAGTTTACAGAGTGTAGGATGTGGGAGGCTAGCCAGGAGTACTTTAGAGGTCAAGTCTAGAGGTAACAAAGGCATAGCTGAGGGTTTCAGCAGTAGGTGAGCTAAGACAGGGATGAAGTTGAATGATGTTAGGGAGGTTGAAACAGGTGGTCTTAGAGATGACACCATTATGAGGTTGGATGCTCATCTCATGATCAACTGTGAGACTGTTGCAAACTGTTGGTAGCTTCCATCTTGTAATATGATGGTTTGTGTGGTGGTGGTCAACTCTGTGTTGAGCGTCACCTGGTGAAGCTCAGGGTCTCCATCTGGCATAGCAATCTCTGCCACATTTGCTGCAGACAGACAGTGGCCGGAGAAGGTGCACAATTCACTGGCTGTTGTTTTCCCTGGGCCTTTTCTTTGCCAGCTGAGCTTTTCATTTCTGCCCAGTCATTCCAAACTCTCAGCTTCCAGAGGTCACAGCAGTCAGGTACTCTGTCCCAGTTGTCAATGTCAATATCAACCATCTTCATACCTCACTTGGGGGTGCCCTTGTAGCATATGTAGGGTCGCCCAGGGGGTCATGACCCAGTGATCAGCTTGCCATATAGAAGGTCTTTGGTGATACATCCATCATCCATCCAACGAGCATGGTTATACCAGTGCAGATATTGTTGGATTAGTAAGGAGTGCATGTTGGTGCAATTTGCACACTTCTGGACCTCTGAGTAGGTGCCTTTCTCTTGCCAAGAGATGACAAGGATATGTCTGAGACAGTGAAAGTGGAAACTGTTCAGCCTTTTCTCTTGCCTAGCATATGTTTTCCAAGTCTCACCACTGGAGAGGAGCGCAAAGAGGATGCAGGCTTGCCAGACTCATAGTTTGCTGTTCTCAGTCAGGTTGCTGTTGTTCCACACAGTCTTCCCAGCTTGGTCATAAAAGCTGCAGATTTTGTGATGTGCATGTTGATTTCAGCATCAAGTGACTGTTTGCTGGTGATTGTAGAGCCTGGATATGTGAGGCTATCAATAACCTTCAACATCACATTGTCAATGCTGATAGATGGTGATACGGTAACATCCTGGATCATGACATTTGTCTTTCTGGTGCTGATGGTCAAATCAAACTCTTTCCCAGTGAGAGAGAGCCGGCCCATTTGCTGATGAAGGTATGGATTACAAGTGCGACATCATCAATGTAGACAAGGACTTGGCGTAACTTTGTCTTGGATTTCAGGTGAACAATGCTGAACAGCTTTCCCTCAGTTCTGGTATGTAAGTGGACACCCACTGTAGATACCCTGAGGGAACATGTCAATAGCAAAGAGAAGAATATGCCAAACAGTGTTGGTGGCAGAACACAACCTGACCCCATTGCAAATCTCAAAGTGTTCCAATATTTCCCCACCATAGTTGACCTTACCCATCATGTTGGTGTGGAAAGAGGAGATCACATTGAGCAGCTTAAATAGACCACCTCTGCTCACATGGATGATGCCTTAGTGAGATCAATGAAGACAACAAATGATGGTCCCCTTTGTTCCTGTCATTTCTCATGCAGCAGCACAACTTTGACGATCATATCAAGTGTAGATCTTCCAGTTCTGAAACCACACTGGGATTCTGGCAGGAGCCTTCAGCCAGGATCTGCAGCCTGACAAGGGCAACACGGGCAAATACCTTTCCCACAATGCTCAGCAGGAAGGTGCCTCGTTAGTTGCGGCAATCGCTGTGGTCACCCTTAGACTTGTACAGGTTCAAAATCTTTGCATCACTAATATCCTGGGGCATTGCCCTCTCCCCACAGCAGAGTTGCCACAACACCTTTTTAAAAAGGATGACGAACATCATTGTTTATTTAAGATTTAATCTAAACAAGCACTATTAATAAACAATATGTTTTATAGCTATGTATGCCATACCCTCAGGTTTACTTCCTTCTTCCTCTGAAAATCCTCATTTAAAACAAATTAATCTTAAAGTTATTTACTTCTTAAGAAGAACCATAAGTTTCCCACAGTCCTCTGGAGAATTCCCTTTTTTCAGCAATTCTCAGAGGTAAATCTTTCATTTATCTTCTCTTGACTGCAGAGGCCTCAGTCTCTGGGTCTGGTTACTTTTCAATACTTCCAGTCGAACTCAGCTGATTATTATCCTTCACAAGAAGGCACTGTGAGTTTTATTGTATATTATCTCACTAGCTTCAGACTAGACTAACTTCCAGCTTCTGTACCTCCACAAACTGGGGTTAAGCTTCATCCACATTCCACATGGTCAATGATGGAATTAGTTACAGTGCAGATCTACCTAACTGTCAGATACCTTGGCTATCTTTTCTCAGTGAGCTGCAAACCACATGAGGTCCAAATGGTAACTAAAAACTCTCTCAGCAAACACACAGATAGATTGAAACCAGAGAGCTTCCCTAAGCTCCACCCATCCCCATAATGATGGAGCTGAATCTGGGATGTCTTCAAACTGTACTTTAGATTAGTTTTGCCCCATTTATAATTTCATCTTTGACCTGATGAAGTCAATGGGTTTCACAACTTTTCAGGGTTTACTGAATGTTTTAAAATCATTTCCCTCTAATTACAAAAACAAAAAAAATCTCTTTGGATTGCCCTTATTGCAAGGATTGCAGACATCAGGTCTCCAGTTCTCCAGCTAAAAGCCCACCTGCTGTTTTCTAGCTCTTTATCTTCTATTCTGACTTAATTAAAAATACATGGGTCACCTTTTGAACTATCACTTTTTTTTAGGTATTCTGGCAATCTCTCAAACCCAGCATTTTAATTACCTCCCCTTTACCACTTCCAAGATCTAAAAATTACCTCTAAAATATTAAGATGAACCATAAACTGGATATTCACAATAATATTTCAATTCATAACCCTCTCCTCCCCACCCCCCATTTATTAACGTATCAATCAGCCCATGAAGAGTTGCCTTTTCCTCTACTGATGCTTTCAGAACAATGGCCTGAATCTGCTGCGCAGCAGCAAGGGCTGCGTATTTGCCACGGGACATGAAGATTTCCCCGACCTGATGCTGCTGTGCATTTCTCCTGGGATCTTCAATCCAGGCAGTGAAAGAAATGCGCGGCACAGTGTCTCCCGGGGAACTCCACTGGACTAGAGGACAGTCGGGGGAAGAGGATATGCCCCTCTCTGCTGCTGCATGGTAAGTTTAAAGGTTCAGTATTTTCTTCAATTTTAGTGAATCGATTAGTAAATGGGCCAGTGGGAGAAGTGGGTAGGTGGGTAAGTGGATTGGGGAGTTCAAATGGGTGAGGTGTTTAAGTGGGTTTGGTGGGTAGGTGGATAATGGTGATCAGTGTGAAAATGGATAGATGGATGAGTTGATAAGTGGGTGAGTCCATGGGTGTGTGAGGTGAGTAGGTAGTCAGCTGATGTGGGTATGTGGGTGATGGGCATGTGATTAGATGGGTGAGTGGGTAGGTCAGTCAAGGCAGGTGAGGTGGTTAAGTGGGTGAGGTGGGCAGTTGAGTGAATTGGGAGAGTGGGAATGTGGGTAAAGATTTTAAGTGGGTGAGTGGGTAGTGGGTAAGTGGGTAGTTGGGTGAGTGGATAAGTGAGTGATGTGGGTTTGTGAGTGAATGGGTGAGATAAATAGTTATGTGACTTGTAGTTGAGTGAGTTGGGAGAGTGGGTAGGTGGATGAGGGTGGTAGATGGGCCAGTGCAGTGCTGGGTAGATTTATAGGTGGATGAGGGTGTTAGGTGGCTAGGATGGGTGAGTTGGGTGAGTGGGTAGGTGGGTAAGTGTGTAGGTATTTGAATTGGGTGAATGGGTAGGTGTTTGAAATGGGAAGGTGTGTAGGTGGTTAGGTAGATGAGTGGGTAGATTGGTGAGTGGGTTGGTGGATGAGGTGGGTTGTTGGGTGAGATGGGTGGTCTAGTAGTCAAGTGGGTAGTTGGATCTTGTTGGGGGGATTATCAAGTCAGGTCGGGTGGGTATCAAGTAGTTGAGGCGTAGTTTGGTGGTTGGGGGTCTGTTGCATGGTTAGGGGAGTAGTCAGGTGACTCATAGAATGGCACAGAAGGAGGCCATTCAGCCTATCATGTCTGCACCTGCTCTCCAAATGAACATTATGACCTTGTGCCATTGCCCTGCCTTCTCCCCGTAGCATTGCACATTAGATAATTATTTGAATGCCTCAATTGAACCTGACTCTATCACACTTCCAGGCAGTGCATTCCAGACCTGAACCACTCATTATGTGAAAAAGTTTTTTCTTACATCACATTGTTTCTTTTGCAAATCACTTTAAATCTGTGCCCTCTCGTTCTTTATCATTTTACAAGTGAGAACAACTTCTCGCCACCTATTATGTCCAGCCCCCTCATGATTTTGAACATCTCAATCAAATCTCTTCTCAGCCTTCTTCTCTCCAAGAAGAACGGTCCCAACTTCTCTAATCTATCCTCATAGCTGAAGTTTCCCATTCCTGGAACCATTCCTTTAAAACCCTTCTGCTCTCCCTCCAATGTGTTCACATCCTTCCTATAATATGCTGCCCAGACTGCACACAATATTCCAGCTGAGGTCCAACAAGTGTCTTATGTAATTTCAGCATATGTTCCCTGCTCTTGTACTCTATGCCCCTATTAAAAAGCCCAGGTTACTATATGCTTTATTAACTGCTCTCTTCACCTGTCCTGCCGCCTTCAATGATCCATGTACATTTTCACCCAAATCTTTCTGCACCTGCACCACCTTCAAAATGTCACCCCTTATTTTATATTGTCTGTCCATGTTCTTCCTATCAAAATGCATCGCTTCACTCTTCTCCGCATTGAACTTCATCTGCCACCTATCTGCCCATTCCACCAACTTGTCTATGTCCTCTTGAAGTTCAACACCATCCTCCTCACAGTTTGCAATGCTCCCAAGCTTTGTATCATCCGCAAACTTTGCAATTGCCCCCTCCACACCAAAATCCAGGTTATTAATATATATCAGGAAAAGCAAGGGCCCCAATAGCAACCCCTGGGGAACTCCACTACAAACATTCCTCCAGCCTGAAAAATATCCATTGACCATTACTCTGTTTCCTATTTTTCAGCCAATTTTCTATCCATGTTACTACTGTCCCTTTTATTCCATGAGCAATAACTTTTCTCACAAGTCTGTTGTATGGCACTGTGTCAAATATGTTTTGAAAGTCCATGTACACCACATCAACAGCATTACCCCCATCGACCTTTTCTGTTTCCTCTTCAAAAAACTCCATCATGTTAGGTAAACATGATTTCACCTTTAGAAATCAATGCTGGCTCTTCCTTATCAACCCATATTTTTCCATGTCACTACTAATTCTATCTTGAATAATCGTTTCTAGAATCTTGCCCATCACTGAAGTTAAACTGACTGGTCTGTAATTGCTGGGCTTATCCTTACAACCTTTTTTGAACTTGGGTTTGGGGGGCAGTCAGGTAGTTGAGGAGGTGGTCAGGGGGTAGTTGGGTGGTTGGGGAGCAGTCAGGTGGTTGGGGGGGTAATCAGGTGATTGAGATTTGTTTGGAGGAGATGCCAGTTGTGTAGCCACCTAGGTTTTAGACCAGGTTTTAATATCCAGGTAAGTCCCATGGAATTGTCTGAAGTCTCTGATCTAGCCCAGAATCGGAGATATTCACACAGGGTCCCAGGCAGCAGGGCAATTACCCATGAGAAGTTTAAACTTCCTGGGCAGTTCCACTTAGGTCCGCACCATAATTCCCACATAGGAGACCGGATGATTTGGGCAATTCTTCTTCAACTGAAATTGTTTGGCTTTAACCCTGATGAGATCTTAAAAATTGTCTTGCCCAATATCTGTTAAGATTAAATATACTTGTTTGTTCAAAGACCTCAAACTAATTCCACTCCCTCTGTAACCACAGGGGGTTTCAGCTGCTTTATATAAGAGGCTGTCACTAATGAAGAAAGGCTGCTGCTTCAGGTCTGTTGTCCCGGTTTGGTGTTCTCCCCATCTCTGAAAATGAAGCTATCAACAATCGAGCAAACAGCTTTCATTTATTATCATTTTCTTGCAATATTTGGAGTTCCTGGTAAGAAGCTGAAGCTGTTTTTGTTTTTTCAATCAGTCTTTAACTCTGTTCTTGCTATTGATGTATCTCTCAATGTATAATACCTGAGAGTTCCTCTCATCATGCTGAATCCAGATTCAGGTCTTCCTTCAATGAAGAGCACTTTCTGCAGTATGTACAGTTTATTTATTTCATAAACATTTTGGGATACAGTAAATGAGCAAATTCAGTCATGACATTTGGTAAATGTTCCATGTTTGGGGGAACAGTTGTTTTCAGTCCTATGCTTCCCAAAGTTCCCCAATATGGGGGGAGGGTTTTATCCTTGCCTCATGCTTGAAACTGTTGTAGACTCATTGATAGAGATTGATTGCTATGATTGGTCATCATTATCCTTGTATCATGCAAATACCAGGATGAGAGAAGGCAGATGGAGTTTGCTTTATGAAGTCCTAAACCTCAGATCATGTTTCCAATATTCTCTGGTTTGGGAGAGGAATTTGTTTATTTCAATCTGGGCAGTATCATCACACCCAGACAGATATGGTGAGTTCCATCAGTTAGGGGGAAGCTGAATAAGTACATGAGGAAGAAAGGAATAAAAGGATATCTTGATATGGTGAAATGGAGTAGGGTGGGAGGAAGCACTTGTGGAACATTCAGAGACAGAACTGCTGGGCAAATAACCTGATTCTGTGCTATAATTTCCAAATAATGCTATGTAATTAATGTGGAGATTTTGCTCTTTTCTTTGCAGCTAATTTCCTGACAATTGTTCTAATGTCTCGAGGAGGCTGTGGTCTATCCAAAGAGATCACTCTTTACCTGGTGGGAATGACAACAGTGGACCTACTGGTCATTATTTTCAATGTGATAATCTATTATATACTTTGTTATTATTTTCCATTTTCACTTCTGGGCATCCCATCCATACTGAGCATTAATGAGGTTATCAACTATACAGTTATTGACTGCTCTGTTTGGTTGATGGTCGCTTTTACTGTTGATCGCTTTGTCCTCATTTGTTGTCCAAAGTTTAGAGAGAAGTATTGCAGGGAGAAAACTGCAGCTGTGGTTATAGCGACTGTCTGTTTGGTGTTCTGTTTCAAAAACATTCCCCGGTATTTTGCTTTTGAACCTGCCTATGTAATTAATAATGTGGAGCTGGGAGTTCAATTCAACCCAACCTACTTTACTTTGCCAGGATGGATCACTTTTGACTGGCTTGATACAATTTTAAACCCATTCTTGCCATATTTTCTGATTTTATTTCTCAACGCTCTGACTGTTAGACACATTGTGATGGTTAATCGAACCCGCAGAGCACTGCGAGGTCAACGCAACAACCAGAACAGCGATGATCCAGAGATGCAGAGCCGAAGGAAATCCATCATTTTACTATTCTCCATTTCTGGTGCTTTTATCGTGTTGTGGATGCTGTCTGTTGTATTTTTCCTCATTTCCCGAATTACAGACAGACATTACGACCCAGATCAATACACGGATCCCTTACTTATCGCAGACTACACCGGCGATATGTTTCAACTGCTGAGTTCCTGTACAAACACATGTATTTATGCACTGGCTCAGACAAAATTCAGAGAGAAGTTGAGAAATGCCATAATATATCCATTTGTGGCAATTATTAAATCTGTCAAATAGTCAAAACTACTGAAAATAAAGCACCATCACATTCTGAGCGACCCACTGAATTCTACCTTAAATTCTGTGCTCAGAATTTATACGGTCAGTGTCAGTCTTGGCTGAGTGCAGGGTCATATTCTCACCTCTGTGTCAGGATGTCCTATGTTCAAACACATAAAAAAGGATCTGCTGCACTGTCTGTTTTGCACTTCAGGTGAGCTGATAAACTGAGTCCTGTCTGACCTCTCAGCCAGATATAAAAGTTTCCATAACACTAGTTTGAAGAAGAGCAATGGTTTGTCCCCAGCCTCCTTGCCAATATTTATACCTCAACCAATATCACCCGAATCAGATTGTCTGATCATTTATCTGATTGTTGTTTGTGAGGACTTGCTGGGTCCAAATTTGCTGCCACATTTCCTACATTAGAACAATGACTACACTTCAAATATTTCATTGGCCGTGAAGTGATTTGCGACGTAGTGAGGTTGTGAAAGTTACTATATAAATGCAAATTCACACTTCTCGAAACTTAAATAGAGTTTGCAAAATAAATCATTGAATTAATTAAATCGATTTTCATTGAATTTCATTTTAAAAATAATTAGAATGACAAATAATAACTGCCAACACAAAGATTTGGCAAACCTGTGAAATATTTATTTAAGGCATACTGTAACAGTGTTCGATACAACTGCTTGAACAGAAAGTTCACATGTGTGAAAGCAAGGGAGTTTCTACCCTGTTATTTACCTGGGATAAATCACAAGAGGAAAGATTTCCTTCTTAGGAGGCATTTGTGGTTTTATGATAGTGTCACGTCCGAGGTGTTCACTTCCCACTCTCGAGCTCTAATTCAAGTAATTCCCATTTCTCTTTTGTTTGAAGGCAAACTGAACTAGACATAGTATTCTTGGTGTGATCTGAAAAGTGCTCCAGAAATTGTCATCTGTTCCTTTAACTCATATTGTACTGATTTGATTATAGCAGTTTAATATCGTATTGGCTCTGTTGATCACTGCTCTGCATTGGTTAATGTTATTTAGTTGCATCAAGAAAGACTCCAAGGTCTCTTTCAGTTTTATCCTTATTGATTTGTACAACGTTGACTGAATACTTGTTTCCTCGATTCCTTTCCTACCTGTAACACTTTACACTGTCTCCATTAAATTTCACTCACCATTCTTTTGTTGACTGAAATATCTTGTCCAAATCATTCTGTAGTTTCTAAGATGTCACTTCCAATGCCACTGTCTCCCCCAGTTCAGTATCCTCTGCAAAGCTGACCACTTTCCATTGAGCTTCTGAATCTCCTTTAAAGATACTAGTGGCCCCAGAACCAAGCGCTGAGATTACTCCACTCAATAACTTCCCCTCACACTGACATCCTCAGGATTGTACCTTTAAAATATTGAGCTGGATTTTCATGTTAGATGCATATACTGGGAGTCAGGAAATTTCTTGGTCGCCTGCCTTGGGAAAATATGCCTGGAAAGATGCGATTTTTATTCCGGTGGTGGTGATGTAAGATTTCCTGGGTCACAGATACTGAAATAGGTAGTCAACTAGCCATAAGTAATTTTAAGATGATTTAATTAAGTTTATTGAGAAGCAACAGATTAGATATGATACATTAACAAATTAGACAAAGGTGTGTGACACATGACAGTTGTGGTTTACGGGTTCCAGACAGTAGACAAAGAGTTGGCACAGAGTGTGTTGATCTCACCATTCTCTTCCTCCTCGTGCATCTTAAGAAGGCTGCTACTGATGAGTCCTGCAACCTCCCCAGCACCTTAGCAGCATACAATCCCTCAGCAGCATACAACCCTACCAGTACCTCCCCATATATACCCTGTTTAGGGAGCTGGTAGCTTACCTGGTGTCAACCACCTATTCAAACTATCCTGACCAATGAACACAGGACAGGTACTCAAAACATCAGGGTGGTTACCTCTCCCCTTGTGCACCGCCCTTCTTGAGGTCAGCATTTTAGTTTACATCATGTTGAGAGTCATCTTCTGGTCCTTTCTAAACATGTGCATAGACAAGGGGGGACACAAGATGCTATCCTAACAGCTTAGGAATGACAACATGTTAGCCTGAACTAAGACTATTTAGGGGTCAAAATGTTTATAAATCCTCTTTCCAGAGAGGGAATCAATGTTATTTAGAAAATCCTATCAAGGTTCTATATTATGCAGAAAATACCTGATTATTCAAGGCCCCAATTTCTTATAGTGAGGGGTTGGTGGGGGGAGGGTGGGTGTGCTGCAGTTGGGACAGTTGCCCTCAGAAATAGTTTAGAGGCAGCCACAGGGGCTGCTGAGTGCCGGGAAGGGCTGCCAGAAGGCTCACCTTGGTTCTCTGGGACTTTACCCCTGTCGTGTTGTTAGGTATTCAGCCCTCTAGCCCTTGCCCATCCCTACCAACTCCCCATGCTAACACGTGTGAACACATGCCCCCCCACCCTTCACCAATGGCACCTTGTGCCGTCGATTACAACCCTTGCTCCTCCACCTACCCCCAACAACCCCTCATAACCTCCATGCCAACTCATAGCACTTCCATGCCCATTAACCCAATATACGCCCTGTACAGAATCAATGAACACTTTAGTGACAAAGGCTTGCATGAAAAATTTTGAAAAACAGCCACTCATTCATAACTTTCTTTAAAAACTGTTGTTTCAGCAAACTAATGGAAGTCTGGGCTCTCAGTCAAGCATCATTATACTTGATTGGCTGAGAGCCCAGACATCCATTTATCTGTTGAACCAGCAGTATACAAGAGGATACATTGCTTCATTGACAGCTTATTTTTCTTAGAACAATCAATGATTGAATGTTTACTTACACAAGATGAAGAGATGTCAAGTGTTTGTAGTTTCTGCTATTCAAATGTTAAAGATCTGATTGATTGACACATTTATAGGATTGTAGTAATAGTGTTTTTTTCCAAAAGTTATGAATGAATGGCTGTTTTTTTTAAAATACTTTTCCAAACATGCCAATATTAATTTAGGATTTATTGGTTTTATGTAGAGCTTGGAAGTTCCAAGAGTTGGCATTAAAGGTGTTAGGAGCCATTACTGGTGGGTAAAGGGGCAGGGGTTGGCATGGAGAGTATGACAGCCATTGGGGGTAGCCAGGGGGTATGGGTATGTCCTTTTGAAGTTACCTTTGAAGTGTTTCCCTCATCCAAGTTATGGTTCATGACACCTTTGTGGGGCCATTAATAACAAGTCCTTGAAAAGATGGCCCAACTCCACAAAACTTGTGGGGGGACTAAGACATGCATATCTCTGCAATGAAACCATCCAGGTTAGGAGTGTAAGCTGCCCGTACTGTCCTCCTGTGCTGGTGAAAAATGGGGACACTGGGAAAGTGGGCGGGAATCAGGTCCTGTCCATAATTTTGAAAGGTCCACTGAGTCTCTCTGACTGCATGAAAATCCAGCTCATAAGATCTGTTATAGGCCGGATGTTCCAATGATTGGCTGATTGAATTAAATAACATGTCCCTTCAGTTGTTCATAACAGGCAGAATACAGACTGTACTCAACCAGCAGGCTTGCAAAATCCAAAACAGCACAGTTACTGTGAGATTTGATTCTGCTTTGAATTGATTGTGAGCACTTGCTAAACAATTCTGAGTGTGAAAATAGCTACATTAACAATGAATTTAAGATAATCAGTCAAACTTGTAAAATGGTTCATTTATGCTTCTAAGAAGCAACACAGATACGTAAACAGGGACCCGTTCTCTGCAGACAAAAGGAAAATCCTTGCACCTTTATTGAATTAGCCAGGAGTTTGGGGATCCTATACTCCCTACTGCTTTCTCCATAGCAATGCCTCAGCCAATCAGCATCCTTTCCCCCGTAGTTTAAATTGCTGTGATCGAGCCGTAACTTCCAAACTCCCCAGCATCGTATTGGGGCGGTACCCCAAAGATGCGCTGGGGAATCCTCTTTGGAAGTTCCCAGGTAATGTCTGCATGGCAATTGCCCAAATTGCCAACTTCCCCTGAGCAATTTTCCTGTGCTGGGAACCATCCGAAAACGTGATTTAAATCACAAACCTCGGATGGTTCCGACTCGGTTACACCATAGTTAACCTGAAAAAGTTAGAAGAATTAAAACTTCTTCTAATTTCTGGGTAACTATTGAACAGACCCACACAGACCCCCCATTGCCCTGCATCCACACCCCTGAACCCCCAGGGGTTTCCCCCAAACCACCCCCTCACGGCACTCTCCCACTATCCCAAAGGCCCCAGGGGTCTCCCTCCAACCCCCTGCACCTGACTATCCCCCCCTCCTTAGGACACCCCACCTCAACGGGGACTCTTCCCCCCCAACCCCAGCTGGCCCAACTGTCATCTGCATCATGTCCTCCCAGGCCTGACCCAACCTGATCCTCCCCCTCCCAAAGCCCAAACTAACTGGACCCATCACCATTCCACCCAGGCCCAACACCCATTCTGAGGCCTGACCCAACACCCACACCAAGGCCCAATCTGCCATGCACCCCCCCCCCCCGCCCCCACCCCCCCCGCCCCCCACCCCCATTGAGGCTCAACCCTGCCCCACACCCAACCTCAGTCCCAGGAAGTTAGGGCGGGACAGGATTTCTGGTAAGAAACTAGGAGGTACGAGGAGGTTTAGGCCCATTGTTTGAAATTTGGCATTCTTGCATTTGTCCCGATGGGCGCATGATGCAAAGCTTCGGCAACTTGTCTCTCTTTTCAGAAAACATCAACTTGCTAAGTTTGAAGGGAGAAGTGAAAGCTTTTCAAGTGGATTTTCCCTCATCCTCCTTTTTTCCCATTGAACCATTCTAGAGTATTGTGAGCTTTCTCTAAGCTCCCCATGTGCCACATCAAAGGATGTACATATATTCCTGACAGGCTGATTCTTTGAGCTGTGTCTCCAATTCCAATTTATGTTAATAAACTTGGTTCTGATATGCCTCTCAAGGTGTATGCTAACTGCATGCAGCAATAGCCCTCAGGCTAGACACAAGGTTATTGTGCTCTGGACACTCTTCACTAGCATTTCAACTACTTCCACTACCTGCGCACTTACAAGAACCAACAGCTGAAGGCACAGCCACCAAAGGTGGGATGATTAAAATTGGGGATAATCAGGAGGCCAGATTTGGAGTAATGCAGATATCCTGAAGGGAGGTTGGACTGGAGGAGGTTACAGGGATAGGAAATAGCAGGGCCATAGAGAGATTCGAAAACAAGGATAAGATGTTGCTGAAGCCAGAATCAATGTAAGATTGTGAACAGACGGGTGTTGGATGGACAAGATTTGGTGTGCGGAGCATAATTACAGATGGTTACTTCATAGGACAGAACTTGAGTATTGCTGAAAAAAGAGACATGCTGTCAAAGCTGTTGTTTCTTGCCCTCATCAGGGCAGATTTGCAAGAATAGCAAATCTCAAAAAGAACAACAATTTATACTGCATGGGAAGAGGGTACTGATTGGTTGGCAAGTGGACTCTGATTGGTAAAGGTGTTGCCATGGAGAATACACCCAGGAACAGTGAACTGCTAAGCTTTTTTTGAAGTTCAAACCAGGTAAGTCAACTCTGATTGGTTAAGGTGTTGCCACGGCATTGCCATTGGGAATGAATAAGAGAATAGCTGCCCTCCAAGCTCTTGCTTAGTTGAAAAAAGCGTTATGTGTGGACATGTTCTTTCTGTTTGCAAAGATCAGGGCCCTGTGTGTGAATATATGTAGCTTCTAGAATGTGTGGCAGTCAACTGATCCTTGGTGCATTCCTGGGCTGGGAAGCCTCTCTACATCTGGTCCCGCCGTCAGTAAAGTGCCTTGATGGCAGAACATACCATGTCTTGGATTCAATCCGACATGGCTCCCCACAATTTTACTGGCTCCCATGTCTCCCTCCCCACCTCTGGGGTTAGTAAAATCCTGGCCTTTAGAACAGTGACTCAAAGGAATATGTTTAAAGGAGTTTAAAGAAGGAGAGAGAGTTGAATGGGTTTGGGGGGAAATTCCACAGTTTCAGATCAAGACTGGTGAAGGTTCTGTTACCTATAGTGGAATGAAGGGAAAAGGGAACACACAAGAGGCCAGAATTAGAGGAGTGAAAAGGTCTTAAGGCGTTTTAGTTGTGGAGGAGGTTAAGAGTTAAGTGAATATAATAACTTGGCTAAATCATCATTCATTTTGCCAGTACCTCTGGAAATTAGCAGTTCCTTCACTATGGAATTCTCATTCAAGAAGTTCCCATTTTAGAATCGTGGCTCACTTTGTTTCCTCTTCACACTGTTCACACCTTATTCTTTTCACTCATCATTCCAACACTTACTCACTCTGTTCCTTCCTCACTCCATCCTCACTTCCCTCCATTCCCTCCTCACTCTCATGTGTTCTCAGCGTGAGCTAGAACTCTCACACCTCTCTTCCCTTATAAACTGTTCACACCTTAATCACAATCTCTCATCAGGTGTGATGCTGCAGTGAATCCACTTGCAGAAGGGTGAGACGACAGCAAGAGAGTTTTACATTGGCAGCTTCCATTATAAATGTGGGTTCAGGAATTCAGAGTGGGAAAAGTTAACAGGAAATGTCAACAGGAAATGTGTAGCATTCCTAATATGTTATAATAGTTGCAACACTTTGCATGAGGAACGTTTGGGAAGATTAGACTGAGGGGTCAAATATGAGATGAACAGACAATGGAAAAATCATCAGCATCGAGAACATTTGTTTAATCTCATCACCAATAGATGGAACGCAGAGTGTGGGAGATTGTGTGTATCTGAATGTATACAGGGTTATTAGAGTTTGCAGCACCCAACAGGATGGAGAATCCTTTAAAGATTTTTTCTAAGGGGAAAAGATATGGGGAAGGAGAGGGAAATGGGGGTGAGTGGATCATCCTTTCAACAGCCAGGGCAGGTATGATAAGTTGAATGGTCCCTTTTCCGTTGTCAGTTCCATGATGTGTCTATTCCAGTGCTTGGGCTGGTGTTTATCAAGTGTAAATAAAATTATTCTGTTGTTGTTTAACTAATTGAGGTTTCATGCATGGTGCTAATCTGTTTACGCGAAATCCTGGAACTAATAACAATGTTTACGTAAGCCTCATGGTCTCAGTGGGTGTCACTCACCTGTATGAATATAGGGCTCCACTGATGGGCTGACAGTGTCAATGAAAACTGTTTCACACTAAAGGACAGCATGAATATATATGATCTATTATTTTGGCTCTTTGATATTGAACCCATTTTCTATCGCATCCTTGAAGTCGTTGGAATTCTATGTAAGTTATTATAGTTATTAGTGGTTTGACTGCTCTGATAATGAAACTTGCTGGTGTAGGATTTCTTACGTGTTTTTATGTCTGTGCTGATTATTTCAAATCATGTTGATCATTGGCATTCTTTGATGTTTCCCTTATTCTAATTGCAGCCTCTCCACCACTTCAGATATTCAGTCTTACTGGGGTCAATCTGCTTCATTCAATATTTTTCTGTTTGTTCTACTCTAGGTTTTGGATTCTAACTGACCATGGATTTATTGATTTCCAGGATCCATTTGATTTATTTCCAGGGTACAGTGAGGACACATTGTAACTTTTATCTTTCTGTACATGTATGTATAAATATAAGTATTGGCCTACATTGCTTGATGTATTTTTCTTCAATAGTATGAGAGATGTGGTAAGAAGTCCTTTCAATGCCTTTGCAATGTTTGCTAACACTGACTAATGAATTATGTACAAGAAAGAACTTGCATTTATATAGCACCTTTCACAACTTTAGGATGTCCTAAAGTGTTTTACAGTCAATGAAGTGATTTTGAAGTGTCCTCACTGTTGTAACTGGCCCATTATGTGTCAATCACTCAGTCGGGCGCACATTTGCCTCTCAGTCAGACGATTCTAGTTTCAAATCCCAGTCCAGGACATGAGCACAAAAAAACAAGGCTGGCATTTCTGTGCAGTACAGAAGAAGTGCTGCACTGTTGGAGGTGCTGTCTTTAGGGTGAAACATTAAACTGAGGTCTCATCTCCTCTCTCATGTGGACGACACTATTACGATGATGAGAAGGGGAGTTATCCCTGGTGCCCTGTCCAATATTGATCCCTCAGCCAAGATCACACAAACAGATTATCTGATCATTATCAATTTGCTGTTTGTGGAAACCTGCTACGTGCAAATTTCAGGATATTTATTGAGGAATAAATATTGTTCAGGATGCCTGGAGAACTCTCCTGCTCTTTTTAAACAAAATGGCTGGGATCTTTTCCATCCACCTAGAAGGGCAGAAGGGCAATGAAATACAGCACCCAAAACAGTGTAACTTTCCTTCAGTGCTCACCGCAGTATCAGTATTCATTCTGTGCTCAAATCTCTGGAATGGGAATTGACTCCACAATCTTCTCACTCAAAGCAAGTGTGTTTCCACTGAGCAAGAGCAAACACAGGCAAGGAGTGTCTCAGTGTTGTATGACTCTATTTTATTGAAGTTTGATTCTGAATGTGTGCTCTGTATTGGAATTAATGTAGATATAGCTGCCCATTCCTCACCTTTCCTCATGCTCTGAAAGCATTGACAAGCCATGAGCTGTAGTTCCATTATAGGCCTCATGAGTCATCCAAATTGTCACTTTTACAGCCCATATTGTGAGCTCCTGTAGTTTATTCAACTGGTACCTTAGCGCATATCCAATCCCACTCCCAGCCCAAGGCCCTGAGGACAACAATAGAAACCCCAGTGCCACAGCAATGAGTCTGTTCTGATTAATTTAACCTGACCCATTAATATAATTCCACATTAATTACCTTCTCCATGTTCATTAACAATCTTACCTGCTGACCCATTTGGAAAAAATCTCCAGTCCATTTATTCAATCTCAGTTGTAAAATGTAAATTCTAACATTTATCCTTTTTGCTTTCCGGATCTCAGCTCCTTCTCAATGGACAATTTTGTGATACTTTCTGCTTAAAATGTGCAGTTAACTTCGTCGCAATGGTGATACTATCGCGAGGGAGGTGCGGTCTTTCCAAAGGTGTCACTTGGTACCTGGTTTTTATGGCCGTGGTGGATCTACAGGTCATCAATATTGACGTCGTGGTGACCAAAGTGAATTTCTTAGGTCTGCATCATTTAATTGTGTACTCGCCGGTCTGTAACATCCGAGAAGTGGTCGCTTTCGTGGCTGTGAGCAGCTCTGTCTGGCTCCCAGTCACCTTCAGCTTTGACCGTATGGTGGCCATTCGCTTCCAGAAACTGAAGATGAAATTCTGCATTGAGAAAAGTGCAGCCACCGTGATCACAACAGTGAGTGTGTTGAGTTTGTTAACCAACATCCCGTTGTATTTTAAGTACAATGTGTACAATTTCACTTACTTTTGTCATGTAACGTATGACTACTACTATTCATCTTTCGACTGGATGGACCGCATTTTCACTCCAGTGCTCTCCGTGCTGATACTGCTGCTCAACACTCTCACCCTCAGGCACATCCTGCTGGCCAGTATTGTCCGCAGGAAACTGAGGGGGCAGAACGATCCAGAAATGAAGAATCGAAGAAGATCCATCATATTGCTCTTCACCATATCGGGCAGTTTTATCCTGTTATGGGTGACACGTGTTGTAATTCTAGTGATTCAGCGAATTACTTGAAGGTATCAAGCAATGACAACTGCTTATCTTGTGGGAGATATCATGGGAACAATGCTTCAGTTATCCGGTTCCTGAACCAACACATTTACTTACACAGTCACGCAGAGGAAGTTCAGAGAGGAGGTGATGAACACTGTGAAATATCCCTTTACTGCCATCCTGAATTTCATTAAATGATGGGGAGAAAGTTACAAATTTAAACCCGGACTGGGTAGCAATATCATTGCTCCTAACCAGCTCAACTCCTGTTGAATAAACATATCCAAGGGGCTTTGAAAATGTGAGTTAGAATCTTCCTCAAATCCACACATTATAGTCAGGTGGAAGTTAAAACAGGATTTGTCAGGATCCGATAAATATATTTTTGGATAAAAGGGAAGATTTTGACCTTGTCCTAAACCTAATGCTGGGATCAGATAACTGGTAGATTAGATTCTCGGTAAATTAATTCTATTCCTCACTAATTCCACATAATGAATGGTGCAGGTTTGAAAGGAAAGGGAGAAACTAGTTCAGGAAGTATAATGGGGTTGATCTTGACTTTGTGTAATAGTGCTTACAGGTGATGGTGATTCAACAGCCTGTTTTACCTTCTCCCCATTGTTACTTGACTTCGATGGGAGGGATGTAAACCAGGTGTTGGCTCACCATCACCTGTTTACCCAATCTTTCTTGCAAACTATTGCCCCATCCCAAACCTTCCTCTCCTCTCCAAAGTCCTTGAATATCATATCGCCTCCCAAATCTGTTCCCACTTTTTCTGCAATTCCGTGTTTGAATTCCTCCAGTCAGGTTTGCGCCCCTGCGCCAGTGCCAAAACAGCTCAAGGTGACAAATGACATCCTGTGGAACTGTGACAAAGGTAAACATCCCCTCCCCGTCATCTTTGAACTGTCTGCACCCTTTGACACAGTTGGCCAGAGCATCCTCCTCCACTGCTCTCACCTGGTTCCATTCTTATCTATCGAATAGTAATCAGAGAATCACTTGCAAAGGCTTCTCTACCTGGCCCTGTAGTGTTACCTCTGGTGACTCCCAAGGATCTAACTCGGCCCCTCCTATTTCTTATCTACAGGCTGCACCTCGGTGACATCATCAGAAGGCACGTTGTTAATTTTCGTATGTACCCTATGACACCCAGTCCTACCTCACCAGCATTGCTCTTGACTCCTCATTGTCGCTAAGCTATCAGACTGCGCATTGGCACCCAGTAATCGATGAGCAGAAATTTCCTTCAATTGAACATTGGAATACTGAAGCCATCGTTTTTCGGTTCCCACTCCAACTCCATTCTGTAGCTGTCAACTCCATCCCTCTCCGTGCTAACAATCTGAGATGAAACTAAAAGAAAATACTGCAGATGCTGGAAATGTGAAGTAAAATCAGGAAATGTTGGAAATACTCAGGAGGTCAGGCAGCATCTGTGAAGAGAAACAAAGAAGTGTCATCGACCTGAAAGTGTCACCTGTTTCTCTCCCTAAAGATGCTGCTGACCTGTTGAGTAATTCCAGCATTTTATGTTTTAATTTGAAATTAAGCCAGTCTGCTCGCAACCTTTCGACACCGAGATGAGCTTCCAACCTCATATTTGCACCATTATGAAGACCACTTATTTCCACCCCTGTAACATTTCCCAACTTTGCCCCTTTTTCAGCTCGTCTGCTGCTGAAACCCTCATTCATGCCATCGTTACCTCAAGTCGTGACTATTCCAATTCACTACAGATTGGTCTCCCACATGCTACGCTCTCTAAACTTTAGATGTCCCTAAACTCCGCTACCCACGTCTTAACTCACACCAAGTCCCATTCACCAATCACCCTGTGCTCGCTGACATACATTGATTCCTGGCCAAGCAACATCTTGATTTTAAAATTCTCATCCTTCCTTTCAATTCCCTCTGTGGCCTCATCCCTTCATATCTCTCCTCTAATGCCGTAACCCTACCCCAGTGAGAGTCAGTGTGCGTGGAACCCGTATCCCAGTGAGAGTCAGTGTGTGTGGAACCCGCACCCAGGTGAGAATCGGTGTGTGTGGAATCTGTAGCCCAGTGAGAGTCAGTATGTGTGGAAACTGTACCCCAGTGAGAGTAAGAGTGTGTGGAACCCGTATCCCAGTGAGAGTCAGTGTGTGTAGAACCTTTACCCAGTGAGAGTCAGTGTGTGTGGAACCCGGACCCCAATGAAAGTCAGGGTGTGTGGAACCCATACCCCAGTGAGAGTCAATGTGTGTGGAACCCTTATCCCAGTGAGAGTCAATGTGTGTGGAGCCCTTATCCCAGTGAGAGTCAGTGTGTGTGGAACCCTTATCCCAGTGAGAGTCAGTGTGTGTGGAACCCTTACCCCAGTGAGAGTCAGTGTGTGTGGAACCCTTACCCCAGTGAGAGTCAGTGTATGTGGAACCCTTATCCCAGTGAGAGTCAGTGTGTGTGGAACCCTTATCCCAGTGAGAGTCAGTGCGTATGTGGAACCCTTATCCCAGTGAGAGTCAGTGTGTGTGGAACCCTTAAATGGAACCAAGTGAGTGCAGTGCCACCCAGTTCTAATGACAGTAAAGAGGAATTGAAGAGGATGCTGTGGTTAATGGGGTCAAAGGCTGTAGACAGGATGAGAAGGGATAGTTTGCCTTTGTTACACACACAATGCCATATGCAACTCTGGTAAAAAAAGAGTTTTGTTTCTGTGACCTGATTGGAGATATTCAAAGATGGTGTCCCAGGAAAAATGGGCCTGGGTTTGGGAGACGATACGTTCAAGGATGTTAATGTGGAAAGGGAGGTTGTGGATGGGGCAGCTGTCTGAAAGGATGGGTTAATCGAGGGCTCTTTTGAGGAGGGTGGTGAAGAGGCAGACTTAGGGACAGAGGGACAGCAGCTGAAGACAGAACCATTAATGATGGCTCATAACTTCTGAGCTCCAGGGCATAATAATGGAGGAGTACCCCAAAGATGCACTGAGAAACCCCCACCCCAGCCCTGGAAGTCCCCAGGTAATGATTGCTCAGCAATTGTCCAGGAAGTTCAAACTTCTGTTGGGAAATTGCCATGTGCTGGAAACCATCCAAAAGTACAATCTAAATCACAAACTTCGGATGGTTCTGGCTGTCTTACCAGAAAAGTTACCCAGGAAAAGTTAGAAGAATAGGAACCGCTTCTAACTCCTGGGTAAGTATAGTACTGAACCCTCCTCTCCAAACTGACCCCCCCCCACCCACCACCAGACTCCCCAAATCACCGATGAGCTGAACCCCCATCCCCCAACTAACTACTCAACACCCAGTCCCCCAGTGACCACTCGATCCCTACACCCTCACCGACCCCGCTCCCCCCCGGCACCAACCAACCAACAGCTAGTGCAGTAAAAATGGGGGGGTGGCTTCCTTACCTTCTCTTCTCCAGCCCTTGATACAAGGTGTTGGGAAACCATTGCACCAGAGATCCCTCGCCGAGACTGAGTCGGACTGTTGGCCAAGTAAAGAGCGGCTGGATTCTAAAGTTTGAAACAAGGAGCAGAATGGCAATCCGACTCTGATTGCCACTCGATGGGAGTTCCTGACCAATATCAGCTAACATTGTGACCAGAAGGGGATGGTGGGTGTCCAGCAGTTTAGTTGTATCGGGTCCAGGGAACAGGATGTGGGTCTCATGGACAACATGAGCTTGGAGAGCGCATGAGGGGAGTTGGGAGAAAACTAGAGAAAGATACAAGTTCAGGGTTAGGGCGATGCGAGGGTGGGGTCTTTAGAGGAAGGATCACCTAGTGGCCTATTGGAAGAGGGGGAAGAAGCAGAAGCAGCTGATTGGATGGCAGCGATCTTAGTGACAAAGAAGTCCATGAGCTCCTTCCACTTTATACTGGAGGTGAGGGGGGGAGGGGGCGTGGGCGGACAGGGTAAAGGGTTTTAAGAAGATGGCTTTAAGTAGAAAAATGGTAGGTGGGGTTATCTTTGCATTCCAGGACGGAATAGTGAACAGTTTTAGCAGATGAGCGTAGGGCATGTTGGTGCTTTATGTGATCCAGCCAGATTGGGCAGTGAATGGTTGAACTAGTTACCCACCATAACCTTTCAATTGTGTCCCTTGAATTTAAAGAGCACTAATAATACTGTATGACCAGCTGAATTGCTAATCTTTTGCTTTGAAACTTCTCATGTTTTTTGATGCCATTTTAATCTATATCTCGGCCTTGTCCAGAGACCTCATCATCCTCATGGAACTGAAATAAGCTCTAGACAGTCTCTTCTTCATTTCCCTGACCTGTAGATAGTCAACATTTCATTGTAGGAACAGGACATATAAGCCCCTTGAGCCTGTTCAGCTATTCAATTGGATCAATGCTGTTCCTTGGCTTCATACATTGAGGAATGAAATACAAAAGCAGGAAGTTATACCAGTTTAGGAAGGATGTCAATGTTTGGAGAGGACGCAGAGCAGATTTATCAGTATAGTGTCAGAGGCAAGGGACTTCAATTATGTAGAGAAACCAGAAAAGCTGAGATTGTTCCCCTTAGTGCAGAGGAGATAAAGAGGAAATGTCACAGAAGTGTTCAAAATTTCGAGAGATTCCGATTGAGCAGTTAGAGAAAAACTCTTTAGAATAACAGGGAAGTCAGTGACTGGATGAAAGATACACAGTCCAAAGCCGAGCCTTCGAGGGCGACAGCTGCTTGAGGTTGATCTGCATGGGCCACCTGCAAATTCCCCAAGTGAAAGTCAGCAGTTTTCCACTGGCCATTCTATTCCCACTGGGGTAGCAGTGCAGAGGAGCACTAGGCCAGACAAAGTTAGAAGGAAGACAGGCACAGATGGAAGGCACGCAGGTGGTTTGTGATGTTTATGTGGAATATTGGATGTTTTGATTTTTAAAGATGGTTTGAAATGTTTGTTTTGTGGTGGCTTTTATTTCCAGATTGTGTCCAAGCTGGTGTTGTGATGGTCAATAATAGAGGGAGGGGTAGGTAGTGAATGGGGAATTGAGGTTGTGTTGATCAGTCCCACAGTCAGGTGAGCTGATCACGGACAACCTGGCTGGAAGGTTTGTGGTCTGGATCCCTCCTCCATTCCCCCTTTCTCCTTTCCTCCTCGGCTGCTCGCTGTTTACCTGATGATGAGGTTATGTAAGATGCAGCAGACCACAACAAATCATAACACCTCCTGCTAAGAGTCTTTCTCCCCTTCCTCCTCCTCCTTCTTCAAGCATCTTACCCTCCTATGTCAACGCCTCTGCTCAATTTGGTAAAAAATAGCACCAGTAACACCAAATATATGGGCTCCATGTAAATAAAACAGGTTTTAAGCAATTGGGATGCAGGGAAAGCAGGGATGGGAGAAAGGAATTGAAGGGAATGCCTGGGATAGGATGAAAGGCAGGAGAGATTAAAAGACAAATGGATAATGGCGCAAGTTAAAAGGAGATGATAATGGGACAAGAAAAGAAACAAAATATGGGTAAAGGGCAACAACAGAATCATTGTTGTACGCTTTTTATTTTATTCAACTACAGGATGTGGGCTGCGCTGGCTAGGCCAACATTTATTGCCATCTCTAATTGCCTTTGAGAAGGTGGTGGTGAGCTGCCTTCTTGAACTGCTGCAGTCCCTGTGGTGTAGGTACACCATGGTGCTGTTAGGGAGGGAGTTCCAGGATTTTGACCCAGTGACAGTGAAAGAATGGCGATATATTTCCAAATTAGGATAGTGAGTGGCTTGGAGGGGAACTTCCAGGTTTGGGTTTGGAAATTACTGTCTGAGAAGCCTTGGGGAGTTTTTGCAGTGCACCTTGTAGATATTACACACTGCTGCCACTGTTCGTTGTTGGTGGAGGGAGTGAACGTTTGTAGAAGGTGTGCCAATCAAGCGGGCTGCCTAGTCCTAGATTGTGTCAAGCTGCTTGAGTGTTGCTGGAGCTGCACTCATCCAGGCAAGTAGAGAGTATTCCATCACACTCCTGACTTGTGCCTTGTAGATGGTGGACAGGCTTTGCGGTGTCAGGAGCTGAGTGACTCACTGCAGTGAACATTCCCACTTCGGACCTTATGATGGAAGGAAAGTCGTTGATGAAACAGCTGAAGATGGTTGGGACAAGGACACTACCCTCAGGAACTCCTGCAGTGATGTCCTGGAGCTGAGATTATTGACCTCCAACAACCACAACCATCATCCTTTGCGCTAGATATGACTCCAATCAAAAGAGGGTTTTACCCCTGACTCCCATTGCCTCCAGATTTGCTAGGGCTCCTTGATGCCACACTCGATCAAATGTTGCCTTGATATCAAGGGCAGTCATTCTTGCCTCACCACTGGATTTCAGCTCTTTTGTCTTTTTTGAACCAAGGCTGCAATGAGGTCAGAAACTGAGTGACTCCAATGGAACCCAAACTGTGCATCAGTGAGCAGGTTATTGCTAAGCAAATGCTGCTGGATGGCACTGTTGATGACCCCTTCCATCACTTTACTGATGATGGAAAGGAGACTGATGGGGTGGTAATTGGTCGGGTTGGATTTGCCCTGCTTTTTGTGTACAGGACATACCTGGGCAATTTTCCACATTGTAGGGGAGATGCCTGTGTTGTAGCTGTACTGGAACAGCTTGGCTAGAGGCATGGCCACTCTTGGTAATAGACGTTGAAGTCCCCCACCCAGAGTACATTCAAATCCCTTGCCAATCTCAGTATTTCCTCCAAGTGGTGTTCAACATGGAAGAGAACTGTTTAAATCAGCTGGGGTGGAGCGGTACATGGTTGTCAGGAAGATATAATAATTCTCATAGGAGACAGTTTTTATCTCGGTGGGCGGGTGTGCACCCGACCTGCTTGAGCGTAAAATGATAAGCGTCCCAACATCAACGCGCCGTCACATGAAGTTTGGTCAGCAGCACACCCACCGACAATTAAAAGGCCTATTAAGGCCATTAACAAGGTCATTGAAACCAATTTTCCGCTGCCCGTCCAACCTTACGGTTGTTGGGCAGGTGAAAAAGCCAAGTGAGCTTTGCAATTTTTTGGAAACCTCATCCACGGGCGGGATGGGGTTTCAAACGACAAATAAAAATAAAATAGTTTTTTAAAGGTTTCATTTATAACATGTCCCTACTCACGTGACAATGTCTATTGGTAAGAGCTACTGGTGCTATTTTTTACCAAATTGAGCAGAGGCGTCAACAGAGGAGGATAAGATGCTTGAAGAGGGAGGAGGAGGAAGGGGACAAGGAGGAGGTTAGCAGGAGGTTATATCCACACAGAGTAACATGAGTGGGGACATGTTTTATAACATTTTTTAAATCTATATTTCTAATTTTTAAAACAGTTCATTTTCAAGCACACACTTGCACGCATGTGTCAAGTTCATGCTTGCCCTCCTCCCCCACCCGCACAGGAAGCGCTGAGCGCTGCCGCTCCTGTTTCATGCTGGGCTGGCCTTAATTGGCCCGCCAGAGTGAAATTGCGGACATGGTCCGATCGCTGGCAGAGGTCGGCTTCCTAACCATCCCTGCCTGCTGCCGCTGAGCCCACCCCAGCAAGAGCAAAATTCTGCCCATAATGTTATTGCAATTTATTGTAAAATAGTGGTACATGTGTCTGTGTGTGTGTATGGGAGATGTAATTGGATCAAAGGCAGCTGGTCTGAAGGCTTTGATGTTTTAGGAAATGAGCCAGGTTTGAAATGTTAAGTAGGTAAACATAGGGGTGAAGGAACATTTGCATTTTGAAATAAACCAGACTAGCTTGGATTCAAAGAGAGGGAGTGAAATGTGTCACTAACCAGATGAAGTTCATAAACTGTGTGTTTATTTTTCTCAAAGGTTACTGGTAAAATCAATGCTTAATACATTTTTATGATCAAGAATTAAAGTCCAAAGACATAGTGAATCAATGGGAATTTGCATTCAAAGGGGATGATATGTAAAAAGGAACAAAGGCTCTGTGTAAGGGTTGGCATTTTTAAGATCTAACAAGTGTGAAAAGCCTTCAGCATCTATGCCTTAAGCTGCTGTTTCCAAACAAGTGAAGTTAAGAAAACTCACTTTGAATTCGACTGGTTTGGGGTATTGTGTGTCACTTTGCCTGGGTCTTTTAAAATCTGTGTGTCTTACTTTTGCCTTAACAAAAGTGTAACTAGGAGTTAAATTAATTAGGGGATTTCAAAGTTATTATAGTGGTAATTTGTAGATAGTAAATGTGCTTAAAAATAACTTTTTTTGTTAATAAATGTTTAATCTAGTTTTGTGGAAACCTATAAGACTCGGTGGTCTTATTACTACTGAATTTGAGGCACGCATCTCAAAATTTTTACAAATTACAAAACAAGTTGTGACAGTTGTTTCAGGATTCCCTTTGGGATTTGAACAACTATGCATTTACCATCGGCTGTGCCATAACAATGGTAATCAGCAGGAGGTTTCCTTGCTCATGTTTCACCTGATGCCATGGGATCTCCTGCGGGCTGGAGTCGATGTTGGGGGCTCCCAGGGAAACTCCTTTGCGACCGCATACCACTGTGCCACCACCTCTGCTGAGTCTGCTCTGCTGTTGAGACAGGGATGGTGATGGTGATGCCTGGTACATTATCTGTCAGCTATGATTCAGTGAGTATGACTGTCAGGCTGTTGTTTGACTGGTCTGTAAGACAGCTCTCCTACTTTTGGCACTAGCCCCAAGATATTAGTAAGAAGGATTTTGCAAGGTTGAAAGGGCTGAGTTTGCCTGTGTAGTTTCTGGTGCCTAGGTCGATGCCAAGTGGTCTGTTTGGTTTCATTTCTTTTTATTGAATGTTTAGAAGTTTGATACAACTGAGTAGCTTGCTAGACTATTTCAGAGGGTGTTTAAGAGCCAACCACATTGTTGTGGGTCTGGAGTCACGTGTTGGTGAGGATGGCAGATTTCCTTCCCTAAAGGGCATCAGTGAACCAGATGGGTTTCTATGATAAGTGACAATGGTTTCATGGTCATCGTTGGACTTTTAATTCCAGATTTTTATTGAATTCAAAATCCACCATCTGCCCTGGTGGGATTCAAACCTGGGTCCCCAGAGAATTACCCTGGGTCTCTGGATTACCAGCCCAGTGACAAGACCACGACACCACTGCCTCCTCCTGTTGTGATTTTATAAAAATGGAAGCAATGTTTATGACTTTTAAACGTTGACTCTAGAAGGCTGTAAAGTACCTCATCAAAAGAGGCTGTTCCCCAAGCTTATGAAGGGTTTCATTGGAACAGAGTTGGAGGCCGAGGATAGAGAGGTGAGAGTGGGAGTGGAGCAGAGAATTAAAATGACCGGTGCTCTGAGTCATGCTTGCAGACTGGACGAAGGTCTTCCAGAGAGAGATGACACAATCAGCATTTGATCTCCCCTATGTAGAGGAGACTGCACCGTAAGCAGTGAATATAGCACACCAAACTGAAAGAAGCACAAGTAAATCTCTCCAGGGAGTGTTTGGGCCCCTGGACAATGGGGAGGGAGGAGATAAAAGAACACATGTTGCATCCCATGCATTTGCATGGGAGGGGCTTTCAGAAGGGGTGGGGGGTCTCGGAACAACTGAAGAGTGAACCAGGGTGTCGCAGAGGGAATGATCCTTTCGGAAATCTGAAAGAGGATATTAATCTTCCACAGTATTAACAGCTGTGCATAATCTGTTTTAAAAGGTACTTTTAAAAGGTTTTATGGCCTTTGTAAATATTTCTCCTGTTGCACTAGTCAAAACTTGGTCAAAGAGGTAAGTTTGAAAGAGCAGCATAAAGGAAGGGAGGGAGGTTCAGGGAGAAAATTCCAGAGCTCAGGGGCTGAGTTTTCCCAGAATAGCACTAAGTGCAGCAGTGGGCGGGTGAAATGGAGTCCTTCCCGCAGATGAAAATGGCGGCTTTTCACGCCGTATCTTCCTGAGCCTGCCTCTCATGAAACATGCTGTTTCCATGGTGAGTGGGCTCTCATTCACCTGCTCTCCATTACCTCGCTGTTGCATCACGCCGGCCACCATCTTTAAAAGGCAACCACCAGCAAAGTGCTCATCACCACCAGCTCACCACCGCTGCCCAGGAGACATGGACATGGCCAGCAAAGGAAAAAAGACTGCAGCTCCCTGCTTCAGTGACGGGTCCCTCGAGCGACTGCTGGATGCCGTGGAGGCCCGCCGGGATGTGCTGTATCCCCGCTCTGGCTGCAGGATGGGCAGCAAAGTCACCAACCCGGCTTGGGAGGCAGTGGCAGTGATGGTCAGTGCAAACACCCTGCAGAGGAGGACAGCCACCCAGTGCCGCAAAAGAATGAATGATCCCCTCCATTCCACCAGGGTAAGTCACTCTTTTCATCACTCCCTATCACACACTGAGAAACCCATCACACATCCACAGGGCGCTCACTCACTGCCAGTGCAAGGGACATCACCATTCACTGTTTCACACACACCATCCTCATCCTGTCCATGAGACCACTCACCACTCACACAGGCCAGGCATACTTATCATCTGGCCTGGCAGGCATCCTGATCCACTCTCCCCATCTCTATCCACGTAGAACAAACTGGCTCACAACAGGAGGGAAAGGTCGCAGACAGGTGGAGGGATACCAGAATTCAAAGCTCTGACAGAATTTGAAAACAGAGCCATCCAGCTGCCCGGCGATGACCGGGACTAGTCCTGGGCTGACGGTGAGGTTGGCGCTGCTCTACCAAGTGAGGATCCAGCAGCGCAACCATGCTGTGAGTGATGTGTCCTCTTGTACAGGCCACTGTCATGCATTAATTATCTCCCCTTGCTTTCACAGGCACATCTGGGAAGCGCAGATGGAGTCCACGACCCAGAGCCTCCAATCAAGCTCTGAAGAGGAACCTGAAGGCATCCTCCCTGAAGTCCCATCACAGCACTCATCCACACCCTCCACCAGCACAGAGACACATGCATTGGTGGGACCTAGTTTTAGTATAGCCTCGGGACCACAGTCTGGTGAGCACATTGCACTTTCTAATCCACAGCAGGTGGGGGCAGGAACTTCCCAGCTCCCCGGCACTTGGAGGACTGCTGGAGGCCAGAACATGGCTGAGTCTGAGTCAGATGACGAGCCTCTGGACTTGGTCATGTCTCAGTTGCTGGAGCTGCAAAGGCAAGCTCGGGAACACCAGGAAGGGATGTCTGCTGCACTCCTCAGGTTGCAAGACACGATGGAGGAGTCCATCTGTCTTCAGGCTGAGGAGATAACACTGGCATTGCACTGAGGTCAACACTGGCAGGATGGCAGCTGCCACGGAGACCTTAGTCCAGGACATTGCTCTTGCACTGCTGCATAGACTTAACTCCATTGCTGATGCCATAGTTGGCCTCCAACAGTGTACACAAGAGGGGTGCTGGGCAGTTCAATCTCACTCCAGTTTCCCCTTCCGCTCATGGAGTCAATCGGGGCCCTTGGGAACCCATAGGGAGGAGGATCAGCAGGTGCACACTCAGGGGCCATCCACCCAGGTGACTCTGGGAGTGACTGGCCCGTCTGAATCCCTTCTTCCTGTGACCTCCACAGCCCCATCTCCACAGACCGAAGAGGTGACCCTGCCGCACACCAGGATCCCAAAAGCAGGCCGGGGCCCTCCATGTCTCGGCCCTCCACAGGACGCCCGCCAAAGACATCACGGACAGGCTGTCACAGTCAGCAGCTGCTACCACCTCCACTGTAGATGTTCAGGGAGCACCAAGACGCAGCTGCAGGGTTAGGACAGTTAAGAAGAATTAACTCTTTTAGGAGTCAACCAATTAAACTAAATTAGCAAAATGAGGGACAAAATAAATGCAGCGCTTAAATTAGGAAGGCTGTAAAACTAAAGACAAAATTTAAAGGAAACTTAAAAACATTAAGCCAAAATGTGATTTGAAAGTCAATAAAACACCCCAGCCCCCCTGGTGCCCACCAGGCACAGAAGGCCTCGATGGTGCCGGCAGACACCGCGTGTTCCTTCTCCAGGGACTCCCAGCCGCGAACGTAGCTACAGAAGAGGGCCAAACAGTTGGGTGGGACGACCCCCTCAATCGCCGGCTGCCTGGACTTGTTAATGGCTAACTTGGCCAAACCCAGGAGCAGGTTCACGAGGAGGTCCTCCTCCTTCCCAGCTCCCTACCGCACTGCGTGTCCGTAGATCAGGAGCGTGGGACTGAAGTACAAACAAAACAGTAATAAAAGGTTTTTTAAATAACTAAAAAGGGAGTGCAGCCTACAACACCCTATGTAAACGTGGTCCACGGAGTCCACAAGACCGCAAAAAGGGCAGGTATCCTGGGAGTCCATGAACCTACACATTCTATGATTATATGGAACTGCTGCGTGCAACACCCTCCACCCCAGGTCCCCGATGGAAAGTGGGAGGACGCCTCTGTAGAGGGCCTCCCAGTGGGGACCTCCGCCGCCGGACAGCAACAAGGCACGCCAGGGCATGTCCGGGCGGTGGGCGAGGGCAAGGAAGTGAAGGGTGTGCAGCAGCGGTCCATATAGGAAACCCCTCCGCACTGTGCTAAAGGACAGGGAGGACATTTCCCCGAGGCAGCTCATATTGCGGGGCACCGGCACCCGAGGGAGGACACGGAGATTGGGCCAATGTGGAATTCCATCCGAACAGGGGCTCGCTCAGACAGAAGACCACCGTGTGCCTGTGCCACCTCGAGGCCCAGTATTACTTCGGGTCCGAGCACGACCATCCTGAGGTCCTAAATGGCATCGGCCACGAGCCGGACGTCCATGGACGCACGATGCACCAACTCCTGCAGAAGCATCCAGCCCACTCTTCCACCACCCAGCACCTACCCGATTCTGGTCACCTCGGCAACCACAGCCCTCCTCTCTGCCAGCCACTGAAAAGGACGGAGGGGCGGATTCCTGAGCAGTGGCTCTCTGACGATAGCCACTACTCCTGACGGTGGAGAGCTGCGTGGCAAGGCGACCATGTTCCGGACTTTGATCAGGCCTTGGTAAAAGACGGGCAACATCTGCAAGGAGCCACGAAAGCCCCTCTGGTCTATAGACAGGACCTGCACGTCATAATTCAGGCTGTGCACCTAGCGGAAGAAATACGTTGTCAGGGCACACCATCTCGGAGGGCGCTCAACGTAAAGGTATTGCTGCAGGGTCTGAAGGCGGAAAGTCACCACTGAGTGCATAGGCACACCAGCGCCTGACCGCCCTCCCTTAGCAGGAGTCTCAGAACCTCAGCAGCAACCCAGTGCAGCCTTTTGTCCTAGAAGAAATTGACGAGCATTCTCTGGATTTTCATGACAAAGTCCGGGGGAGGGGTCAAAGATGAAAATGCCTCACTCCTTGTAGTGGTTTGTGGGGGTTTCTGTGCCACTTGATCCTCTGCTCTATTCAGAATCTGATCAATGGCTTTGGTTGAAGGATAGATATTCGCCAGGACACCTTCCCTGCTCTTCTTCTAAATAGAGCAATAGGATCCTTTATATCCACCTGAAAGTGCAGATGGCAGCTTGTTTTAACATCATATCTGAAGGTGCACTGACAGTGCAGCACTCTCACAGTGCAGCATTGGAACTGTTGACCTAGATTATGTGTTCCAGTCTGAATGTGTTTCGAACTCATAACTTTTCGACTCAGAGGCAGGTATGCTACCCACCCAGCCATCGTTGAGACCTTATTTACAACTGTGATGTTTCTTATTTGGCAACTGTGTCGTGGGAGCTTTACTGGGCATCTAATCTGCACTACTGATGGACAGAAGTATTTGACTGGATAGTATGGAGGGAACTTTAACCCTAGTTAATCTGTGCGAAAACTAACTAGTGAACACATTTTAAAATGAGTGCGATAATGCTTCTATATAATTGCAGGTGAAGATTGATGGGCTGCAAATGCTTTAAGCTTGTCTGCAATTTCTGGGCTGTATCTATTGAATAACATCGCTGTGTTGAGACACAGGAGTGATTCTCAAATCATTCCAGCTGGAGAAATGGATTTTAAAACCTGGAGTATTAGTGACCAAAGATTCCTGAGAGCAATGTACCTCTGCTGATTACTGAATAGTAACTTCTGAAAATTATATCCCATAGAAATCTCAAAATTAAGCTGCACCAATGACACATCAGAGCTGGAAATCTGCAAGCTTCAAATTTGCTCTTCCCTCAGCAAAAAGGTATTCGGAGCTTTGTGGAGTTCACGTTGCAGCTGTCAACATACAGTAAATAGACCTGGCTATGTAAAAAATACTTGCAGGGGAAGGGTTAAGTGAATTTGTTTATTCAGTGACTGTAAGTAATGCAATTTACTGGTGATTCATTCTTTCACTTGAGCGCTCCCCTCTGCTACACATAGGAGATTCCTATCGATGTGTCACTTCAAAGCACCTGTGGAACTTTGTTCTGACAGAAACCAGGAGTTGTGTTTCCTCTCACAGAAAAGGAGAACTATGCTTATGTTAATTCATGAAATGGAAAAGTATTACTATCCGATTCTTATTTTCATTGGCCTTCCTGGTAAGTAACAAAATTTAAATCAGTGTTAATGTGCATGTATGTGAATGCACAGAGTATAGTAAATCAGATTAGGGAGTTACAGGCGCAGATTGTCACGTGGAAATATGATGTTGCGACAATAACAGAGAAATGGTACAAGCAAGGGCAGAACTGGGTGTTAAATAATCCTGGGTGCAAGGTGTTCAAAAGAGATATTAAAGGAAGGACAGGGGTGGGGGGGTGGCGGTATTGGTTAAGGAGAGAATTGCAGTGCTAGAGAAAGAGGATATAGATTATAGAGAAAGAGCATTATAGATTAGTTATAATGGGGGACTTTAATTACACGAATGTGGACTGGGATAGTGGTAGTGTAAAATCGGAGAGGGGCATACCTAGATTGTGCTCAGGTTAATTTTCTACAACAATATGTGTCCAACCCAACAGGAAAAGACGCACTGTTGCACCTGGTTCTTGGAAATGAGGTGGGCCAAGTAGATCAAGTGTCAATGGAGGAACATTTAGGAGACAGTGATCATTGTATTGTACGTTTTAGGATGATGATAGAAAAGGATGATAGGCAATCCAGATTAAGAATAATTAACTGGACAAGTGCCGACTTCAATGGGGAAAGAACGGAGCTGGGCCAGATAGACTGGAACAAAAGATTGGCAGGGAAAACTAGCTGAACAATGTGCTACTTTCAAAAAAGATTTAATTCGGTCACAGTTAAGGTATATTCCATCGAAAGGGACAGGTAGGGCAAACAAGTCCTCTGCTCCCTGGATGAAAAAGGAAATTGAAATTGAGATAAAGAAGAAAAAGTGCACTTATGACAGGTGTCAGACAGAAAATACAACTGAGAACCAGGAAAAATACAGAAGGTTCAGAGGGGAGATGAAAAAGCCTATTAGAGAAGCAAAGAGGGATTATGAGAAAAGACTGGCAGCCAACATAAAGGGGAATTCCAAAGCCTCTGTAGACATAACAATAGTAACAGGGAGGTAAAATGAGGGGTAGGGCTGATAAGGGACCTAAAAGGGTATTTGCACATGGCTGGAAGGGCCATGGCTGATTTATTCAATTAATACTTTGCATCTGTCTTTACCAAGGAGGTAGATGCTACCCAGACAATAGTAACAGACAAGGAAACTTTGTCACTTGAAGGGTTCAAAAGTGGTAAGGAGGAAGTATTGAATTCCCTATCAGTAGTTAATTTTCAGAAAGCACTGGGACCAGATAAGATGCATCCAAGGATATTCAAGGAAGTGAAAGTAGGAATTACAGCGGCAGTGAACTTAATTTTTCAGTCTTCCCTAGACTCAGGGCTGGTGCCAGAAGACTGGCAATTTGCAAACATTATGCCCTTATTCAAAAAGGTTTGTAAGGATAAGGCCAGCAATTACAGACCAGTCAGTTTAACTTCAGTGGTGGGCAAGATTGTAGAAACAATTACTCGGGATAGAATTAATAATCACATGGAAAAATATAGGCTGATAAGGAAGAGCCATCACGGATTTCTAAAGGGGGAAATCATGTTTAACTAACTTGCTGCAGTTTTTAGAAGAGGTAACAGAAAAGGTTGATGAGGGCAATGCTGTTGATGTGGTGTACATGGATTTTCAAAAGGCATTTGACACAGTACCACACAACAGACTTGTGAGAAATGTTATTGCTCATGGAATAGAAGGGACAGTAGCAACATGGATACAGAATTGGCTGCAAAATAGGAAGCAGAGAGTAATGGTCAGTGGATATGTTTTTGGTGAGAGGGAGGTTTGTACTGGAGTTCCCCAGGGGTCAGCATTGGGACCCTTGCTTTTCCTGAGATATATTAATGATCTAGGTCTTGATGTGCAGGGGACAGTTTCAAAGTTTGCGGATGATATGAAGCTTGGGAGTGTGAGGAGGATTGTGTGGACACAGACAAGGAGGAAATAGACAAATTGGTGGCGTGGGCAGATAGGTGGCAGATGAAGTTCAATGTGGAGCATTGTGAGGTGATGCATTTTGGTAAGAAGAACATGGACAGACAATATGAAATAAAGGGTGAAATTTTGAAGGGGGAGCAGGAGAGAAAGACAGATATATATGTGTATAGATCTTTGAAGGTGGCAGGGCCGGTGGAGAGATCAATTAATAAAGCATATTGTATCCTGGACTTTATTAATAGGGGCATAGAATACAAGAGCAGGGAGTTTATGCTGAATTTATATAAGACACTCCTTAGACCTTCGCTGGAATATTGTGTACAGTTCTGGGAGCCACATTATAGGAAGGATGCGAATGCTTTGGAGAAAGTGCAGGAAAGATTTGCAAGAATGGTTCCAGGGATGAGAAACTTCAACTATGAGGATAGATTGGAAAGTTTGGGACTGTTCTTCTTGGAGAGAAGAAGACTAAGAGGAGATTTGATAGAGATGTTCAAAGTCATGAGGGGGCTGGGCAGAGTAGATAGGGAGATGCAGTTCCTGCTTGTAAAAGGAGCAAGAATGAGAGGGCACAGATGTAAAGTGATTTGCAAAAGAAGCAAACGTGAAGTGAGAAAAAACTTTTACACACAAGTGGTTCAGGTCTGGAATGCACTGCCTGGATGTGTAGTGGAGGCAGGTTCAATTGTGGCACTCAAGAGGGCATTGGATGATTGTTTAAATAGAAACAATGAGCAAGGGTATGGGGATGTTGTGGTATCTTTGACAAACAAACTACAGGAGGCTCAGGTACAGGTTACAATCGTTTATTCCAGCAATTGCAAGGAGAGAACCACCTCAAAGCAGCTTGAGGTAGCACTCTGCTAAATTACAAGTATACAGCTTATTTATACATCACTGATCACGGACAAGAACATTGTTCAGATGCCAATCTTGTCAGCATACAGGTTTACATTAAGCAGATATCTCTGGTTCCAGGTACATACATCCCCCTTCACCCAGGCGGAGCCATCTCCCCCTACCTAAGTTGGGACCATCTGTCCTTTCTTTATCTGTTGAAGAGCACACAATCTATCTTGTCTTCATCCTCCATCTCCAGCCTGGCTCCCAAGGCCTTTCTGGTGATGTAGGCCCTACAGGTGTGCAAGGTTCATCTGGTAATCTTTAACTGCTAATGTACTTGATGGTACTGGCTTCCTGGAGGTTCAAAGTAATTCCCTTTCAATAAATTCTTACTGTATTCCCCCTAACTGCCCCCCAATTTTGGCCCTTGGCCTAGTCCAAGGTAGCCAACTACAGTGGTACTGTCCATCCCTTTACGTAGCGTCACCCATTGATACTGGCCAGGTATCCAGCTTTGGATTGTAAAGGTACGAGGTCAGGCCATCTATATCATCTGGCCCTTCAATTCAGGCCTCTGACTTGCTAAACCTCCACCTGTTAAAGATCCCCCAGCGCCACCTCTTTTGTGACCTTCGGGTACGATGAATTAAGTATGTTAAACATATAACTAATATCAGCTGAATCACAACCAGGGCATGGGAGGTAATCCGTATCCACGGGTGTATTTATACATTTGAGCACCAATTCCACAGATCCTCCCACCATGTAGTGGAATCTATTTGCTCAATATCCTCTTTTAAGGCTCTAACCAGATGCTGCAGTTTTTAGTAAGTCCTATATATCTGCTGAGCCTGTCTCCGAATTGCGGTTAGCTGCTCTGGTAATAAGGGAATTTCTTAGGAAAACCCGTTCAAATACTATGTCAGGTTATCCTTAAGGCTTTCCATGACCTGAATAGTAGCCCCTCCTCTCTTGTATATTTCGACCAGTTCCACCTTCCCCACCCTTGCTGGCACCTGTGGGTGTAGGCAAACTGAATGATTATGGATGGGGCATATCCAGTTGTTCCCTATTGGATCTTCTGCTGCCATGTGGAAATACAATATCTCCCATTCTCCATATATGCAACATGGGTCGGTTCTTTTGCAGCCCATATAGTTTCCATTGTACAATTTGCTGCTGATTTTAATCCGCACTTAGCTTCTTCCATCTCACATATTGGGTGTGTACATACTACTGCAGTGGTCTCTATACTACACCCTTCTAATGTGGTGCTCACAATATTCCTTTCTATGTCTACTGCATATGGTGGAATGTCATGGTACTGAATATAATAATCTCCCCAATACTTTCTACTCTGTATAATGTTCTCCCGGGTGTTGACGTAGGTATAACAGATAACACTAAGACAATGCCTATTAGCATATTATTATTCACTATACATTCAACATTCATTCTATATGTATGTGTTAAACCTCTGAGCTGGCAACCAGTCAAGTCATGATCCTTACATCGTGAAAGATTAAATAAATGTTCATTAGTTACCCATAAAGGAACTACCCCTTCATTAAACTGTCTTAAATTCTCTCGGGCTTGTTCCAGTGCCTAGGATCTATAGGTGCTGAAAACATCATTTCTGCTTGCATCATCTGGAATATTATTCCCTATCCCGATCAGTTTATTGATAGTCCCCGCATGACCTTCGAACATGGTAGCCAGGATTTGAATTAACTGTGCCATGTCCTGGTCAGTATTTAATTGGGCGTTGTGAATTCCCTGTCCCCGTACTAAAATTTCCTTAAGCTTGGAGCTCAAGGTCCGAACCTTCTGATCAACAGTTGCCAGGTCAATCGAATTAACCACTGATGGCCCCATATTGAATATCATAGTGGCATCATTTATCAGGCTGCACTTAACTCGGTTCCATCCTAAACCTGGTGGTATAATCATTGATCGCATCCCGCCATTAAACTGACCGGCTTCAGTCATAACTGGTCCAACAAAGCCGTATAAAGTGCATGAGTATGGATTGAGCATTACTGGGGCAGGGCTATAACGGATATGTTCAAGACTACGGGTACGAGCTCATGATGGACGTTATCGTCCAAAACTTTTTTATGATTAGCCAATACCAGGCCATTCGCCAGACCTGGACTCACAGCCAGACAAGGTGGGTTGGTTGGTGTGCGTTAAGAGGCTTCAATTGCCTCTGCTTGGATTGTTGATACACTCATGGGAAGTGGCTGGGTAGTGGTACTAATCTTCCCTCTAGGGTATATCTCCCATGTCCATCTACCATCGCTATTTGCCCAAGTCGTTATGTCGTTATCATTTTGGGCCACAAATGCTCCATTTGGAATTCTTAGGATGGGAATGACAACCATCGATGCATACATTGTCAAGCCTGCTACATAAACATAACTCTCTGTTTCAAACAAAATCAAACTCTCCTGCTCACTCCTTATGCTTAAAACACACAGTATTTAGATTTGGAAACTTAAGGTAAGAGCCAGCTTTCCTGAACCACCCCAACCAACCGCCCATGCGTATCATATCCCTGACAATTCCACACCCAATCTGAAGCAAACCCTTGCTCCAATTCAAAATCACTTGTTCTCCTACTGTTAAATCTAGCATTCCACTTTGTGTGTCACATTCGGCACTGTCCGTGCTGTACCAAAGTCCGTCCTGCGGTGCGGGAGAAGCCGTGATAATCCCTGACCTTGTTGCCAGTATCGCCATGCCCGTGAGTGTCGATATTGCAATTCACACTCTGTGAACGTAAGCAGATAACCGTCCCAGTCATCACCGGTCGGTTGTTGAAATCAGTCCTGTGCATAGAATCAGTTAATAAAACGCTTCAGTTGTGACCAGTGCTTCCAGCGCCCCTTTCCCCTAAAGTCCACGCACGCGCATGTATTGCTGGTTATGATTATCTCATATGGTCCCACCCACGTGGGTGCAAACCCAGATTTTTCAGGAGCAACTTTAACATTGCCTTATTCCCCACTTGGGGGGTCCATTGTCATTCTTTGGTTTTGCCTGTTTCCATGTCCTCAATCATTTGTCGGTCTCTGATATCCTTCCTTAACTCATGCAACTGTTTACTCATTTCCCTCAGATAGTCTCACACCCTTCCCTTTAGTTGTCCTACATCTCCCCCTCCTACTATGATTCCCCCAGGTAACTGCATTGCTGTCCTTGTCATTAGTTTAAATGGGGTGAACCTGGTGGTTCTCCTTGGGATAGCCCTAAGGAGCATCAGAATATTGACCAACACTGTTGTCCAGCTGTTCCCTGACTCTTGAGTTGCTTTTGCGATTCATGTTTTTTTTTTAAATTTCGGTTCATCCTTATTTATACATCACTGATCACGTACAAGAGCATTATTAGATGCCAATCTTGTCAGCATATAGATTTACATTAAACAGATATCTCTGTTTCCAGGTACATACATCCCCCTTCACCCAGGCAGAGCCATCTCCCCCTACCTAAGCTGGGACCATCTGTCCTTTCCTTATCTGTTGAAGAGCACACTTAATCTATCTTGTCTTCATCCTCTGGCTTCAGTCTAGCTCCCAAGGCCTTTCTGCTGATTGGAGGCCCTAAGGGTGTGCAATGTTCATCTGGTAACCTTTAACTGTTAATGTACTTGATGGCTTTGGCTGCCTGGACTCTAAGTAATTCTCTTTCAATAAATTCTTCCTGTATTCCCCCTCATAGGAAGAAGGTAGAGCAATGGCACTAGGGCATAATGCTCATTTGGAGAGCCAGGGCGGACACGATGGGCCGAATAGCCTCCTTCTGTGCTGTTTAAAATCTGATTCTGTGAAGCCTTTCCATCCATCCATTCTATATCTAGCATTGTTTTCCTTGTCCAGTCATATCCCATCTTCACAGAATCACACAGCGCAGAAGAGGTCCTTCGGCCCATCGAGTCTGCACCAACACATGAGAAACACCTGACCTACCTACCTAATCCCATTTACCAGCACTTGGTATTGCCTTGAATGTTCTGACGTGCCAAGTGCTCATCCAGGTACTTTTTAAAGGATGTGAGGCAACCTACCTTCACCACCCTCCCAGGCAGCGCATTCCAGACCATTACCACCCTCTGGGTAAAAAGATTTTTCCTCACATCCCCCCTAAACCTCCTGCCCCTCACCTTGAACTTATGTACGCTCGTGACCGACCCTTCAACTAAGGGGAACAGCTGCTCCCTATTCACCCTGCCCAAGCTTCTCATAATCTTGTACACCTTGATCAGGTTGCCCCTTAGTCTTCCTTGCTCCAATGAAAACAACCCAAGTCTATCCAACCTCTCTTCATAACTTAAATGGTTCATTCCAGGCAACATCCTGGTGAATCTCCTCTGCACCCCCTCCAGTGCAATCACATACTTCTTAGAATGTGGCGACCAGAACTGCACAGTTTTCTCTGTGTGACTTGGTTTCATACCCTTACACCCTAACCTAAATGTATTTCGGGCTCGGCACGATGCTGAACTCTTCTTCCACTACCTTCGTCTCCGTGCTCACTTCTTTGGGCAAGAGTCCTCTCTCCATTCAACGGATCCTTTTACCCGCCTCCAATATTCTCCCTCTACCTGGACCCCTCCCTCTGAATTTTTTACTGCTCTTGATCTTTTCATTGAGAGCTGTCGGCGTGACATCAGTCATCTCAATTTCTCTGCTCCTCTCACTCATTCTAACCTGTCTCTTTCTGAACTTGCCGCATTCCGTTCTCTCAGGTCCAACCCCGACTTTTTCATCAAAGCCACTGACAAGGGTGGTGCTGTTGTTGGCTGGTGCACTGACTTCTACCTTGCAGAGGCTGAGCATCAACTCGCAGTCACTTCCTCTTACCTCCCCCTGGACCATGACCCCACCACTGAACATCGAGCCATTGTTTTCAGGACTGTCACTGATCTCATCTCCTCTGGAGATCTTCCCCTCACAGCTTCCAACCTCATAGTCTCCCAACCTCGGCTTCTACCTCCTACCCAAAATCCACAAACAGGACTGTCCCGGCAGACCGATCCCTCCCACGGCACCTTCCCAGCAACCGTAAAAGGTGCAACACCTGCCCCTTCACTTCCCCCCTCCTCACCGTCCAAGCGCCCAAACACCCCTTTCAAGTGAAGCAGAATTTCACTTGCACTTCACTCAATTTAGTCTACTGCATTCGCTGATCCCAATGCGGTTTCCTCTACATTGGAGAGACCAAACACAGACTGGGTGACTGCTTTGCAGAACACCTTCAGTCTGTCCACAAGCATGACCCAGACCTCCCTGTCGCTTTCCATTTCAACACACCACCCTGCTCTCATGCCCACATGTCCGTCCTTGGCCTGCTGCATTGTTCCAGTGAAGTTCAACGCAAACTGGTGGAACAGCACCTCATCTTCCGACTAGGCACTTTACAGCCTTCCGGAATTAATATTGAGTTCAACAATTTCAGATCATGAACTCTCTCTTCTATCCCCACCCAATTTCCGATCCCCCTTTTTCCAATAATTTATTATTTTTTAACAAATATATTTTTCTTTTCCCACCTATTTTTATATTTATTTTGACCTGTTGTTTTATCTCCACCTTTTAGCCCATTTTGGTCCCTCCCCACTTCCCCCACCCCACCCCCTTGAGGGCCATCTGCCACTAGCTTGTCCTGCTTGCTACCCTTAATGTCCCCATTAGCACATTCCTTAGATAATATCACCACCGTCAACAGCCTTTGTCCTTTTGTCTATGACATCTTTGTCAATCTCTTCTTTGACTTAACCTATCACTGGTCCCCTACCATGCTCTACCTGACCCCCTTCTACCAGATTATATTTCACCCCATTTCTCTATTCCCTTAGTTCTGATGAAGGGTCATACGGACTCGAAACATCAACTGTATTCCTCTCCGCAGATGCTGTCAGACCTGCTGAGTTTTTCCAGGTATTTTTGTTTTTGCACAGTTTTCTTGACATCTTTGGGCTGGATTCTGAGTTGTCGAAGCGCAGGCAGCAGGGCTGGGAGGGGTAGCTGTGTGTCCCTGGCTGGGAGATGTTGGGGTGTATCCAGGGCTGGAAAGGGTTTGGGTGTGTCCAGGGCTGGAATGGGTTGGGGGGTGTGACCAGAGCTGGGAGATGTTGGGGTGTGTCCAGGGCTGGAAGGGGGTAGGGGGTGTGACCAGGGCTGGGAGATATTGGGGTGTGTCCAGGGCTAGGAGGGGGTTTGGGTGTGTCCAGGGCTGGAAGGGGGTGGGGGGTGTGATCATGATTGGTAGGGGGTTGGGGGTGTGACCTGAACTGGGAGATGTTGCGGTGTGTCCAGGGCTTGAAGGGGTTTGGGTGTGTCCATGGCTGGAAGGGGATAGGGGGTGTGACCAGGGCTGGGAGATGTTCGGGTGTGTCCAGGGCTGGGAGGGGGTTTGGGTGTGTCCAGGGCTGGAAGGGGGTTTGGGTTTGTCCAGGGCTGGAAGGGGATAGGGGGTGTGACCAGGGCTGGGAGGGGGTGGAGTGTGTGAATGGGCTGGGAGGGGGTTGGGGGGTGAGACCAGGGCTGGGAGGAGGTTGGGGGTGAGACCAGGGCTGGGAGGGGGTGGGGGGTGTGGCCAGGGCTGGGAGGAGGTTGGGGGTGAGACCAGGGCTGGGAGGGGGTGGTGTGTGTGACTAGGGCTGGGAGGGGGTTGGGTGTGTCCAGGGCTGGAAGGGGATAGGGGGTGTGACCAGGGCTGGGAGGGGGTTGGGTGTGTCCAGGGCTGCAAGTGGTGGCGGGGGGGGGGGGGGGGGTGACCAGAATTGGGAAACTTAAAAGTAAGTTCAGCCTGTGTGTCAGGGGCTTTTTAACCCAGATACTGCATCTTATATGATAATTCTGAGCTTCCCAACCAGTCAGATTGAGCAGGCTTGATGACAGCTGCCTGAGTGGATTTCACCTGCAGTAATTAAAGGGACATTGCAAACATGAAATGTGAGGGATTCCAGAGCTGGGAGTAGAACACAAGGAAGTGACAGATTGGAGTGCACAGCCTGAAAGTCTGTGCCTTGTTATAGTGAAACCTCCCTGGATACTGGGGACTGGAAGGGCCTGCAGGGAGATACTGTTCCCTACTGATGGGAAGAAGAAGCCTGGTAGTGTTTTGCTTCTCTTTTCAATGCCCTTTGTCCTTTTGCACCATGTGCCTCTCAATTTCTGCTTTATCTTTTCCAATGTATTGTATTAGCGATTTTCCTTTTCTGATCATTTCAGATTGCAGCATCTCGCTGTGGTATCTTTTCACAAATAAAACCACATTCCACTATCTCCTGCAGTGTCCAGGCTGCACGTGCAAGGCAGTGAGAGCTTGTGGGCTGTCCAGTTAGTTTTATTTTTCTTCGGCAAATGCAAGGCCGGTGTTCATTGCCCATCCTTAGGTAGCCTGGGGTACCAATAATTCTGCCCCTTTCCGCGGCCTTTTGTTCAACTTTCCTAATCAAAGTAAAACAAATCACCCTCTAACTGCCAGGAATAGGAGATTTATTAGAATGGGACCAGCGATGAGGGCCTTCAGTTATGTGGAGAGACTGAAGAATCTGGGATTGTTCACCTTGGAACAGAGAGGGTTAAGGAGAGATTTAACAGAGGTATTCAAAGTTATAAGAAGTTTTGATAACTTCTCCCCATCTACTCTGTTTAGACTGGCAGGAGGGTCAGCGAAAGATGCAGATTTAAGACAATTGGAAAAGTCAGAGGGGAGAAGGGGAGTATTTTTTTGTCCGTAGTGAGTCATTCTCATCTGGAATGCGCAGCCTGATTGCTCCGTCTGGTTCACTGTGGCTTTTACCTTCGACCGATAAGCTGCCCGAAGCTTAAACCCAAATACTGCACCGAGAAAAAGGCGGCTGTGATTATTGCTGTGGTGGCAGTCATCTGCTGCTTGAAGAACATTTTCTGGTACTTCATCCTTGGAAATGGATACCACCTGCTGCCTTACACATGGTTTTGCTACATAACAAACCGGACTTTCTATACACCGTTGTGGCCGACCATGCAGTCTCTCCATCACATCCTCACCCCAGGGCTCCCATTCTTCCTGATTCTGTTGATCAACTCTTTGACTGTCAGGTACATCTTGGTGGCCAACAGAGCCCGGAGAAGAATCTGGAGTCCCAGTGGTGCAAGGGGTCAAAAAGATTCAGAGTTGGAGAGCTGGAAAAATTCCATTGTTTTGCTGTTTGTCATGTCAGGAAATTTTATTTTGCTGTGGGTGGTCTTCACGGTGAATTCAATATATGTACAGATTGCTGTTGGCAATTTCCTTGTTTCCTGGGCTTCACACTATGCAGAGCAGTTTGGTTTCATGCTGCAGCTCTTGAGCTGCTGCACAAACACCTTCATTTACGCTGTGACCTAGAAGAAGTTCAGAGAGGATCTGCAGGATGTCTTAAAATGTCCCATCATTTGGATCACCAGATCAATCAAACGTCAAGAAGAGCCAAAGAATTCCCAGCATTAGACACCAGCTACCCGATGTGGTTCAAAATGCAGAGTGTTTCCTTAAGCACTTTATCTTATTTCATTTATTAATCCAAGTTAATACTTAATTGTTTATCGTAATGATCTGTTGTATATTCATTGCACTGAAACTTTTGCTATGATGTTGAAATGGCCATAAAATAAAACAAAGATAGAACATTCTCAGAAAAACAAACCTACAATAATTCACTTTGTTTTATATAAGGTCTATCATGTCGCAAAATACCCAAGGTGCTTCCCAGAACCGTAATCCGATAAAAGTTGACACAAGCCATAGAAGGAAACATGGGATTGGTTAAAGACTTTGGCTTTAACCAGGGTGGGAAAGGAGGAAAGTGAGGTGGACAAGTTTAAAGAGGGAATTCTAGAGCTTAGAGCCTAGGCAGGAATGTGAAAACAAGGATGAGAATTTTTAATTCAAGGCATTGCTGGACCAGGAGATGATGTAGGTCAGTGAGCACAATTATGAAGGGAAAACAGAACTTGGTACAAATTAGAATCTGGGCTGTAGAACACAGGACACAAGAGATAGGAACAGGAATAGACCATACGGCTGGTTGAGCCTGCTCCATTATTCAATATAATCTTGGGCTTCAAGTCCACTGTCCCATTTCCCTTGATTCCCTGAACGACCAAATATTTACCTTAAATATATTCAATGATGGAGCATCCACAGCCCTTTGGGTTGAGAATTCCAAGATTCACAGCCCTTTTCAGTGAAGAAATGTCTCCTCATTTCAGTCATAGACTCCTTATCCTGAGACTGTGCCCCCACCCGCCCCTGTGTTCTAGATTCACCAGCCAGTGAAAACAACCAGTCAGTGCCCACCCAGTCAATGAGATCATCTCGCACCTCTCATTCTCAATTTATTCAGCCTCTCATAGGACAATCCTCTCATCCCACGGACCAATCTAGTGAACCTTCACTGCATTGCCTCCAATGCAAATAAATACATCCTTAAGTACAGAGCCCAAAACTACAGCATATTTCAGCTGTGGTCTCACCAAAGCCCTATACAATTGTAGCAAGACTTCTTTATTCCTGCACTCCAATCCTCCTGCAATAAAGGCCAGCATGCCATTTGCCTTAATTACTTGCTGAATGTGCAGGCTAACTTTCTGAGTTTATTGTCTGAGCACACACGAGTCTCTGTGAACATCAACATTTACAAGTTTCACACCTTTTAAAAATATTATGCCTTTCTATTCCTGCCACCATGCTGTGCACTTAGTTAACCTGTCTATATCTCTGCAGTCTCTCCACATCCTCCTCACAATTTACATTTCCACCTGGCTTTGTATCATCAGCAAACTTAGATACATTACACTCTGTGTCTTTGTTTAAGATTTTAAACAGATTGTAAATAGCTGAGGCCTCAGCACTGATTCTTGCAGCACTCCACCAGTCACAACCTGCCAACTTGAAAATGCCCCATTTATACCAATTCTTTGCTTTTTGTTTGTGAACCAATGCCCAACCCTGCAGATTTTATTCCTGTAAATTTCTCCAGTACCTCGGTGTTTTGGACAAGCTCAGTTTTATTGAGGGTGCTAAGTGAAAGGCCAGCAAGAAGAACCTTGGAATGGTCGAGTCTGGAGATAACCAGAGTATGGGTGAGGGGTGTTAGCAGCAGATGGGTTGAGTCAGTGGGAGAGGCAGGAAATATGACGGATGTGGAAATAGGTAATCCTGGTGACGGGAGGCTATGGGGTTGGAAGGTCACCTCAGGGCTGGACAGGACATGGTGTCCAGAATGAGGGATGGAAATGGCTTTGGATGACTAGTTTCAGTCTTCCCAATGTTTAATAACCTCATGTTCTGTGCAGCTGAGGTTTGGAAAACAGAGTGACATAACTGGGACCAGAACATTTTAGGTGTGTGACAGTGACAATCTGTACTCACAATCCTAAACTCACCATTATAGATGACAACTGAACTCAGACTCCAAACTCAGCCAAAAAAGTATGTAAATATCCACATTTAACACAAGAGACCTACTTAATCCAAGAGCCTGAAACTGATGTGGGAACATTTAAACTACTCATTAAGCTAAGTATTGTAAACTCAATGCAACAAAAAAGACCTGATGATGTTTTGCTTTAACCATCAACATCCCACTATGACCACAACAACCCCAACAGATCCAGCATCCTCAACATGAGCATAAGGCCTTCAAACTATAGACAAGATGACAATTACATTATCCTCAATATAACCAATGGGTCAGGTTATACAGTGCCAAAATCACCACCAAGCTGAGCAACAATTATAAAGGACCAGAGGCATCCAAAACCTGATCCGGCATCTTCACATTGAAACAGCAAATGAGACGAACTGTGCAGCAGTTACAAGCTCTGCAATTTCAAACCAAACACTCAAACTTCTTTCCTATACAATGTGAATAAAATAAAATGTTAGGCTGACTTCTGACAACCTGACCCTGAGCAGACACAGCAGGAGAGGGTTTCCAGTCAGACTGGGAAGGGTTCTCTCCATCTCCTGCCATAATATTTGTGCAAAGTCAATGAAAACCCAAATGAAATGCCTTCAACAGCCACTAGCATCGCTGTTTCCACCAATCTTCTGTGTGAGCTCTGAACAAACCAAAGGAGACGTCCATGAGACTCATGGCCTGTTCTCTCGACCCCATTTTCAACAAACTGCTGCCCACCCACTTCACTCATTGGCCTCTGTGTCAGGTGATATTGTTAATGCTTTCCCCTCCTCAGGTCCTGTTCTCAGAAGGAGTTCCAAGGGCGGAAGGGAGAGGGGATACCAAGTGAACGTTGGGGGGCTCTGATGAGTCCATGACTGCCTCCTGTGGAGCGAACTGAGGGTGAGAGTGATACAAGGAAATGGTGAGAATGACCGAGGTCAGATCGAGGCGGTAGGATGGGAGGGTCAGGGTTCAATGGTAGCTGTACTTGGGACATCGAGAATGGTTAGTGGGGAACAGAAGTAGACACGGATCACGGGTGTGGGAAGGAGAGGGTCGGAGTAATTAACGTGCTGGGGGTGGCATTTTTGTGAAGGAAGACAACATGTGCAGGAATCTGGACATTCCTGAAGGAAAAGGGTTGTGGCTGGTAGGTCACGGGGGAGATGGAATGTGATGCCAGGGGGGTCAACAGTGATGGGGAAAGGAAATGGGTGACTGGGGAGGGGAAAGGATGGGAAAGGATTGAATCACCACCATGCTGAGTAAATGGAAAGTGAAACAAAGTTAGTGTTGGGCGAGATCGGGTGCTGCATGGGAGTGTGAACATTGGGTGGGAGGAGATGCAGGTCAGCTCAGATGGACACTGAAAGCCAACCCCAGCAGGCAGCATTGAAAATGCTCAGGACATTGATGGGATTATGATACTGGAAGGATCTGCATGCGTGGGATAATAATTTCACAACGCTCCGAAAGACCATGCAGAATCACTCGTGGGCCAGCTGCTCCCTCTGCAGTGACAGAGAACGAGGCAGAGGGGTTCACAGGCAAAGGGGACTGGGAGATGGAGAACAGCCTCTGAGGTTCCTGAGTGGATGGCCCAGAGGTGTCCAGCTGCTGCTACTCCTCCCTGCAGGTGCCCGGGGGCCCCAGCCTGACTCCTTGAGGGGAACAAACACCTGGATGGATGTCGAGGTGCCTCATTTCCCTCTCATGTTCCCACTGCAGGAACTCACCCATGGCTCAGGGGATGGAGTGCAGGTCTGCACACATCTCTGCGCTCTGCTGGACCAGGGTTTTCATGGCACTCACCATCGTCCCCATGGAGATGTCCATACACGCACATTTGGGCACCACTGCATCAGAGAACAGGTGGACACACTCCTCTGTCTCATGAGCCACTCTGTTGAGGGCTCCCGACAGCTCTGTGTAATATTCCCCCGCCTTCTGCCAAGTCTCCAGGATCAGTTGGAAGGCCACAACCAGCTTCATCATCGAACTCGGACCTCACAGATGCCTCCTCCCCAGCTGTCCTTCCAGTGCTGGGGAGCTCAGTAGAATCTGCTTCCTCCTGCTGCGGACACGTGTCTGTGCAGTGACCACCAGTTTGTGAACCCGAGTCTGCTCTAGATCTAGGTCCCACTGGGGTGTGTATCTCTGCACTGGTGGAGGGTGTGGGTAAGTGCTGAGACGGGTCTTCCAGGCTGCTTATTTCCAGCTCTTCAATTGGGGGGTGTAGGTGTGTTCGTCCTCGGAGTTGAGGACCTGGATGGAGCTGAGAGTCTGGCTGGCTGAGGGTGTCAGTCACTTGGCAGAGCTCCCTGTGAGCCAAAGTAGAGATAATTAGTGCCTGTCAGCAGAGTCAAAAGCAGGAGAGGGAGCACTGACATTTGCGTTGCAAGAGGGATGATGTGGTGCAGGATGCTCACGAGGGTGTTCACCACCATCCTCATCATCACCACAGGCACGATCCACACCCTCACCAGTCAACGCAATGGCACGTTCCTCAAAGTGAGTGAGGGGCTAATGTGGGCCACTCGACCCCTGGTCTGGGACCTCTCTCTGCTGATGTGAGCAGGCTTCTCCTGCATGAAAACAGGCAAAGAGAGTGTGAGCAGGGCACATGGCACTGCGTGGAATGTTTGTGTGGTGAGCAGAGACGTGGAGGGGATGAGGACACGAGCTCCAGGGGATATGAGCCTGATGGAGATGTGAGGGTGTGTGTGAGAGTTAGTGGTGTCATCCCTTGAGGTGTGAGATCCCTGTGGGTTTGTGAGTATTTGAGCTGAATGATGAGAAGAGTGACTTTTCCTGGCGGAACGGAGGAGACCATTCATCCTGTAGCGTCCCTGTGTGGCTGTCCTCTTTTGCAGGGCATTGGTGCTGCCCACCACTGCTACCATCTCCCATGCTGGATTGGTGATGCTGCTGCTCCTCCTGCTGCCAGAGCCAGGGGTAGAGGACTTCACCACAGGCCCCAGGGCATCTGAAAGGTGCTAAAGGGACGAGTCACTAGACTGGGGGGCTGCAGTCATTTTGCCTTTCAGAGACGTCCTGTCTTCTGTGCAGCAGTCCTGGGTTAGGGGCACTGAGAGGTGTGCGGGCGGCTGCACTTTAAATGTGGCACCTGACGTGATGAAGCGGCGAGGTGATGACCTGGCGTGTGAATGAGAGCCTGCTCACCATGGAACCGGTATGTTTCCTGGGAACGCATAATTAATGTGGCAGGTTGGGTAAAACGTCATTTTCCAACCCCCCCCCCCCCCCACCACCCCACCCCCCCCCGCCCCTGCTACTGCATCGAGCAGAAACCTGGAATGATTCTACCCCTTATTGAGACAACCAAAACTGGAATACTAGTAATGTTGGAATTTTGGATTTCCCTTTATAGGAAGGATGTTCAAGCAATAGAGAGGGTACAACACAGATTCCCAGGATATTGCCTGGTATTGTAAGATGTTGTGTTGTCAAACAGTTTACTGAGTTCAGGCATGTGGAAGAAACAATTTGAGACAAAGATTTCTGGATTTGCAAAGATTCAAAGATTTGCAACGCAAATGTCAGTGCTCCCTTCTATTGAAAATTCAGCAAGAGATTGTAAGTAAATATCCAATCATGTTGTCACACAGTGATCCCAGATTACATATAAACATAAACAGATCTATACCTTCACTTTAAGTTCAAGGAACTGTAATCAAAACCCACATATATACAAACAAGAGCAAGTGGTCAGTTCAGCATTAACACAAGATCAATGTTTAATTGGCAACTGACCATGTTGGCCTGAACTAAACCCCAACTTTAAAAAAATCTTTGATGCCCTTTTACAGGGTTGGATCTGGGTGTCACATTGACAGAACGTTATTGTCCGATCAAGGTTCCCCTTAATGGAAAATGCCCGATGGATTGTCGAGTTTTTTGTCGAAACCATGGGGTAAAATCCTGCCTAATGTCATCTACCTTTCATGAGCTTTTACTACCCTTCCTCATACCTTCTGTCTTTGATGAACCAGGACTTTATCCCCTCTTTCCTGATCTCATCCTGCGCTTTTCCAATGATCAGTTCCACAAATCCCAACATCCCAACAGTCTGGGTGGAGCTAAGAAGCAACAAGGATTGGAAAACATTAGTGGGAGTTGTCTATAGGCCTCCGAACAGCAGTGGTCAGGTAGTGGGCAGAGTTAAACAGGAAATTAGAGATGCAGATAACAAAGGTACTGCAGTGATCATGAGTGACTTTAATCTACATACAGACTGGGCAAACCAAATTAGCAATAACACTGTGGCAGATGAATTCCTGGGGCAGAACTTTTCGCTCTTCAGGTGGACATGTACCCGACCCGATTGAGCGTAAAATGACGCATAATGACATCGGGTGAGCGTCCTGATGTCATCGCGCACTCGCGTGATATTACGCTCGGTGGGCACACGCGGGAGTCAGAGACATGCCTGCCATTCATTAAGAAGCCAGTTGAGGCCCTTGACAACCCAATTGACAGCAGTTTAATGTTGTCTGTGCAATTTTTCACTTGTCACATGGTAAAACAGGCAGGTGGGCAGCCCACAATTTGCAAAACCTCATCCACGAGGGGAGAAGAAGTATCAGCAGCATTGTCAATGTGAGCAGTAAGGAATTTTGGAGATAACTTGTTGCTGGTGATTTATTGGTACTTAGCAGCTTAATCCCTGATCGGGGCTTCATTCTTATCATTTCCACACGTCATTTCAGGCTTCATTGAAGTCATCCAGGTTCCCTGAGGATTCATACCGTGTGGGGCCTTCCAGGTATCAGACAGCATTCTGTTACCCTGGGATTGGGGATTGTGGTTTCTGCTGGAGGCACCTCCTCTGAGGAGGAAGAGAGGGGCAGAAGGAACAGGAGGCCAGGTGTCCCAGTGCAGCTTCTAGGGGAGGGACCTGTGGGAGCAGAGACGCAGACACAAGGGGCGCAGGGCCAGCTGGTAGCCCAAGGCAGAAGGGGCTGCAGAAGATGCCACTATCCTGCTGCCAGGATTTACAGGCAGTGATGCAGCTCCCTCAATATGTCCGAGATGCAATACTGAAGGAGGCTCCATCTCTCCAGGGAGACAATCACCTCCATTTGTCAGATGATCAGGCTTGAGATCAGCTCCGACTGTGTGGGTGGACACCCCATTCCAGTGGCTCTGAAGGTCACAGTGGCCCTCAACTTCTATGCCTCCGACTCTTTCCAGGAGTCAGTAGGGGATCTTTGTGGAGTCTCCCAATCAGCTGTCCACAGTTGCATCCAGCTGGTGACAGAAGCTCTGTTCAGGAAGGTATTGACTCTCATTCATTTCCACATGGACGAGGCCAGTCAGGCTGAGTAAGCCAGAGGGTTTGCAGTGATTGCTGGTTTCCCCGGCGCCCAGGGTGCCATTGCCTGCGCACATGTGGCCAACAAGGCGCCAGGGGGTTTGCCGGATGCCTTCATTAACAGGAACGGATTCCACTCCATAAACATCCAGATAGTGGGTGACCACAGGTTGCAAATTCTGCAAGTCTGTGCAAGGTACCCTGGCAGCTCCCATCACATGCACATCCTGAGACACTCCCAGGTGCCAAGACTTTTCAGTGACCAGCTCAACTGGATGGATGGCTGCTGGGTGACAAGGGCTATGCCTTGAAAAGGTGACTCTGATGCCTCTCCGCCGCACAGGAAGAGAGGTGGACCTGTGGTACAACAGGAGCCATGCCTCCACTTCAAACTTAAAAAACAGTGCTGGAGAAATTAATGGGACCGAGAACCGATAAATCCCCAGGGCCTGATAATCTACATCCCAGGGTACCAAAGGAGGTGGCCATGGAAATAATGGATGTGTTGGTTGTCACCTTCCAAAATTCCGTGGGTTCTGGAACAGTCCCAACAGATTGGAGGGTGGCAAATATAACCCCGCTATTTAAAAACGGAGGCTGGTGAAAATAGTGAATTACAGACTGGTTAGCCTAAGATTAGCAGTAGGGAAAATGCTAGAGCCTATAATAAAGGATGTGATAATGGGTCAGTAAGAAAATATCAATGGGATTGTACAAAATCAACATGGATTCATGAAAGGGAAGTCATGTTTGACAAGCCTACTGGAGTTTTCTGAGTACATAACTGGCAGAACAGGTAAGGGAGAATCAATGAATGAATGTGGTGTATTTGGATTTACAGAAAGCTTTGGATAAGTCCCACTTAAGAGGTTAGTCTGAAAAATTAAAGTACATGGGATTGGGAGTAATATATTGGCGTGGATTGAGAATTGGTTCGTAGACAGGAAACAGAAAAGTAGGAATAAATGAGTATTTTCAGAATGGTAGGTAGTGACTCGTGGAGTACCACAGGGATCAGTGCTTGGGCCCCAGCTATTCACAATATGTCTCAATGATTTGGATGAGGGAACCAAATGTAATATTTCCAAGTTTGCTGACAACATCAAATTTGGTGGGAACGTGAGTGGTGAGGAGGATGTTAAGAGGATTCAAGGTGATTTAGACAAGTTGTGTGAGCAGGCCAATACATGGCAGATGCAGTATAACATGGATAAGTGTGAAGTTATCCACTTCAGTAGGAAAAACAGAATGGCAGAATATTATTTAAATGTTGATACAATGGGAAATGTTGATGTACAAAGGGACCTGGGTGTCCTTGTACACCAATCACTGAGAGCAAGTATGCAGGTGCAGCAAGCAGTTAAGAAGGCAAATGGTTTGTTGGCCCTCATTGCGAGAGGACTTGAATACAGGAGCAAGCGTGTCTTACTGCAACTATACAGGGCCTTGGTGAGACCACACCTGGAGTATTATGTGCAATTTTGGTCTCCTTACCTAAGAAAGGATATACTTGCCTTAGAGTGACTGCAGCAAAGGGTAACCAGACTGATTTCTCGGATGGCAGGATTGTTGTATGAGGAGAGATTGAGCTGACTCGGCCTGTATTCCCTGGAGTTTAGAAGAAGGAGAGGGGATCTCATTGAAATATATAAAATTCTGACAGGGCTGGACATGCTGGATGCAGTGATGGTGCTTCCTCTAGTTGTGGGGTCTAGAACAAGGGTTCACAATCTCAGGATATGGGGTAGGCCATTTAGGACTGAGATGAGGAGAAACTTCTTCACTCAGAGGGTGGTGAACCTGTGGAATTTTTTACCACAGAGGGCTTTGGAGGAAATAGTCAGACTTCTAGACTCTAAAGGTGTCTATGAAGTGAGAGTGGGAGCACGGCGTTGAGATAAACGGCCAGGCTCAACGGGCTAAATGACCTACTCCTGCTTTTATTTTCTATGCTTCTGTGTTTCCATCTGTAAACCTCATCCTAAATTTTAAGAGCTTCACTGTGAGTACTTGCCTGTTCTTGGTTGTTTATGTTTAATGCTGTTGCTAGTGGCTATATAGTCCAATCCTTTTACACACTGATTAACTTTCACATTCCTGTTAGCACTGTTTTTCCAGTTCCCCTTTATTATTTGCATATCAATCATTCCATCAGCCTCAAACCTGGACATACATACAAAAATAAAAACATTTGGAATAGGAGCAGAAGTAGGCCATTTGGCCCCTTGAGCCTGCTCCACCATTCAATAAGATCATGACTGATCTGTTTGTGTTTCAAATTCCACATTCCCATCTACCTCTTTGATTCCCTTTGATTCCCTTTCCAAACAAGAGCATCTGCCTTAAAAATATTCAATGACCCTGCCTCCACCACCTTCGGAGGCAGAGAGTTCCAAATCCGTATGACGCTCTAAGGGAAAAAAAAATTCTCCTCATTTCTGTCCTAAAAGGACAACCCCTAATTTACCACAGTCCATCCGAGTCCTTGACTCACCCACAAGAGGAAACATCCTTTCCACGTCCACCTTATCAATACAGTCCAAGCTCTTACATACTTCAAACAAGTCACCACTCACTCTTCTAAACCCCAGCGGAAACAAGCCCGGTCTGTCTAACCTTTCCTCATTAAGCAACCTGCTCATTCCAGGTAAAAATCTAGTAAACCTCTCCTGAACCGCCTCCAATGCATTTACATCCTTCCTTAAATAAGGAGACCAAAACTATACACAGTGTTCAAGTTGTGCTCTCACCAATGCCCTGTATAACTGAAGAATAACATCCTTATTTTTATGTTCAATTCCCCTTGTAATTAAGGAGAACATTCCATTAGACTTCTTAGTTACTTCCTGTACATACGTACTAACGTTTTGTGACTCATGCACAGGAACATCGAGATCCCTCGGAACATCAGAATTCCGCAGCCGTTCTCCATTTAAGTAATACTTTGCTTTTTTATTCTTCTTGCCCAAAGTGAACAACTTCACGTTTTCCGACATTATACTCCATCTGCCAGTTCTTAGCCCACCCATTCGCTCAACCTCTCTATATCCATCTGCAACCTCCTTATGTCCACTTCACAACATACTTTCCTAAATCTCTTTGGGCCACCTGAAAATTTAGCTCCCATTCCTTTACTCCTCTCATCTAAGTCATTGATATAAATTCTAAAAAGTTAAGGTCCCAGCACAGATGCCTACAGGACTCCATTCGTCACATCCTGCCAATCAGAAAAAGACCCATTTATGCATACTCTCTGTTTTTTCCACAATAATAATGCCATGGTCTGGAGATGCTCTTGATGTTTGTAAAGGACCAATGGTTCGTTCCTGCCCAGGGGTTTCCTTGCCTGTGAAAAACAGCTCACAGCATTGAGCAATTTTATTTTACCATATATACTTGAGTAACGGCCGATGTCATGTAGCGGTTGACCCCCGAAGTTTTGCCGAAAACTATTCATTTCTCATTTATTTTGAATATAATTTGGTGCCCAGTTTTTGGCCTAAAAATACAAACTCTTTGTACATATCAACTGCTCGCTGCTGAAGTCAAACTTGCCATGGTGCAAACCTACTCATTTCTATAATCATAGAATAGCACACCGTTAAAGGTGACTGTTCAACTCCTCGTGTGTGCACAGAAACACAAGATGTCAAACCTACCACCTCACTAGTGCACACTGTGTTCCTGCCAATACCGCCCTCTAATATGGCCAGAGGCACAAAGGAGGAATGGCAAATAAACAGACCAGTTCAAACTTAAACTCATTGACACTGAAGAGCAGACAAGTGCAGCAGCTGGAGAAATCATGATATCGGAGAAGAACGTCAGAGATTGGAGGGAGCTCACTACACAGCTTAGGCTGATACCTAAGAATAAATGTACAAACAGAGAGCCTAGCATGTGGAAACAGGCCATTCAACGCTACCCTCCTCATCTAACTCTTTCAGCATCAGCCTCCATTGCCTTTTCCTTCATATGATTCTCATGCCTCCCCTTAAATCAACTCTACTATTTGCCTCAACCACTCCCTGTTGTGGTGATTTCCACATTCTCATTATTCACTGCATAAAGAAGTTTCTTCTCAACTCCTTATTGATTTCATGTTCAACATCTCACATTGATGGCCTCTAGTTTTCCTCTTCCCTACAAGTGGAAACATTGGCTGGGACTTTACCACCCCTGGGAGACTGGTAGCCTCGTGGGGAGCCAGTTCATGTTGACTCCCTGATGTGGTCTCACTGCCAGGGCATTTTAACAGTGGCAGGACTGGATGCGGATTGGCACCCCACCCCAAGGAGGCGGGCAAAGTTAGGCAGCATTTTACAGGGCATCTTGCTGATAGTGGGGCAACCCTGCAGCGAGTGTGGGAAGGGCACTAGTTAATTGGAAATGGCTCCATGTGGCACTCCAGGGGCTCTCAGAACTGAAGGCTGAAGAGCCCAAAGACAGGCCCATGGGCAAGAAAGGCAGCTTTGCAGCTCCAACAATCTCCTTGGAGGTAAAAGCAAAATACTGAGGATGCTGGAAATCTGAAATGAAAACAGAACATGCTGGAAAATCAGCATCTGTGAAGCGAGAAACAGAGTTAACATTTCGAGTCTGTATGATCTTTCTTCAAATCTTTCTGGAGGGATTGTCCCTCTAATCCTCAATGATCTCCATGGAGTGTTTGTCCCTCTAATCCCCAACGATCTTCCTGGAGGGTTTCCCCCTCTAATCCCCAACGATCTCCCTGAAGGGTTTGTCCCTCTGATCTGCAGTGAACTTCCTGCAGGGTTTGTCCCTCTGATCCACAGTGTTCTTCCTGCAGGGTTTGTCCCTCTGATCCTCAATGACTTTCCTGGAGGGATTGTCCCTCTGATCCCCACCGATCTTCCTGGAGAGTTTGTCCCTCTGATTCCCGGCCCCCATACAGTGCTGTGATATTTTTCTGAAAATCACCCATCCCAGCTCCCGAGGTCTCCTGCCTGAGCAGCAACAACTTCTCCCAGTGACAATGTAGGGGCCTCAGAGCTGCTGACCCTCTGTTGCCCTGTCAAACCAAAAGGATGTTCTGCCTACCACACAAGTGAGCAATGCGGAACTTCATTGCTGGTGTGATGCCAGATATATAGGCTGTACGTCTCAATGACTGGGAGATTGTATCAAATAGCATGTCCCTTCTGCTGTTCGTAACAGGCAAAGTACTGACCATACTCAACTAACCCGTGCTTGCAAAACTCAGAACATAATGTCTAATGTTATATGAGATTGTGTCATTGGGCAGCACTTGCTGATCAATCCCATTGACATTAAGAATTACACAGAAACCATTTTATAATTATCAGTCAGGCCACAATGTAACTCACTTACACTTGGTAGAAACTTCATATATTCAAATGCAGAGACCAGTCTTCTGTAACCAACAGGAAAATGTGGAAAGGTGGCATCTCTTTTGAATGAACAAGGCATGGGGTGGGTGGGAGGTGATAGCTTGCTGGCATATTTGCCATGGCAATGTCTAAACCAATCAGAACCAACTTGCCAACCAACCAGCACCCCTTTTATCATGCAGTATAAATTGTTGTTCCCTTGGAAATTTGATATTCTTGCATCTGTCCTGATGAGTGCAGGACGAAAAGCTTCGCCAGCATGTCTCTTCTTTCAGTAACACTCAAACTAGGTGATAGTTGGCATTCACCAGAATTGGGTAGATGGACATCAAATTGGAAATGAGCTTCATCTTGTAACTTCAAAGAAACTGCAAGGTCAGTGGCAACAGGCAATGAGATGAAAGTTTTTGCTTGTATAGTTGCTAAACATTATGAGCAAGAATCTGATTAAGCAGTTTGTTATAACTTGTTTAGCCCTCAGGGGTGCATATGGCATAACTGTGAAAAGGCAAAGCTTCAAACCAAGTTGGGTGAATTATAATTAGAGTGGAAGCTGATAAATTGATGATGGTTGGAATTTGCTGGAGAGGAGGAAGATGGTGTCATACACACAGCCTGAGCGCAATGGAGCTGCAGACGGCGAGTATCAAGGATCAGTAACACAATCTAACTTCAGTGTCTAGTTTCAGAATCTAGGTTCAGTATCTAGTTTCAGAATCTAGGTTGGGGATCTAGGTTCAGTATCTAGACTCAGTAGGTTCATTATCTCGGTTCAGCATCTCAGTTCAATATCTCAGTTCAGTAACAAGGTTCAGTATCAAGCTTCAGAAACTAGGTTCAGCATCTGGGTTCACTATCTCAGTCCAGTATCTCAGTCACGTATCTCAGTCCACTATCTTGGTTCAGTATCTCAGTTCAGCATCTGTTTTCAGTATCTGGCTTCATTATTTGGGTTTAATATCTCAGCTCAGTAACTCAGTGCAGTATCAAGGTTCAGAAAGTAGCTTTGGTAAGTAGGCTCAGTGTCTGCTTTCAGTATCTAGGTTCAGTGTCTGGGTTCCATATCAAGGTTCAGTATCTCGACTCAGTGGGTTTTTTGTTTATTCATTCATGGGATGTGGGCATTGCTGGCAAGGCCAGCACTTATTGCCCATCCATAATTGCCCTTGTTCAGAGGGCATTTAAGAGTCAACCACGTTGCTGTTGGTCTGGAGTCACATGTAGTCACATGCCAGACGAGATAAGACAGCAGATTTCCTTCCCTAGAGGGCATTAGTGAACCAGATGTGTTTTTTTTTTACAACAAGCGACAATGGTTTCATGGTCATCATTGGACTTCTAATTCTAGATTTTTATTGAGTTCAAATTCCAACATTTGCCCTGGTGGGATTTGAAACCAGCTCCCCGGAGCAATACTCTGGGTCTCTGGATTACTAGTCCAGCAACTATGCCTTCGCCTCCCTTCAGTGCAGGATCTAGGTGCAGTATCTAAGTTCCGGATCTAGGTTCAGCATCTAGCTTCAGCAACTAGGTTCAGTGCCCAGGTTCAACATCTGGGTGGAATAACCAGATACTGAACCTGTATACTTAAACTTGATACTGAACCTAGATACTGATCCTAGCTACTGAACCTTGCCTCTGAACCTAGATGCTGAATCTAGATACTTAATCTACATACTTATCTTTGACGCTGAACCTTGATACAGAACCTAGATACTGAATCTTGCCTCTGAACCTAGTTTCTGAATCTAGATACCGAACCTATATACTTAACCTTGATGCTCAGGCAAAATTGTATACCAATACCCTGGACCTAGATATTGAAACTTGATACTGAACCTAGATACTGATCCCAGCTACTGAACCTATACTGAACATTGATCCTGGATCTAGATACAGAGCCTAGAATCTGAACCTAGATCCTGATATTAGCTACTGAGCCTAGATCCTCAAAGTAGACACTGAACCTACATACTGATCCCAGAGACTGAACCTACATGCAGAACCTAAACCCTGAACCTAGAGTCTTAACCTAGATACTGAACCTACTTAACCTAGACACTGAGCCTAGCTGCTGAACCTAGACAATCAACCTCAAATCTGTGCCAAGATACTGAACCTAGACACAGGAGCAAGACATAGAACCTAGTTCCTGAACCTGGACAATGAACCTGGATACTGAACTGAGATACTGAACGTAGACCCTAAAACTTGACTCTGAACCTAGATACAGAACCTTGACGCTGAACTTTAATAGTGAACCTAAATGCTGAATCGAGACACTGAACCTACTGACCCTAGATACTGAGCCTAGACACTCAACCTAGAATCTGCACAGAGATACTGAACCTCGACACAGGGCCAAGACACAGAACCTAGATCCTGAACCTGGACAATGAGCCTAGATACTGAACCTAGGCACTGAACTGAGATGCTGAACTTAGATCCTGAACCTTGGCTCTGAACCTTGAAAGTCAACCTAGATACTGAACCGAGACACCTAACCTACTGAACCTAGATACTGAACTAGATACTGAACTTAGACACTCAACCTAGGACCTGCACTGAGCTACTGAACCTAGACACAGGGCCAAGACACAGAACCTAGATCCTGAACCTGGAAAATGAACCTAGATACTGAACCCACATACTGAACTGAGATACTGAGCCTAGATATTGAACTTTCATTCTGAACCTAGATACTGGTTCTTGATACGGAACCTAGACGCTGAACCTCGACTCTGAATCTAGATATTGAACCTAGATACTGAACCTGGTTGCTGAACCTCAACCTTGAACCTAGACTCTGAAACTAGGTAACGAACCCAGTTAGTGAACATGGATACTGAACCTAGTCACTGAACCTAGATATCAACCTAGACACTGAAATGAGAAACAGAGCCTAGATGCTGAACCTACATACAGAACTTAGACACTGAACCTAGATACTTAAAGAAATACTGAAACGAGTTGCTAAACTGAGACACTGAACCCAGAGACAGAATCTAGGTAATTAACCTAGCTACTGAAGCTAGATGTTGAGCCTAGATACTGAACCTATGCACTGAACCTAGATACTGAACCTTGACATTGAACCTCGATACTGAACCCAGGGACTGAACCAGACACTAAACCTCGACACTGAACCAAGATACTGAAACTAAGTACTGAACCTAGATACTGTGCCTACTGAACCTAGACATTGAATAATATCCTGCGCATCGGTACTGAAATTAGATACTGAGACAAGATAGTGAATCTAGATACTGAACCTAGACACTGAATCTGGATTCTGAATCTGGACACTGAAGCTATTTACTGAACATAGATACTGAACCTATATAAGAACATAGGAACGAGGAACAGGACTAGATAATTCAGCCCCTCGAGCCTGCCCCATTCAATACGATCACGGCTGATCTAATTTCGGCCTCAACTCCAATTTCCCGCCCTCTCCCCATAACCTTTCAACCCTTTACTAATTAAAAATCTGTCTATCTCCTGCTTAAATTTATTCAGTGTCCCGGTATCCACTGCACTCTGAGGTAGTGATTCATGACACTGAGAAAAATAATTCCTCCTCATCTCTGATTTAAATCTACCACCCCTTTGCCTAAAACTATGGCCTCTCATTCTAGAGCCCTACAAGGGGAAACATCCACTCCACATCTACTTTGTCTATCCCCTTTAGCATTTTATATACCTCAAATAGATCTCCTCTCATCCTTCTAAACTCTAGTGAGCATAGGCCTAAACTGCTCAATCTCTCCTCATAAGACAAGCCCCACATCTCTGGAATCAATCTAGTGAACCTCTTCTGAACTGCCCCCAATGCAGTTACATCCTTCCTCAAGTTAGGGGATCAAAACTGTGCACAGTACTCCAGGTGCGGTCTCACCAATGCCTTGTAAAGTTGCAACAACACTTCCCTATTTTTATACTCTATTCCTTTAGCAATAAATGCCAAAATTCCATTTGCCTTCCTTATTACCTGCTGTACCTGCATACTAGCTTTCAGCGATTCATGCACGAGGTCACCCAGGTCCCTCTGCGCTGAAGCATTCTGATGTTTCTCTCCAAGTAAATAAGTCACCTTTTTATTCTTCTGACCAAAATTAATAACCACACACTTATCCACGTTAAACTCCGTCTGCCAAATTTTAGCCCATTCACCTAACCTGTTCATACCCATTTGTAAATTTCCTATTTCTTCATTGCAATTTACTTTCCCACTTATTTTGGTGTCATCTGCAAATTTAGCTACAGTACCTTCTATCCCTGACTCTAAGTCATTAATATAGATTGTAAATAGTTGGGGCCCAAGGACCGAACCCTGTGGCACCCCACTAGTTACAGCTTGCCATCCAGAAAAAGACCAATTTATCTCAACTCTGCTTTCTGTTGGTTAGCCAATCCTCTATCCAAGCTATATTGCCCCTAACTCTGTGTGATCGTATCTTGTGTATTAATCTTTTGTGCGGCACCTTATCAAAGGCCTTCTGGAAGTCCAAAAAAATTACATCTACAGGATCCCCATTGTCCACTTTGCTTGTAACAGCTTCAAAGAACTCTAGCAAATTAGTCAAACATGATTTACTCTTCATAAAGCCATGCTGACTCTGATGGATTGCATTTTGACTTTCCAAATGCCCTATTACCACTTTCTTAATAATGGATTCCAACTATTTCCCAATGTCAGACGTTAAACTAACTGGTCTGTAGTTTCCTACTTTTTGCCTCCCCCCTTTTTGAATAAGGGTGTTATGTTAGCATTTTCCCAATCCACTAGAGCCTTTCCAAAATCCAGGGGATTTTGGAATATTATAGCCAATGCATCCACTATCTCTGCTGCCACTTCCTTTAAGACCCTCAGATGTAGGCCATCAGGACCTGGGGACTTGTCACCCTTTAATCCCAATAATTTGCTCAGTACTTTTTCTCTAGTGATTCAAATACTTAAACTAATTGCTGAATATCGATACTAAACCTAATTACTAAACCGAGATACTGAACCAACATACTGAACTTTGACTCTGAACCTAGATACTTAACCCTGTCTCTAAACCAAGGTACTGAATCTAGATTCTGAACCCAGGCACCTAACTGAGATACTGAACCTAGGCCCTGAACCTAAATACTGAAGCTAGATGCTGAACGTGTGTAGTGATCCTAGATGCTGAACCCAGTTATTGAACATAGATACTGAGGCTAGATACTGAACCTAAACAATGAACCTAGGTACTGAACATTGATCCTGGACCTAGATATTCATCATAGATACTGAATCTATTGAGCCTAGAATCTGAACCTAGACCCTGATCCTAGATACTGAACCTAGATCCTGAAAGTGGACACTGACCCTACATACTGAACATAGAGGCTGAACCTACATACTGAATCTAAACTCTGAACCAAGACACTGAACCTAGATATTGAATCTAGATACTGAACCTACGCAATGAATCAAGGTACTGAACCCAGACCCTGAACCTAGATACGGAAGATAGACCCTGAAAGTGGACACTGACCCTACATACTGACCCTAGAGGCTGAACCTGCATACTGAACCTAGATATTGAATCTAGATACTGAACCTACGCAATGAATCAAGGTACTGAACCCAGACCCTGAACCTAGATACGGAAGATAGACCCTGAAAGTGGACACTGACCCTACATACTGACCCTAGAGGCTGAACCTGCATACTGAACCTAAACTCTGAACCTAGATACTGTACCTAAATATTGAATCTAGATACTGAACCTACACATGAATCGAGGTACTGAATCTAGACCTTGATCCTAGATACTGAAGCTAGATCCTGAAAGTGGAGGAACAGCACGTCATCTTCCGAATAGGCACTCTACAGCCTTCCGGACTTAACATTGAGATCAACAACTTCAGATCATGAACTCTCTCCTCCATCCTCGCCCCCTTTCCGATCCCCCTTTTTCAAAATTTATATTTTTTAAATAAATTTTTCTTTTCCCACTATTTTTAAATTTATTTCGATCTTTCTTTTTATCTCCACCTTTTAGCCCATTTCAATCCCTTCCCCCCACCCCACCCCCATTAGGGCCATCTGCCACTTGTTTGTCCTGCTTTCTACCCTTAATGTCCCCATTAGCACATTCCTTAGATAATATCACCATCGTCAACATCCCTTTGTCCTTTTGTCTATGACATCTTTGGCAATCTCTTCTTTGCCTCCACCTATCACTGGCCTTCTATCCAGCTCTACCTGTCCCACCCCCGCTCAACCAGCTTATATTTCACCACATTTCTATATTTCTTTAGTTCTCATGAAGAGTCGTTTGGACTCAAAACGTTAACTGTGTTCATCTCCGCAGATGCTGTCTGACCTGCTGAGTTTTTCCAGCTATTTTTGTTTTTGTTCCTGAAAGTGGACACTGACCTTACGTACTGACCCTAGAGGCTGAACCTACATACTGAAGCTAAACTCTGAACCTAGACACTGAACCTAGACATTGAACCTAGACACTGAACCTACGCACTGAATCGAGGTACTGAACCTAGATCCTGAACCTAGATCCTGAACCTTGATCCTGAACCTTGACTCTGAACCTGGATACTGTAAATGGACACTTAACCATGGCAATGAGCCTAGGCATTGAATGTGGATATTGGACCTAGACACCGACCCCAGTTACAGAACCTAGGTACTGAACCTAGATGCTGAACGCAGATACTGAACCTAAATAATAAACCTAGATATTGACCGAGATACTGAGCCTAGTTACTGAACCTACATACTGAACCTAGTTTCTGAGCCGAGATACTGAAGCTTGATACTGAACCTAGTTACTGAACCGAGATATTGAACTGAGAAACTGAGCCTAGATAATAAGACATTACTCAGAACTTAAATACTGAACCTACACACAGAACCTAGACTCTGAACCTAGCTAGTGAACAAAGTTATTCCACCAGATGCTGAACCTGGGCACTGAACCTAGTTGCTGAAGCTAGATGCTGAACCTAGATCCTGAACTGAAGGGAGGCGAAGGCATAGTTGCTGGACTAAAAATTCAGAGATCCAGAGTATTGCTCCGGGGAGGTGGGTTCAAATCCCACCAGGGCAAATGTTGGAATTTCAATTCAATAAAAATCTAGAATTAGAAGTCCATTGATGACCATTGTCACTTGTTGTAAAAAAAGACACATCTGTTCACTAATGCCCTTTAGGGAAGGAAATCTGCTGTTCTTACATGGTCTGGTCTGTGACTGCATGTGACTCCAGACCAACAGCAATGTGGTTGACTCTTAAATGCGCTCTGAACAAGGGCAATTAGGGATGGGCAATAAATGCTGACCTAGCCAGCAATGCCCACATCCCATGAATGAATAAAAAAAAACCTACTGAGTCGAGATACTGAACCTTGTTACGTAACCCAGACACTGAACCTAGATACTGAAAGCAGACACTGAGCCTACTTACCGAAGCTACTTTCTGAACCTTGATACTGCACTGAGTTACTGAGCTGAGATATTGAACTTAAATAATGAAGCCAGATATTCAAAACAGATGCTGAACTGAGATACTGGACTGAGGTACTTGACTGAGATACTGGACTGAGATAGTGAACCCAGATGCTGAACCTAGTTTCTGAAGCTTGATACTGAACCTTGTTACTGAACTGAGATATTGAACTGAGATGCTGAACCGAGATAATGAACCTACTGAGTCTAGATACTGAACCGAGATCCCCAACCTAGATTCTGAAACTAGACACCGAACCTAGATTCTGAAACTAGGCACTGAAGCTAGATTGTGTTACTGATCCTCGATACTCGCCATCTGCAGCTCCGTTGCGCTCAGGCTGTGTGTATGACACCATCTTCCTCCTCTCCAGCAAATTCCAACCATCATCAATTTATCAGCTTCCACTCTAATTATAATTCACCCAACTCAGTTTTGAAGCTTTGGCTTTTCACGGTTATGCCATATGCACCCCTGAGGGCCAAACAAGTTACAACAAACTGCTTAATCAGATTCTTGCTCATAATGTTTAGAATCTATACAAGAAACAACTTTCATCTCATTGCCTGTTGCCACTGACCTTGCAGTTTCTTTGAAGTTACAAGATGAAGCTCATTTCCAATGTGATGTCCATCTACCCAATTCTGGTGAATTCCAACTATCACCTAGTTTGAGTCTTACTGAAAGAAGAGACATGCTGGCGAAGCTTTTCGTCCTGCGCTCATCAGGACAGATGCAAGAATATTCCTGTTGATTACAGAGGACAGGTCTCTGAATTTGAATATATGAAGTTTCTACCAAGTGTAAGTGAGCTACATTGTGGCCTGACTGATAATTATAAAATGGTTTCTGTGTAATTCTTAGCGTCAATGGGATTGATCAGCAAGTGCTGTCCTATGACACAATCTCATATAACATTAGACATTATGTTCTGAGTTTTGCAAGCACGGGTTAGTTGAGTATGGTCAGTACTTTGCCTGTTATGAACAGCAGAAGGGACATGCTATTTGATACAATCTCCCAGTTATTGAGACGTACAGCCTATATATCTGGCATCACACCAGCCCTGAAGTTCATATACCGCATTGCTCACCTGTGTGGTAGGCAGAACGTCTATTTGGTTTGACAGGGCAACAGAGGGTCAGCAGCTCTGAGGCCCCTACATTGTCACTGGGAGAAGTTGTTGCTGCTCAGGCAGGAGACCTCGGGAGCTGGGATGGGTGATTTTCAGAAAAATATTACAGCATTGTAGGGGCCGGGAATCAGAGGGACAAACTCTCCAGGAAGATCGGTGGGGATCAGATGGACAAGCCCTCCAGGAAAGTCATTGGGGATCAGAGGGTCAAACCCTCCAGGAAGATCACTGCGGATTAGAGGGGCAAACCCTCCAGGGAGATCATTGGGGATTAGAGCAGCAAACCCTCCAGAAAGATTTGAAGTAAGGTCATACAGACTCGAAACGTTAACTCTGTTTCTCGCTCCACCGATGCTGATTTTCCAGCATTTTCTGTTTTCATTTCAGATTTCCAGCATCCGCAGTATTTTGCTTTTACCTCCAAGGAGATTGTTGAAGCTGCAAAGCTGCCTTTCTTGCCCATGGGCCTGTCTTTGGGTTCCTCAGCCTTCAGTTCTGAGAGCCGCTGGAGTGCCACATGGAGCCATTTCCGATTAACTAGTGCCCTCCCCACACTCGCTGCAGGGTTGCCCCACTATCAGCAAGATGCCCTGTAAAATGCTGCCTAACTATGCCCGCCTCCTTGGGGTGGGGTGCCAATCCGCATCCAGTCCTGCCACTGTTAAAATGCCCTGGCAGTGAGACCACATCAGGGAGACAACATGAACTGGCTCGGCGTGAGGCTACCAGTCTCCCAGGGGTGGTAAAATACCAGCCAATGTTTCCACTTGTAGGGAAGAGGAAGACTAGAGGCCATCAATGTGAGATAGTGACCATGAAATCAAATAAGCAGTTGAGAAGAAACTTCTTTATGCCGTGAATAATGAGAATGTGGAAATCACCACAACAGGGAGTATTGAGGCAAATAGTAGAGTTGCATTTAAGGGGAGGCAAGAGAATCATATGAGGGAAAAGGCAATGGAGGCTGATGCTAAAAGAGTTAGATGAGGAGGGTAGCGTTGAATGGCCTGTTTCCACATGCTAGGCTCTCTGTTTGCACATTTATTCTTAGGTATCAGCATAAGCTGTGTAGTGAGCTCCCTCCAATCTCTGACGTTCTTCTCCGATATCATGATTTCTCCAGCTGCTGCACTTGTCTGCTCTTCAGTGTCAATGAGTTTAAGTTTGAACTGGTCTGTTTATTTGCCATTCCTCCTTTTTGCCTCTGGCCATATTAGAGGGTGGGATTGGCAGGGACACAGAGTGCACCAGTGAGGTGGTAGGTTTGACATCTTGTGTTTCTGTGCACACACGAGGAGTTGAACAGTCACCTTTAACGGTGTGCTATTCTATGATTATAGAAATGAGTAGGTTTGCACCATGGCAAGTTTGACTTCAGCAGCGAGCGGATGATATGTACAAAGAGTTTGTATTTTTAGGCCAAAAACTGGGCACCAAATTATATTCAAGATACATGAGAAATGAATAGTTTTCGGCAAAACTTCGGGGGTCGACCGCTATATGACATCGGCCGTTACTCAAGTATATATGGTAAAATAAAATTGCTCAATGCTGTGAGCTGTTTTTCACAGGCAAGGAAACCCCTGGGCAGGAATGAACCATTGGTCCTTTACAGACATCAAGAGCATCTGCAGCCCATGGCATTATTATTGTTGGAAAAAACAGAGAGTATGCATAAATGGGTCTTTTTCTGATTGGGAGGCTGTGACGAATGGAGTCCTGCAGGCTTCTGTGCTGGGACCAGAACATTTTAGAATTTATATCAATGACTTAGATGAGGTGAGTAAAGACATGGTAGCTAAATTTTCAGGTGGCCCAAAGAGATTTAGGAAAGTATGTTGTGAAGGGGACATTAGGAGGTTGCAGATGGATGTAGAGAGGTTGAGTGAGTGATTGGGCTAAAATCTGGCAGATGGAGTATAATGTCAGAAAACATGAAGTTGTTCACTTTGGGCAAGAAGAATATAAAAACAAAGTATTATTTAAATGGCGAACGGCTGCGGAATTCTGAGTTTCAAAGGGCTCTCGATGTTCTTGTGCATGAGTCACAAAATGTTAGTACGTATGTACAGGAAGTAACTAAGAAGGCTAATGGAATGTTCTCCTTAATTACAAGGGGAATTGAACATAAAAGTAAGGATGTTATTCTTCAGTTATACAGGGCATTGGTGAGAGCACATCTTGAACACTGTATATAGTTTTGGTCCCCTTATTTAAGGAAGGATGTAAATACATTGGAGGCGGTTCAGGAGAGGTTTACTAGATTTTTACCTGGAATGAGCAGGTTGCTTAATGAGGAAAGATTAGACAGACTGGGCTTGTTTCCGCTGGGGTTTAGAAGAGTGAGGGGTGACTTGTTTGAAGTATGTAAGAGCTTGGACTGTATTGATAAGGTGGACGTGGAAAGGATGTTTCCTCTTGTGGGTGAGTCAAGGACTCGGATGCACTGTGGTAAATTAGGGGTTGTCCTTTTAGGACAGAAATGAGGAGAATTTTTTATCCCTTAGAGGGTCATATGGATTTGGAACTCTCTGCCTCTGAAGGTGGTGGAGGCAGGGTCATTGGATATTGTTAAGGCAGATGTTCTTGTTCAGAAAGTGAATCAAAGTGATTCAAGGAGGTAGATGTGAATGTGGAATTTGAAACACAACCAGATCAGTCATGATCTTATTGAATGGTGGAGCAGGCTCAAGGGGCCAAATGGCCTACTTCTGCTCCTATTCCAAATGTTTTTATTTTTGTATGCATGATCAACTTTGAGGCTGATGGAATGATTGATGTGCAAATAATAGGGGGAACTGGAAAAACAGTGCTGACTGGAATGTGAAAGTTAATCAGTGTGTAAAAGGATTGGACTATATAGCCACGAGCAACAGCATTAAACATAAACAACCAAGAACAGGCAAGTACTCACAGTGAAGCTCTTAAAATTTAGGATGAGGTTTACAGATGGAAACACAGAAGCATAGAAAATAAAAGCAGGAGTAGGTCATTTAGCCCGTTGAGCCTGGCCGTTTATCTCAACGCCGTGCTCCCACTCTCACTTCATAGACACCTTTCGAATCTTGAAGTTTGACTATTTTCTCCACAGCCCTCTGTGGTAAAAAATTCCACAGGTTCACCACCCTCTGAGTGAAGAAGTTTCTCCTCATCTCAGTCCTAAATGGCCTACCCCATATCCTGAGATTGTGAACCCTTGTTCTAGACCCCACAACTAGAGGAAGCACCATCCCTACATCCAGCCTGTCCAGCCCTGTCAAAATTTTATATATTTCAATGAGATCCTCTCTCCTTCTTCTAAACTCCAGGGAATACAGGCCAAGTCAGCTCAATCTGTCCTCATACAACAATCCTGCCAACCGAGAAATCAGTCTGGTTACCCTTTGCTGCGGTCCCTCTATGGCAAATATATCCTTTCTTAGGTAAGGAGACCAAAAGTGCACATAATACCCCAGGTGTGCTCCCACCAAGGCCATGTATAGTTGCAGTAAGACACCCTTGCTCCTGTATTCAAGTCCTCTCGCAATGAGGGCCAACACACCATTTGCATTCTTAACTACTTGCTGCACCTGCATACTTGCTCTCAGTGATTGGTGTACAAGGACACCCAGGTCCCTTTGTACATCAACATTTCCCATTGTATCAACATTTAAATAATATTCTGCCATTCTGTTTTTCCTATTGAAGTGGATAACTTCACACTTATCCATGTTATACTGCATCTGCCATGTATTGGCCTGCTCACTCAACTTGTCTAAATCACCTTGAATCCTCTTAACATCCTCCTCACCATTCACGTTCCCACCAAATTTGATGTTGTCAGCAAACTTGGAAATATTACATTTGGTTCCCTCATCCAAATCATTGAGACATATTGTGAATAGCTGGGGCCCAAGCACTGATTCCTGTGGTACTCCACGAGTCACTACCTACCATTCTGAAAATACCCAGATATTCCTACTTTTCTGTTTCCTATCTGCCAACCAATTCTCAATCCATGCCAATATATTACCGCAATCCCATGTGCTTTAATTTTGCAGACTAACCTCTTACGTGGTACTTATCAAAAGCTTTCTGTAAATCTAAATACACCACATTCATTCATTGATTCTCCCTTACCTATTCTGCCAGTTATGTACTCAAAAAACTCCAGTAGGTTTGTCAAACATAACTTTCCTTTCATGAATCCATGTTGATTTTGTCCAATCCCATTGATATTTTCCAAATGACCCATTATCACATCCTTTATTATAGGCTCTAGCATTTTCCCTAATGCTGGTGTTAGGCTAACCGGTCTGTAATTCACTGTTTTCTCCAGCCTCCCTTTTTAAATAGTGGGGTTACATTTGCCACCCTCCAATCTGTTGGGACTGTTCCAGAACCTACAGAATTTTGGAAGATGACAACCAACACATCCGTTATTTCCATGGCCACCTCCTTTAGTACCCTGGGATGTAGATTATCAGGCCCTGGGGATTTATCAGTTCTCAGTCCCATTAATTTCTCCAGCACTGTTTTTTAAGTTTGAAGTGGAGGCATGGCTCCTGTTGTACCACAGGTCCACCTCTCTTCCTGTGTGGCGGAGAGGCATCAGAGTCACCTTTTCAAGGCATAGCCCTTGTCACCCAGCAGCCATCCATCCAGTTGGGCTGGTCACTGAAAAGTCTCGGCACCTGGGAGTGTCTCAGGATGTGCATGTGATGGGAGCTGCCAGGGTACCTTGCACAGACTTGCAGTTTGCAACCTGTGGTCACCCACTATCTGGATGTTTATGGAGTGGAATCCGTTCCTGTTATTGAAGGCACCCGGCTGATCCGCTAACGCCTTGTTGGCCACATGTGCACAGGCAAAGGCACCCTGGGCGCCGGGGAAACCAGCAATCACTGCAAACCTTCTGGCTCACTCAGCCTGACTGGCTTCGTCCATGTGGAAATGAATGAGAGTCAATACCTGCCTGAACAGAGCTTCTGTCACCAGCTGGATGCAACTGTGGACAGCTGATTGGGAGACTCCACAAAGATCCCCCACTGACTCCTTGAAAGAGCCGAAGGTATAGAAGTTGAGAACAAAAACAGAATTACCTGGAAAAACTCAGCAGGTCTGGCAGCCTCGGCGGAGAAGAAAAGAGTTGACGTTTCGAGTCCTCATGACCCTTCAACAGAACTAGGAGTGCGGTAAGTTCAGAGAGATTAGAATGGGTGAGAGGAGCAGAGAAATTGAGACGACTAATGTCGCGCCGACAGTTCTCAATGAAAAGATCAAGAGAAGGTAAGAATCCAGAGGGAGGGGTCCAGGTGGAGAATATTGGAGATGGGTAAAAGGATCCATTGAATGGGGAGAGGACACCTGCCCAAAGAAGTGAGCCCGGAGACGAAGACGGCAGAAGAAGAGTTCAGCATCATGCTGAGCCCGCAATTCATTGAGGTGAGGGCGTAAGGGTATGAAACTAAGTCCTTTGCTGAGCACTGAACATTCAGCATCGGAGAGGGGAAGGTCAGGGGGTATAGTGAATACACAGTTGGGGCTGGGATTGGAAGATGGGGTGGGGACGGAGGGACAGGCAGGGGTGGAGGGTCCTAGATGGGTGTTGGTGTCGATGAGTTGTTGGAGCTTGCGTTCCTTTGCACTTGAGAGAAAGAGAAGAAGTTTCTTGTTGAGGCGTCGGATGAGACGAAGTATAAAATGAAACTGGGGGCACGCGCAGCTTTGAAAAAGGTGCGGCGGTACTGCTGGAGGGAGAGGTCGAGTGTGTTCATATGGCGGCGCATGGCACTGAGTGTGGATCTCAGAATGTGATGGGAACAGCAGTCCGAGAAATGTTTTATGTCCCGGAGATTCCTGTAATCCTGGGTGGGTTCGAAACATGAGGGGTGGAATTTCAGTTGAAATCCATGTGGGGTTGAAATCCTAGTTCTGTCGAAGGGTCATGAGGACTCGAAATGTCAACTCTTTTCTTCTCCGCTGATGCTGCCAGACCTGCTGAGTTTTTCCAGGTAATTCTGTTTTTGTTTTGGATTTCCAGCATCCGCAGTTTTTTGTTTTTATCTCTGTTTGGAGTTGAGGGCCACTGTCCTTCAGAGCCACTGGATGGGGGGTCCACCCACACAGTTGGAACTGATCTCAGGCCTGATCATCTGACAAATGGAGGTGATTGTCTCCCTGGAGAGATGGAGCCTCCTTCAGTATTGCATCTCGGACATATTGAGGGAGCTGCATCACTGCCTGTAAATCCTGGCAGCAGGATAGTGGCATCTTCTGCAGCCCCTTCTGCCTTGGGCTACCAGCTGGCCCTGCGCCTCTTGTGTCTGCACCTCTCCTCCCACAGGTCCCTCCCCTAGAAGCTGCACTGGGACACCTGGCCTCCTGTTCCTTCTGCCCCTCTCTTCCTCCTCAGAGGAGGTGCCTCCAGCAGAAACCACAATCCCCAATCCCAGGGTAACAGAAGACTGTCTGATACCTGGAAGGCCCCACACGGTAGGAATCCTCAGGGAACCTGGATGACTCCAATGAGGCCTGAAATGACGTGTGGAAATGATAAGAATGAAGCCCCGATCAGGGATTAAGCTGCTAAGTACCAATAAATCACCAGCAACAAGTTATCTCCAAAATTCCTCACTACTCTCATTGACAATGCTGCTGATCCTTCTTCTCCCACTCGTGGATGAGGTTTTGCAAATTGTGGGCTGCCCACCTGCCTGTTTTACCATGTGACAAGTGAAAAATTGCACGGAAAACATTAAACTGCTGTCAATTGGGTTGTCAAGGGCCTCAACTGGCTTCTTAATGAATGGCAGGCATGCCTCTGACTCCCGCGTGTGCCCACCGAGCGTAATATCACACAAGTGCGCGATGACATCAGGACACTCACTCGATGTCATTATGCGTCATTTTACGCTCGATCGGGTCAGGTATATGTCCAACTGAAGAGTGAAAAGTTCTGCCCCAGGAATTCATCTGCTGCAGTGTTATTGCTAATTTGGTTTGCCCAGTCTGTATGTAGATTAAAGTCACTCATGATCACTGCAGTACCTTTGTTATTTGCATCTCTAATTTCCTGTTTAACTCTGCCCACTACCTGACCACTGCTGTTCAGAGGCCTATAGACAACTCCCACTAATGTTTTCCAATCCTTGTTGCTTCTTAGCTCCACCCAGACTGTTGGGATGTTGGGATTTGTGGAACTGATCATTGGAAAAGCGCAGGATGAGATCAGGAAAGAGGGGGTAAAGTCCTGGTTCATCAAAGACAGAAGGTGTGAGGAAGGGTAGTAAAAGCTCATGAAAGGTAAATGACATTAGGCAGGATTTTACCCCATGGTTTCGACAAAAAACTCGACAATCCATCGGGCATTTTCCATTAAGGGGAACCTTGATCGGACAATAACGTTCTGTCAATGTGACACCCAGATCCAACCCTGTAAAAGGGCATCAAAGATTTTTTTAAAGTTGGGGTTTAGTTCAGGCCAACATGGTCAGTTGCCAATTAAACATCGATCTTGTGTTATTGCTGAACTGACCACTTGCTCTTGTTTGTATATATATGGGTTTTGATTACAGTTCCTTGAACTTAAAGTGAAGGTATAGATCTGTTTATGTTTATATGTAATCTGGGATCACTGTGTGACAACATGATTGGATATTTACTTACAATCTCTTGCTGAATTTTCAATAGAAGGAATTTATTCCAGAAATCTTTGTCTCAAATTGTTTCTTCCACATGCCTGAACTCAGTAAACTGACAACACAACATCTTACAATACCAGGCAATATCCTGGGAATCTGTGTTGTACCCTCTCTATTGCTTGAACATCCTTCCTATAAAGGGAAATCCAAAATTCCAACATTACTAGTATCCCAGTTTTGGTTGTCTCAATAAGGGGTAGAATTGTCCCAGGTTTCCGCTCGATGCAGTAGCAGGGGCGGGGGGGTGGGGTGGGTGGGGGGGGTTTGGAAAATGACGTGTTACCCAACCTGCCGCATTAATTATGCATTCCCAGGAAACATACCGTTTCCATGGTGAGCAGGCTCTCATTCACACGCCAGGTCATCACTCGCCGCTTCATCACGTCAGGTGCCACATTTAAAGTGCAGCCGCCCGCACACCTCTCAGTGCCCCTAACCCAGGACTGCTGCACAGAAGACAGGACGTCTTTGAAAGGCAAAATGACCGCAGCCCCCCAGTCTAGTGACTCGTCCCTTTAGCACCGTTTGGATGACCTGGGGCCCGTGGTGATGTCCTCTACCCCCAGTTCTGGCAGCAGGAGGAGCAGCAGGATCACCAATCCAGCATGGGAGATGGTAGCAGTGGTGGGCAGCACCAATGCCCTGCAAAAGAGGACCAGCCAACCAGTGACGCTACAGGATGAATGGTCTCCTCCGTTCCGCCAGGAAAAGTCACTCTTCTTATCATTCAGCTCAAATAGTCACAAACCCACAGGGATCTCACACCTCAAGGGATGACACCACTAACTCTCACACACACCCTCACATCTCCATCAGGCTCATATCCTCTGGAGCTCGTGTCCTCATCCCCTCCACGTCTCTGCTCACCACACAAACATTCCACGCAGTGCCATGTGCCCTGCTCACACTCTCTTCGCCTGTTTTCATGCAGGAGAAGCCTGCTCACATCAGCAGAGAGAGGTCCCAGACCAGGGGTCGAGTGGCCCACATTAGCCCCTCACTCACTTTGAGGAACGTGCCATTGCGTTGACTGGTGAGGGTGTGGATCGTGCCTGTGGTGATGATGAGGATGGTGGTGAACACCCTTGTGAGAATCCTGCACCACATCATCCCTCTTCCCATGCAAATGTAAGTGCTCCCTCTCCTGCTTTTGACTCTGCTGACAGGCACTAATTATCTCTACTTTGGTTCACAGGGAGCTCTGCCAAGCGACTGACACCCTCAGCCAGCCAGTCCCTCAGCTCCATTTAGGTCCTCAACTCCATCCACGAACATACCTATGCCTCCCTTTTGAAGAGCTGGAAATAAGCAGCCTGGAAGACCCGTCTCAGCACTTACCCACACCCTCCACCAGTGCAGAGATACACACCCCAGTGGGACTTAGATCTAGAGCAGACTCGGGTTCACAAACTGGTGGTCACTGCACAGACACGTGTCTGCAGCAGGAGGAGGCAGATTCTAATGAGCTCCCCAGCACTGGAAGGACTGCTGGGGAAGAGGCATCTGTGAGGTCCGAGTTAGATGATGAAGCTGGATTTGGCCTTCCAACTGATCCTGGAGACTTGGCAGAAGGCGGGGGAATATTACACAGAGCTGTCGGGAGCCCTCAACAGAGTGGCTCATGAGACAGAGGAGAGTGTCCACCTGTTCTCTGATGCAGTGGTGCCCAAATGTGCGTGTATGGACATCTCCATGGGGACGATGGTGAGTGCCATGGAAACCCTGGTCCAGCAGAGCGCAGAGATGTGTGCAGACCTGCACTCCATCCCCTGAGCCATGGGTGAGGATGCTGGATCATATTGAGGATGCTGGATCTGTTGTGTTTGTAGTGGTCATAGTGGGATGTTGATGGTTAAAGCAAAACATCATCTGGTCTTTTTTGCTGCATTGAGTTTACAATACTTAGCTTAATGAGTAGTTTTAATGTTCCTTCATCAGTTCCAGGCTCTTGGATTAAGTTGTGTCTCTTGTGTTAAATGTGGATATTTACATACTTTTTTGGCTGAGTTTGGAGTCTGAGTTCAGTTGTCATCTATAATGGTGAGTTTAGGATTGTGAGTACAGATTGTCACTGTCACACACCTAAAATGTTCTGGTCCCAGTTATGTTACTCTCTGTTTTCCAAACCTCAGCTGCATAGAACATGAGTTTATTAAACATCGGGAAGACTGAAACTAGTCATCCAAAGTCCTTTCCATCCCTCATTCTGGACACCGCCTCAGTTTGAACTGACTTTTAGGGACCTTGTGTCCTGTCCAGCCCTGAGGCTAACTACCAACCCCATAGCCTCCCATCACCAGGATTACCTATTTCCACATCCGTCATATTTCCTGCCTCTCCCACTGACTCAACCCATCTGCTGCTAACACCCCTCACCCATACTCTGGTTACCTCCAGACTCGACCATTCCAAGGTTCTTCTTGCTGGCCTTTCACTTAGCACCCTCAATAAAACTGAGCTCATCCAAAACACCGAGGTACTGGAGAAACTTACAGGAATAAAATCTGCAGGGTTGGGCATTGGTTCACAAACAAAAAGCAAAGAATTGGTGTAAATGGTGCATTATCAAGTTGGCAGGTTGTGACTGGTGGAGTGCTACAAGAATCAGTGCTGGGGCCTCAGCTATTTACAATCTATTTAAAATCTTAGACAAAGACACTGAGCATAATTTATCTAAGTTTGCTGATGATACAAAGCCATGTGGAAATGTAAGTTGTGAGGAGGATGTGGAGAGACTGCAAAGAGATATAGACAGGTTAACTAAGTGCACAGCATGATGGCAGGAATAGAAAGGCATAATATTTTTAAAAGGTGTGAAACTTGTAAATGTTGATGTTCACAGAGACTCATGTGTGCTCAGACAAGAAACTCAGAAAGTTAGCCTGCACATACAGCAAGTAATTAAGGCAAATGGCATGCTGGCCTTTATTGCAGGGGAATTAAGAGTACAGGAATAAAGAAGTCTTGCTACAATTGTATAGGGCTTTGGTGAGACCACACCTGCAATATTTTGTAGTTTTGGCCTCCGTACTTAAGGAAGGATGTATTTATTTGCATTGGAGGCAGTGCAGTGAAGGTTCACTAGATTGGTCCCTGGGTTGAGAGGATTGTCCTATGAGAGGCTGAGTAAATTGAGAATGAGAGGTGAGAGATGATCTCATTGAAAGATTTCATTGGGGCTTGCCTGGGTGTGCACAGAGTGGTTGTTTCCACTGGCTGAAGAATCCAGATCATGGGGGTGGGAGATGCAGGTAGGGTCACAGTCTCATGGTAAGGAGCCTGGGACTGAAATGAGGAGAGATTTCATCACTGAAAAGTATTGTGAACATTTGGAATTCTCACCCAGAGGGCAGTGGTTGCTTCATTGGTGAATATATTGAAGACAAATTTTTGGTCTTTCAGTGAATCAAGGAAAATGGGAAATTGACAGGAAAGTGGATTTGAAGCCCAAGATTATATTGAATGATTGAGCAGGCTCAACCATATGGTCTATTCCTGTTCCTAGATCTTGTGTTCTTGTGTTCTACAGCCCAGATTCTAACTTGTACCAAGTTCCGTTTTCCCTTCATACTTGTGCTCACTGACCTGCATCATCCCCTGCTCCACCAATGCCTTGAATTAAAAATTCTCATCCTAGTTTTCACATTCCTGCCCAGGCTTTAAACTCTAGAATTCCCTCTTTAAACTTGTCCACCTCACTTTCCTCCTTTCCCACCCTGGTTAAAGCCAAACTCTTTAACCAATCCCATGTTTCCTTCTATGGCTTGTGTCAACTTTTATCGGATTACGGTTCTGGGAAGCACCTTGGGTATTTTGCGACATGATAGACATTATAGGAACCTAAGTGAATTATTTTAGGATTGTTTTTCTGAGAATTTTCTATCTTTGTTTTATTTTATGGTCATTTCAACATCATAGCAAAAGTTTCAGTGCAATGAATATACAACAGATCATTACGATAAACAATTAAGTATTAACTTGGATTTATAAATGAAATAAGATAAAGTGCTTAAGGAAACACTCTGCATTTTGAATCACATCGGGCAGCTGGTGTCTAATGCTGGAAATTCTTTGGCTCTTCCTGACGTTTGATTGATCTGGTGATTCAAATGATGGGACATTTTAAGACATCCTGCAGATCCTCTCTGAACTTCTTCTAGGTCACAGCGTAAATGAACGTGTTTGTGCAGCAGCTCAAGAGCTGCAGCATGAAACCAATCTTCTCTGTATAGTGTGAAGCCCGGCAAACAATGAAATTGCCAACAGCAATCCGTACATGTATTGAATTCACAGTGAAGACCCCCCACAGTGAAATAAAATTTGCTGATATGGCAAACTGCAAAACAATGGAATTTTTCCGGCTCTCCAACTCCGAATCTTTTTGACCCCCTGCACCACTGGGGCCCCGGATTCTCCTCCAGGCTCTGTTGGTCACCAAGATGTGCCTGACGGTCAAAGAGTTGATCAACAGAATCAGGAAAAATGGGAGCCCTGGGGTGAGGATGTGATGGAGAGACTGAATGGTCGACCATAACGGTGTGTAGAAAGTCCGGTTTGTTATGTAGCAAAACCATGTGTAAGGCAGCCGGTGGTATCCATTTCCAAGGATGAAGTACCAGAAAATGTTCTTCAAGCAGCAGATGACTGCCACCACGGCAATAATCACAGCCGCCTTTTTCTCGGTGCAGTATTTGGGTTTAAGCTTCGGGCAGCAGATGGCCACGTATCGGTCGAAGGTGAAAGCCACAGTGAACCAGACGGTGCAATCAGTGACCGCATAGAGCAGCACAGCGTGGATATTACACACTTTCAGCTTGAGCACAAACCAAAAGAGAGAACGGAAAATGATTGGGAGCCGCCGCATGATCAGATCTAGGATGACAATCAGCAGGTCCATCGCTGACATGGCCATCAAGTAGTGGGTGACACATCTGGACAGACCACATTTTCCCTGGGATAAGATCACAAGGGTTATCACATTCACTGTTTCCAGGCAGGAAAAGACTAAATTAGAAATCATGTTCAGAGCAATTTGAAGGACTTCTTGTGTACAAATCTGAACTGGAATCAAATTATTTAATGGCAATGAGGTTTGACGTGAAAGAGGGGAGGTAATAGAATCAGACTGAAGAGAAGGAGGCCATTTGGCCTTTTGTGCCATGGCACGCTCTATGAAAGAGCCATCCAATTGGCTGACTCACTTACAATTTCCCTATTTAGCTGCAAATGCTTCCTGAATTGAATCCTCCTCCTTCACTTTTTAAGGCTGTGCATTCCAATTCAGAACTCAATACGGTCAAAAAATTCTCCCCTTCTCCACTCTGTCTTTGCCAATTGTCTAAAACCTGAATCTTCCACTGATCTCCCTACCAGTCTAAAGAGATTAGATAGGAAGAAGTTGTCAAAAAATCTCATAACTTTGAACATATTTCTTAAATCTCACCTTATCTTCTCTGTTCCAAGGAGAACAATCCCAGATTCTCCAATCTCTCCACATAACTGAAGCCCCTCATTGCTGGTCTTTGTCTGGTCACTTCAGCCACACCTGCTTGGTTTCACTAACAGGCTTCTTCTTCCCATCAGTAGGGAACAGTATCTCCCTGCAGGCCCTTCCAGTCTCCAATATCCAGGGAGGTTTCACTGCAACAAGGCACAGACTTTCAGGCTGTGCACTCCAATCTGTCACTTCCTTGTGTTCTACTCCCAACTCTGGAATCCTTCACATTTCATGTTTGAAACGTCCCTTTAATTGCTGCAGGTGAAATCCACTCAGGCAGCTGTCATCAAGCCTGCTCAACGTGACTGGTTGGGAAGCTCAGAGGTGTTATGTAAGATGCAGTGTCTGGGTTAAAAAGCCCCTGACACACAGGCTGAACTTACTTCTAAGTTTCCCAGTACTGGACACAACCCCACCTCCTCGCAGCCCCACACACACCCCACCCCCTGCTCTCAGCCCTGGACACCCCCTCCCAACTCTCGGCACCCTCCCCCAGCACATCAACAACTCAATTTGAAGCCCAAACACTTATCGGGAAGGTTGAGAAACCTGAAGATGGGATAAAGCTGGACAAGGAAAACAATGCTAGCTATAGAACGGATGGATGGAAAGATTTCACCGAACCACAAAATCACAGAAGTTTAATGGCACAGAAGGAGAGGGCCATTTGGCCCATTGTGTCTGTACTGGCTCTCCAAATGAGCATTATGACCGAATGCCATTGCCCTGTCTTTTCCCCATAACCTTGCACATTGTTTTTATTCAAATAATCATCCAATGCTCCCTTGAATGCAGTGACTGAACCTGCATCCACCACACTTCCAGGCAGTGCGTTCCAGACCCGAACCACTCGTTGTGTGAAAAAGATTTTTCACACTTCACAATTGCTTCTTTTGTAAATCACTTTACATCTGTGCCCTCTCGTTCTTGATCCTTTTACAAGCGGGGACTGCATCTCCCTATCTACTCTGTCCAGCCCCCTCATGATTTTGAACATCTCTATCAAATCTCCTCTTAGCCTTCTTCTCTCCAAGGGGAACAGTCCCAACCTCTCCAGTCTATCCTCAGAGCTGAAGTTTCTCATCTCTGGAACCATTCTTGTAAATGGCTTCTCCACTCCCTCCAATGTGTTCAGATCCTTCCTATAATGTGGCACCCAGAACTGTACACAATATTCCAGCTGAGGTCGCACGAGTGTCCTATATAAATTCAGCATAACCTCCCTGCTCTTGTACTCTATGCCCCTATTAATGAAGCCCAGGCTACTATATGCTTTATTAACTGCTCTCTCTACCTGCCCTGCTACCTTCAATGATCTATGGACATATACACCCAGGTCTTTCTGCTCCTGCTCTCCCTTTAAAATTTCACACTTTCTTTTACATTGTCTGTCCATGTTCTTCCTACCAAAATGCATCACCTCACACTTCTCTGCACAAAACTGCATCTGCCACCTAGTTGCCCACTCCACCAATTTGTTTCTGTCCTCTTGAAGTTCCATACCGTCCTCCTCACAGCTCACAACACTCCCAAGCTTCGTATGATCCACAAACTCTGAAATTGTCCCCTGCACACCATGATCTAAATCATTAATATATATAAGGAAAAACAAGGGTCCCAATACCCACCCCGGGGAACTCCACTACAAACCTTCCTCCAGCCCGTAAATATCCATTGACCAATAATTTCTGTTTTCTATTTTTCAGCCAATTTTGTATCCATGTTACTACTGTCTCTTAGTCCATGAGCAATAACTTTTCTCACAAGTCTGTTGTGTGGCACTGTGTTAATGCTTTTTGAAAGTCCATGCACACCACATCAACAGCATTACCCTCATCTACCTTTTCTGTCACCTCTTCAAAAAACTCCAGCAAGTTACTTAAACATGATTCCCTCTTTAGAAATCCATGCTGGCTCTTCCTTTTCAATCGATATTTTTCCATGTGACTACTATTTCTATCCGGAATAATTGTTTCTAGAATCTTGCCCACACTGAAGTTAAACTGACAGGTCTGCAAGTGCTGGGCTTATCCTTACAAACTTTTCTGAACAAGGATGTAATTTTTGTAATTCTCCAGTCCTATGGCACCTCCCCTGAGTCTAGGGAAGACTTAAAGATTATGGCCAGTGGCCCTGTAATTTCTACTCTCAATTCACTCAATATTCTTGGATGCATTTCATCTGGTCCTGGTGCCTTATCAACTTTTAGTACCAACAGTCTATCCAACACTTCCTCCTTGTTTCCTCGCCTGTCACTATGGCCTGGGTAGCATCTACCTCCTTGATAAAGACAGAGGCAAAGTATTTATTTAATACCTCTTCCATGACCCCTTCATCTGTATGTAAATTTCCTTTTAGGTCCCTAATTGGCCCAACTCCTCCTTTTACCACCCATTTACTATTTATATATCTATAGAAGACTTTGGGATTCCCTTTTCTGTTTGCTGCCAGTCTTTTCTCAGAATTCCTCTTCGCTTCTCTAATATGCTTTTTCACCTCCCCTGTGAGACTTCTGTATTCCTCCTGGTTCTCAATTGTATTTTCTGCCTGACACCTGTCATAACCACACTTTTAATCTTTATCTTAATTTCAATCTCCTTTTTCATCCAGGGAGCTCTGGATTTCTTTGCCCTACCTTTCCCTTCCAATGGAATGTGCCTCAACTGTTCCCGAACCTGTTTTATTTTGAGGGTAGCCCATTGTTCAGCTACACAAACCTTTTATTCCAGTCTATTTGGCCCAGCTCTGTTCTTGTACCGTCAAAGTCAACTCTTGTCCAGATATTTATTCTTACCCTGGATTGCCTATTGTTCTTAACTATCATCATCCTAAAACGTACAATAAGATTATCACTGTCTCCTAAATGTCCCCCACTGACACTTTATCTGCTTGGCCCACCTCATTTCCAGATCCATGTGGCTTTTCTTGTTGGATTGGACACATATTGCTGTAGAAAGTTTTCCTGAGCACAATCTAGGAACTTTTACCTCTATCCGCCCTTTACTCTACCACTGTCCAAGTCTACATTTGGGTAATTAAAGTCCCCACTATATCTACTCTACAATGCTTGAATCTCTCTGTTGTTTCCCTGCAAATTTGTTCTTCTACGTCCTTCTCACTATTTGGTAGTTTATAGACTACACCAATTAATGGATTTGCACCCTTTTTGTTCCTTAGCCATAACCAAATTGATTCTGTCCTTGAACCCTCTGGGACATCCTCTTTCTCCTGCAATGCAATGTTCTCCTTAACCAATACCATCACCCCTCCTCCTTTCCTTCCTTTCCTATCTCTTCTGAACACCTTGTACCTGGAAATATTTAACACCCAGTTCTACCTTTCCTTGAGCCAGGTCTCTGTTTTCGCCACAATATCATAATTCCACATGGCAATCTGTGCCTGTAACTCCCCAATCTGATTTACTATACTCTGTACGTTCACATACATGCACAGTAACCCAGATTTAGATTTTGTTACTTAGCAGGAAGACGAATGAAAACAAGAATCGGATAGTAATACTTTTGCATTTCATGAATTAACATAAGCGTAGTTCTCCTTTTCTGTGAGAGGAAACACAACTCCTGGTTTGTGTCAGAACAAAGTTCCACAGGTGCTTTGAAGTGACACGTCAAAAGGAATCTCCTACATGTAGCAGAGGGGAGCACTCAAGTGAAAGAATGAATCACCAGTAAATTGCATTACTTACAGTCATTGAATAAACAAATTCACTTAACCCTTCCCCTGCAAGTATTTTTTACATAGCCAGGTCTATTTACTGTATGTTGACAGCTGCAACGTGAACTCCACAAAGCTCCGAATACCTTTTTGCTGAGGGAAGAGCAAATTTGAAGCTTGCAGATTTCCAGCTCTGATGTGTCATTGGTGCAGCTTAATTTTGAGATTTCTATGGGATATAATTTTAAGAAGTTACTATTCAGTAATCAGCGGAGATACACTGTACTCAAAAATCGGTGGTCAGTAATACGTCACATTTTTGAAATCAATTTTCTCCAGCCTGAAATGATCTGAGAATCACTCCTGTGTCTCATCACAGCGATGTTATTCAATAGATACAGCCCAGAAATTTCAGACAAGCTTAATGCATTTGGAGTACATAAATCTTCACCTGCAATTAGATAGGAGCATTATCGCACTCATTGAAATGTGTTGACCAGTTAGTTATCACACAGATTAACTGGGATTAAAGCTCCCTCCACGCTATCCAATCAATTACTTCTGATCATTTACAGTGTAGACTAGATACCCAGAAAAGCTCCCATGACACAGTTGCCAAATACAGAACAACACAGTTGTAAAGAAAGGTGTCAAATATGGCTCAGTGGGTAGCATATCTGCCTGAGTCAAAAGGTTGTGAGTTCAAGACACACTCTTCAGACTTAAACACATAGTATAGGTCAACACTTCCAGTGCTGAACTGTGAGAGTGCTGCAGTCATTGGTGCTGTTTTTCAGAGGTGATGTTAAACCAAGCCACTATCTGCACTCTCAGGTGGATATAAAGGATCCTATTGCTCTATTTAGAAGAAGAGCAGGGAAGGTGTCCTGGCGAATATCTGTCCTTCAACCAAAGACATTGATCAGATTCTGAATGGGGCAGAGGAGTAAAGGGGTCTACAAGTGAGTGCAGACCCGTTACAACAGGGGTGACCCTTAACCACCCTGTGAAATGGCCCAGCAAACCATTCAGTTACACGGTATCTTACTGCAACAAAAATGTATATTCAAAATAAAACCAGATGGATAATCCAACATCAAGCTGGGCATCAGATCCTGACATCACGATGTCAGGCCCATCCCAGACGACCTCCAAAGCCCTCCTCACTAACATCTGGAGGCTTGTGCCAAAATTGGGAGAGCTGTCCCACAGGCTAGCCAAGCAACAGCCTGATATAGTCATACTCATGGAATCATACCTTGCAGCCTATGTCCCAGACCCCTTCATCACCAGCCCTGGGTGTTTCCAGTGCAACTGACTGTGCAGACCTTTCTGAGGTGGCACTACAATGATATATAGTTGGGAGGGAATGACCCTGAAAATCTTCAACAAAGACACATGATATTGGGTGAAGCATGGGTATGGAAACTTCGGCCTGATTACAACCTACCCCCTTCCCTCTGCTGATGAGTCAGTACTCCTCCATGTTGAACACCACTTAGAAGAAGCATTGAGTGTAGCAAGGGTTCTGAGTGGTGGAATTCAATGTCAATCACTAAGAGTGGCTCGGTAGAAACACTGCAGGACTTGGTCAAGTCCTATAGCAGCCTTGCTGCAGGAATGGGCCTGCGAAAGGTGGTGAGGGAACCAACCAGATGGAACAACCTGTTTGACCTCACCCTCATCTATCACCTGTCAAAGGTGCATCTGTCCATGACTGTTATCACTGAAAAGCCTTTGTGGAAACAAAGTCCCATCTTCGCACTGAGGTCAAGCTCCATTGTGTTGTGTGGAAATACTGCCATGCTAAATGGAATAGATTCAGGTCAGATCCAGCAGCTCAAGAATGAGCATCCATGAGGAATCGTTGGCCATCAGCAGCAGCAGAATTATATTCAACCACAATCTGTGACCTAAAAGCCCAGCAAAGGAACATAGGAGCATAGGAGCAGGAGTAGGCCATTTAGCCTGTCAAGTCTGCAAACCATTCAATGAGTTCAGGATTGATATTCTTCCTCAACGGCCACTTTTCTGCATTATCCCCACATCCCTTGATCTCATTATTATCCAGAAATCTATCGATTTCTGTCTTGAACGGGCTCAATGATTGAGCTTCCACAGCCTTCTAGGGTAGAGAATTCCAAAGATTCACCACACACTGAGTGAATAAATGTCTCCGCCATCTCAATCTTAAATGGCCTGCCCCTTATTCTGAGACAGTGTCCCCTGATTCTATTCTCAACAGCCAAGGGAAACATCCTATCTACATCTACCCTGCTATGTCCTGTAAGACATTTGTTCATTTCAATGAGATCACCTCTTATTCTTCAAAACTTTAGAGAATACAGGCCCAGTTTCCTCAATCTCTCCTCATAAAATAATCCCCCGGTCCCAGGGATTAGTCTGGTGAATATCTGTTGCACTCCCTCCACGGCAAGTGCATCCTTCCTTAGATAAGGAAACAAAATCTGTGCACAATCATCCAGGTATTACTGTAAAAAGAGACATGTGGAAGCTACTCCACAGTAGCAACAGGAGTTTTATTCACCACTAACCGGATGTTTCAGTCAAGCCAAAAAGTCGTTCTGCTTATCACACAAATGAGTCATATGGTATATGAATTTCAGTGCCAGTGTGATGCTAGGTATATAGGCCATTGGTCCCAAAGACTGGCGGATCATATCAAACAGCAGGACCCAGCCACTGTTCGCAATGGACAGGGTACAGACCGTACCCAACCAGCCCATACTTGCAAAACTCAAAACACAGTGTCCAACACTTGAAGTGATTTTACGATTGGACAACATTTGCTAACTAACCCTCGCTGTGCCAAGAACTACACTGCCAACCAATTTAAGATTGTCAGTCAGGCTTACAGTGAGGCACATTTGTGTGTACTGGAAGCTACATATATTAATACACAGGGCCCTGTTCTTTGCAGACAGAAATAACATTGCACCTACTTCAGCTAAACAAAATCATTGACAGCCCACTGCTAACTCATTCATCAGGGCAATGCCTTGATCAATTAGGGTCAAGCTGCCTGGTTTAAATTTCAAATAATGCTAAGCAGTTAACTGTCAGTCACCATCATTGGCACATTCTCCACCGCATTGCTTCCACCAATCAGACTTCACTTGCCAACCGATAAGTACTCTGTTCACCGACAGAATAAATTGTTGTTTTTCCCTTATATGGGTATTCCTGCGAACTGTCCTGATCAGTGCAAGATGAAAAACTTTGACACGTCTCTTTTCTCAGCCATGCTCAGGTTCTGTGCTACCAAACAACCATTTGAATACTCCAAAGCTGTATACATTTGCAGCAAGACATCTTTGCCCCTGCACTCAAATCCCCTTTGCAATGAAAGCCAATGTACCATTTGCCTTCCTAATTGATTACAGCCTCTGCATGCCAGCGTTTAGTGACTTATGAGCAAGGGCACCCAGCTTCCTTTGGACATCAACACTTCCCAACATCTTACCATTTAAGAAATACTCTGCCTTTTTTTTTCCAGCAAAGTGGCTAACTACACTTTTTCACATTACATTCCATCTGCCATGTTCCTGCCCATTCACTTAGACTGTCCAAGTCCCATTGAAGCCTTCTAGCAGCTTCCTCACAACTTACATCCCCACCTAGTTTTTTGTCATCAGGAAATTTGGAAATATTACATTTAGCCCCCACGTCCAAATCATTTATATAGATTGTGAACAGCTGTGGCTCCAGCACTGATTGTTGAGGTATCCCATTTATAACAACCTGCTATCCTGAGAATGACCCATTTATTCGTACTTGCTGTTTTCTAGCTGTTAACTAATTCTCGATCTTTAGCAGTATATTACTCCCAATCCCGTGCACTCTAATTTTTGTTACTAACCTCCTGTGTGGGACCTTATCAAAAGCCTTCTGAAAATCCAAATACACCACATCCACTGGTTGTCCTTTATCTATGCTGCAAATAACATCCTCGAAATATTCCAACAGGTTCACCAATAATGATTTTTCTTTCATAAATCCATGTTGACTGTCCAATCATATAATTATTTTTGAAGTGTCTACTTATCACATCCTTTATAATCGATTCGATCATCCCCTACTACTGATGTCAAACGAACAGGTCTGTAGTTCTCTATTTTCTCTCTCCCTCCTTCTTAAATCATGGGCTTACATTTGTTACTTTCCAATCTGCAGGAGCCTTTCCAGAATCTATAGAATGTTGAAAGATAACCACCAATGCATCCACCATCTCTACAGACACCTCCTTCAACACTCTGAGATGTAGCTCATTGGTCCAGGGGAGTTATCAACCTTCAATTGGATTAATTATTGAGTATCACCTCTTAATTAATATTAATTTCTTTCAGTTCCTCATTTTCACAAGCCCTATGGTTCTCTAATATTTCTGGGAAATTTTCTGTATCTTCCTCTGTGAAGATGGGCCAAGTAATTGTTTACAACACAAAAACAAAAATAAAAATACCTGGAAAAACTCAGCAGGTCTGAAAGCATCTGTGGAGAGGAATACAGTTAACGTTTCGAGTCTGTATGACTCTTCAACAAAACTAAGGAAAACTAGAAGAGAGGTGAAATATAAGCAGGTTTAAGGGGGGAGGTGGGATAGGTAGAGCTGGATAGAGGGCCAGTGATAGGTGGAGATAGCCAAAAGATGTCATAGACAAAAGGACAAAGAGCTGATGACAGTGGTGATATTAACTAAGAAATGTGCTAATAGGTGACATTAAGGGTAGAAAGCAGGACGAGCAAGTTACAGATAGCCCTACTGGATGTGGGGTGGGGGGAAGGGATTGAAATAGTCCAAAAGGTAGAGATAAAACAATGGTTGGAAATACATTTAAAAATAATGGAAATAGTTGGGGAAAGAAAAATATTTATAAACTATTGGGAAAAAGGGGGATCAGAAAGGGGGTGGTGATGAAGGAGAGATCATGATCATGAGAGTTCATGATCTAAAGTTGTTGAACTCAATATTCAATCCGGAAAGCTGTAAAGTGCCTAGTCGGAAGATGAGGTGCTGTTCCTCCAGTTTGCGTTGAGCTTCACTGGAAGATTGCAGCAGGCCAAGGATGGATATGTAGGCATGAGAGAAGGGTGGAGTGTTGAAATGGCAAGCGACAGGGAGGTCTGGGTCATGCTTGCGGACAGACCGAAGGTTAGTTTCTTTGCCATTTCCCTATTTGCTGTGAAAAATTCTCCTGTCTCCACCTGTAATGGACTCACATTTGTCCTTGCTAATCTTTTCCTTTTCATATACCTAAAGAAGCTTTTACAGTTCCCCTTTATAATTCCCATTAGCTTACATTCATATTCTCTACTCCCTTTCTCTATCGGTTTCTCAGTCCTCCTTTGCTGGCTTCTAAATTTCATCCAATCCTTGAGCTTACCAGATTTTCTAGCAACCTTATAGGCCACTTCCCTTAATCTAATGCAATCTTCAATTCTTTTGTTAACCATGATTGATTCATCTTTCCTGTTGGGTTTTTGTGTCCTGTAGGCATGTATAATTGTTGTACACCATGTAATACATCTTTAAATACGAGCCATTGCCTGTCTACCATTAAATACTTTAATGTATTTTTCCAGTCCGTCATAGCCAATTTACCCCTCATGCCATCATAGTTTCCTTTGTTCAGATTAAGACCCTACTTTCAGAATGAACAAATCACTTTCAAACTTAATGTAAGATTCTATCATATTTCTATCATAATTCTATCATATTCTAAAGGCTCATTTACAGCAAAATTATTAATTAGCCTTTCCTCATTACAGAATACAAAATCTAAAATAGCCTGATCCCTCATTAGTTCTTCAACATACTGCTCCAAGAACCCTCTCGTACCCAGTCCAGTAATTGATCCTCCACAGGATTAGTGTTAATTAGGTTGACCCAGCGTTTATGTCAATTGAAGTATTATTACTGCCTGACCCATATTACTTGCAGCTCTAACACTGTGCCCAATGTTACCACTGCAGTTTGTTGGCCTATCAACAACTTCCACCAATGTTTGCTGCCCCTTGCTGTTTCTCATCTCCACACAAACTGCATCCACGTCTTAATCCATCGATCTAAAATCCTCTCTCACTAATGTACTGATCTTGTCCCTTATTAAAAACGCTACCCCTCCTCGTTTTCTTTTTAACCACTCCTTCCTAAATAACGAATATTATTGAATATTCAGTTCCCCGTCTAGGTCACCCTCTAACTTTGTCTCCTTAATGGCAACTAAATCATACCTACTTACCTCTATTTGTGCCTTAAAATCATCTACCTTGTTGCGAATGCTGCATGCATTTAAATCGAGTTCCTTTAACTTTGTCTTTTTAACATTATTCTGCATTCTGATCCTATTTGATGTTTGCCTTTGTTTCCACCCTCCTCCACTTTGAATTTTGCTTACTACTTACCTATTTTCTGTCACCAGTTTTGCATCCCTCCTATCTGAGCTCCCTCTCATGTTCCCACCACCTCTTCCACCCACCCACCAATCCATTTTATATCCTCCCCAACAGCACTAGCAGGGTTTAGTGCTGCCAGAGTACACCGGAGAGCAGTTCCAGCACCTCCAACCAGGACCCAGGATGGGGGTGCAGACCATTCCAAACACCGGGCCCGGAGATCTTGTCATCCACGCTGAGCAGCTGGAGCTCAGGTCCTGACCGATTGGTTTTTAAAAAATCGGAACCTTCAGGCTAAGAGTTTGGACTAATTCCAGCTGGTCTCTCAGGTCATCTGCACTCATTGCTGCTCTGCTGCTGGGGTGGTTGTGGGGGGGTGTGGGGTGTTGGGGAGTGGGGAGGAGGTTGGAGGGGGTTGAGGTGGAGGGGGAGTAGGAATCATTATTTGCTCCCATAAATGTCACATTTACCAGGAACCAAATCACACATGAACTAAATATTTTGTATAATTTTCTCAAAATTATTGACAGAATTTTTTTTAATGATGGAATTGTTTCTTTTGTTCTGTAAGAGTGAACAGTAAGGACTTGAAGTGAAAGAGTTTTAGAATCAGCTCATCCTTTTAACACATTTTAAATGACAGACGAGCAATCCCCAATAGTTCATTATTTTTCAGAGTTATTTACCTCTGAGCCTCTGACTCATTCATTCGAATTTGCTCAGACTGTGAAGCCAAGAAGTAGGAATCTGGAGAAATTGCCGGCACCGCCTGCTTTTCACAATTTCAATTTACATTCGGGCGGTACTAGAAAAGAAAAGTGACAGAGTCCCAAATTGGATAAACCACATGAACAAAAATCATAGGAAGGAAACAAAAAAACAGTGTTCTGAAGTCATTGTCATTATTAATACTGATCTGGCCGGGATGGAAGGAGTGCGTGAATTATCAAACCCCTCTACTCCACAGGATGTACCATTAATTTAAATGTTTAATTTCTCACCAAAATGGCCAAATGGGTAAAAGCAAAATACTGCAGATGCAGGGAATCTGAAATGAAAACACAAAATGCTGGAAAAACTTGGCAGGTCTGGCAGCATCAGTGGAGAGAGAAACAGAGTTAAAATTTTGAGTCTCTATGACTTCTTCAGAGCTAAAGAGAAGTAGAAATGTGACGGATTTAAAACTGTTTAAGATGGGGTGGAGCAAGTGGAACGAGATAGATGGTCAAGGATAAGTGACAGCTAAGGACAGATTGACAAAGATGTCATGGACACAAGACAAAGGGATTGTTAATGGTAGTAGTAATATGACACAGCCGCTAGTAAAGGCTGAGTTGTTGAAATCCTTGTAAATCTTGAAACACTATCACAACCCATTTTTTCAACCTGAGGTGCAGGCTTTGAACTCAGTAGTAATAAGACCACCAAGTCTCAAGATGTTTTTCATAAAACTAAATTAAACATTTATTAACACAAGAAAGGTTGTGAACACATATATATGTCTACAAAATTACTACGATAATAACTACAAAAATCGCCTAATTAATCTGACTCTCGGTTACACCTTCATTAAAGCAACAGTAAACCTCATAGATTTAACAGACCTCAGGCAAAGCACACACTGGGCAGACACATTGAAATTTAGTTTCTTTCAGCTCTGGGTGCTAGCAGACAGCCTTGAGGCTTACAGGCTGGAGGCTTCTCACACGTGTTGGAACTTAAACTGCCTCTACCTTACTCCTTTCTCCTTTATACATATCTTTCTCTTTGAATGTAAATTTTCCATTGTGTCCCTAGGCTTTGTACTTAACTTGTCTAACAATAACATCCTTTCATTCCACCAATTTTATTAGTAAACTAAAAAAAAAACATATTGCTTGGCGTCTTCTAGCTGGGTATAAAATTTCACCCGCAGTCTTGAATGGCTTCTTTTGCCAAATGCAAATTTACACTTTACCTTCTACCATTCTTATGTTGACCTAATTAACATCTCAAAACTGCTATATATCAAAGAACCCAGACTAGTTGGCTTTAATCCAATTAAGACACACACAGACAAACACATAGACACAGACCCCACTAGAACTCTACTTTAAAAAATAATTTCCCACAACATTATTGTATCTTCTTGAGAGTGGTGAAGAATAAAGAAGGCGCTGATAGTGGCACAAGGGTAAGATAGCAGAAGTTGTTAATAGCAGAACAAGGACCATCACTGTGAAAGCACAACATAGAGACAAGTGACAGATGGTCCTGTGGGGGGAGGGGCGAGGTTTTGCAAAAGGATCAAAAAATGAAGAACATCATCAAATATTTTAAAAAATAAAAATAATTAAATTAATGCAGCTGGATTAAAAAGGGATTCTAGAGGGAGAGTGAGAGTTCATGACCTGAAGTTGTTGAACTCAGTGTTAAGTCTGGATGTCTATATGGTGCCTAATGGGAAGATGTGAGGCTGTTCCTCCAGTTTGCGTTGGGCTTCACTGAAACATTGCAACAGGGCAAGGACCCACATGTGGGCAAATGGGGACCTAGACCTTTAGTACCCAGAAGAAAAGAGACTCTGACCAGGCCTCTTTCAAAAACTCAGAATGACTAATTTATTTTTAAAACAAAACTTCTTTTAACAAGTTGCAAGTACTGGTTAACACATAATTGTAATTGGGAAGTGTAATGATCTATCTCTTCCTAAAGAATTCCCCAGCAAACACACAGAAACACACACAGACAAACAAAGGACAAACAGACTGTGTCCCTCTGCAGAGATGGGCTTTGAAGATGGGCCTTATAAAATAAAGGATAAAGTCCACAGGGTCTTGAGACTGTCAACCTGGGATAGGATTTTTGGTTCATCAGGCAGGCACAATGGGCCCAGTAGCGGCCGGTAAATGTTCCGCAGCCCACGGTCAATTAATGGCCAGCCTGCTCAAAAGGCATTCTGAAAGACTCAGTGTTGCTGGGGTGGGGCTGGGGATGGGGAGGAGGGTGAGCTTTGAAGTCTGTGCAGGCGTTAGGAAGCATGGAACGAAAGCTCCCTGAAGGCAGAGAGCTGGCTCTGCGAGCTGAAGAATTTTAAACCCTTAAATAAAGATTTTAAAGTCCCGAAAAAATTTTCCACACATAAGACCAATCACCTAAACATGTTGATCATAAAAATTCTGCATGGACATTTTTATTTATTCCTTAATCATTATCAGGAACCTCATCCCGCACTTGGATGAGGATTCCTCAAAAATTCAAAGTCCGCCTGGCCAATCTGCCCACCTGTTAACCATAAGGTTGGATGGGCCGCGAAAAATAGCAAGATAGGGAACCCGCCCGCCCACCCCCACTCCCGCACATCCACACGTCTGGGTGAAAATGTTGCTCATAATCTAACATAGAGGATTCATCCATTCGCCTAAAAACATTTCTTTGATTAATTTCAGACGACCTCTTTTCTCAGGTCTGTAAAATAATTCAAAAAAGCTAAAACTAGTAGATTCATTTGGTTAATCTTGGATAACAATGAAAAGAAAATCCAGCCCTTTGTCCCAATCATGGGGATATTAGTGACAATATGCTTTAATCTTTGTGTTCAGAGTTTGATGGTACCTCTCTAAAGCTCCCTGTTTTTGTGGATGATATGCTGTTGACTCTAACTACCCATGGTCTGAAAAATTTTAGACCTTGCAACCTTGTTCCAACTGGATCTCTACCGCTAATCCATATCGAGTAAAAAATTTGAGTTCACTTCTCTGCCACTACTTTAGCTGTAACAGTCCTTAAAGGGATGACTCCTGGAAATCAAGTTGTCATATCCATAATGGTAAAGAAATACTGGTGCCCTGCTTTCGTTTTTGGTAATGATCCTGCACAATCCACTAGCAACCTACTAAATGGCTCCTTAAAAATTGCTGTAGGAAATAAGATCACCAGTTTGATTGCATGTTGTGGTTCTCCTACCATATGAAATGTATGGCATGTTTTACAAAACTGCACATGTCGTTGTGAAGACCTGGCCAGTAAAACTGCCAGTTTATCTGCACCTGAGTTATCCGAATCCCTGCATATCCTGCCATAGGAATTTCATGTACTACCTGTAATAACTCTTCACGCTATTTGGGCAGTACCACTACCTGATGAACAAGCATCCACTCCTCATTTGCAGGTCTGTGAGGAGTTCTCCACTTCCTCATTAGAATTCCATTTCTAATGTAATTCCGGAACTGACTTAGCCTCAGCTTCAGTTTGGGCTGATTGTGCTATCTTATTTAATCATGGATCAGCTTGTTGAGCATCAACTAGAGAATATTTGTTAAGCATCCATTTTGGTTTATCGAAGCCTTTAAAGGAAGTTTCAGCCAGCCAAATCTCTGTTTGTGGCATCATTTGGACTTCCGATGAAGGACTTTGCTGAGCCATTGCTCGGGTTATCACATATGAAGGAAAGAGCACTGGAACCTTTTCCTGTAACTGCTCTGTCTTTTTAAACTCACTTGGGCTTTCTGTAATTATGGGAGAAGCTACCACCTTCACGCCAGCTAAATCATTTCCCAGCTCCATCTATGGGTAACTGCTGAACAACACCCACCATCACTGTCCCAGACAATAGGTGACATTCCAAGTGCACCCAATACAATGGTGCTGGTATTATACCCCCACCAATTCTGTTGACTAAAACTTTGGCTTTTAATGCTCTCTCTGGTGGAAAAGGTATGCCTTTCCCGAGCAAAAGTGCTTGAGAGGCTCCTGTATCTCTAAGTATGATTATAGGTGAAGCAGTGTCATTGGAGGGATAAGGTGTTACTTTTCCCCTCGAGAAAATTCTTTCTAACTCTCACGTATCTCAATCACCTCTCCTGAACTCACAGCAGTGTTCACACTCAGTTTCACAGCTGCAGTTAATGTTACAACTTCATCTGTTGTACATTCAGCCAGGGCTCCTTTGGCCAGGGCTGTTTCCTTATATTCCAAAATTTCTGCCTGTATGCCTCAGGGACTGGCTCTAATGCACCCAGAATAGGCTTTTTATGACATCACAATCCACTGATGCTTTTTCTGAAAATGAAGCATATACCTCGTGAGCTCTACCCACCAATCCCCTCTGTAAGAGCAATGCCAAGGTTTCGTTTGGCCACAGCATTTGCTTAGTCACTGACATGAAGCTACTTAGGTATATAATATTATTGGAAAATATTTTCCTTTTTTAATAGAGGTTTAGCCTGTGGGTTTGTCTTAATTGGAAAATCCAGCTAGTCTGGGTGCTTTGATATGCACTAGTTTTGAGATGTAAACAGAGAGGTAGAGTGCATTTGCATTTCTTTGAATAGAGCATTCAAGAAGTGGGTGAAGGTTGACACCTATCTAAAAGCTACCAAGCAATGTGTTCATGTTACTAATTACTAATAAAATTGGTACTATGAAAGGGGTTTCATTGTTAAAAGGTGAAGTTCAATAAGGCTGGTGATACAATGAGAATTTGCATTCAACCATTGTTGGTAGGTATAACTTCAGCAGTTTTCGGGTGTTCAGAGCAGAGGCAATGTAAAATCAAAAGGCAGCTCCACAGGAACCCAAGTTAAAAGAACCTCATTCTGAATTTGTAATGTGAAAATGTCTGCTGTCCGGTTAAGCCTATGGGCTGCTGTTGCCTTAATGGAGATTAGTTTGGGAATTTGTTAAAAGTTCTGAGTGTAGTAATTTGAAGCCATGTGTATATATATTTTAACCTGTGTAAATTAATAAAACATTTCATTTAATTTAATGTAAAATCTTGAGAACTGGTGGTCTGATTCCTGAATTTAGAGTCGCATCTCAAACATAACACTTAAAATTATAAGTTATGACATTTGTTTAAAGTTTTCCTCTGGGATTTTTCAATAACTCCACTTTACCAACCGCATCGGTCATAATAGCCACCCTATCAACAAAATAAAGAATGCCTCTACATCCCTCCCCTTTTTGGGAGAGCTTGCACAAACTTAAACATCTCCCCACTGGGCTTTGGGTTAGAGGTTCTTTCATCATCAGAACCTTCCTCAGCATCTGAAGCTTCTTATAAACATCTAGCCTTTTAAGCCGGTATTCCGTTTCTCGTTCCTTCTCTCCCTTTGCCTCCCTTTTTTTATCCTTCTCTCTTGCCTGAAATTCCAGTTCCAGCTTCCTAAATGCTCTTTCTTTTTCCTTTTCTGCCTTTTCTCTTTCCTCTTCTTTTAATTTTGCTTCCAGTTCAAGTTTTTATCATTTGCAACTGAATCTTAACCAATTCCGTTAGCTTACTCCTGGTTACTTCTTATAAACCAGTCATGGTCACATTTTCCATTTGTGATGAACCCTTAGTAACTTCCAATGCCATTTGAGTTTATTAATGTATAAGAAACCTGGTGTCTGTCCAATCCTCTATCACCCAATACACCTCAACCCTCTCCCATGGCACCTTCCCATGCAACCGCAGAAGGTGCAACATCTGCCCCTTTACTTTCCCCCTCCTCACCGTCCACTCATTTCAAGTGAAGCAGCATTTCACTTGCACTTCCCTCAATTTAGTCTACTGCATTCGTTGCTCCCAAAGCGGTTTTCTTTACATTGGAGAGACCAAACACAGACTGGGTGACCGCTTTGCAGAACACCTTTGGTCTGTCTGCAAGCATGACCCAGACCTCCCTGTCGCTTGCCGTTTCAACACTCCACCCTGCTCTCATGCCCGCATGTCTGTCCTTGGCCTGCTGCATTGTTCCAGGGAAGCTCAACGCAAACTGGAGGAACAACACCTCATCTTCCGACTAGGCACGTTACAGCCTTCCGGACTGAATATTGAGTTCAACAATTTTAGATCATGCACTCTCACCTCCATCCCCACCCCCTTTCTGAACCCCCCTTTTTTCCAATAGTGTATATAGATTTTTCTTTTCCCACCTACTTCCATTATTTTTAAATGTATTTCTATACTTGGATTTATCTTTACCTTTTAGCCTATTTCGATCCCTTCCCTTCACCCCACCCCCACCAGGGCTATCTGTACGTTGCTTGTCCTGCTTTCTACCTTTAATTAGCACATTCCTTAGATAATATCACCACCTTCAAGGCCTCTTTGTTCTTTTGTCTGTGACATCTTTTGGTTATCCCCAACTATCACTGGCCCTCTATCCAGCTCTACCTCCCCACTGCCCACCCCTCCACTTAAACCAGCTTATATTTCACCTCTTTTCTATTTTTCCTTAGTTCTGTTGAAGAGTCATGCGGACTCGAAACATTAACTGTGTTCCTCTCCGCAGATGCTGTCAGACCTGCTGAGTTTTCCCAGGTAAATTTATTTTTGTTTTTGATATCATCGGGGTCAGGCTCCTAGCTTATCTGCCCACTCAAGCAATGCAGAGGCATCAAAGAGCCACCAAGTTCTCCAGAGCTTCCCACCCCCCCTCCAACCCCGGCACAGGCTGCAAACTCATGGGGCAGGATTTTGAGGTTATCAGGTGGGTATGGGGAATGGGCCTAGGAGCAGCCGGGTAATGGTCCACCACCTGTGATTGACCCCCAACTGCGGTTTCAGGCTGACGGGACAATTAAAGCCAGCCCAGCATGAAACGTGGCTCGTTGCTGGTTGGGAAGGGTCGAGCGGGGCAGGTGCCTGTCAGTGGCTGGGTCCAATTTAAAAGCGGCCCAGGGAGCCCCTGGAAGGCTGCCATGGAAGAACGACTGTTGTGCATTAGGAAACTCAAGTGATGGAGTCGAGTGTGACTGGAGACCCCAGGCAGGAGGGCAGGTCGGGTGGGCACTCGGCTCCTCGCTTTTCGGATGATGCCTCACCATCCTGCTGGAGGAGGTGGCTGCCAGGAGGGAAAGAGGAGGAAACCGCACCTCACCAAGAGGGCATGGGAGGAGGTGGCAGAGCTGGTCAACAGTCATGACCTGGTGTGGCACAGATGGGTGCAGTGGTTCAATGACCTGCTGTGCGAAGGAAGGGTGAGTACTGTGTTGGCATGGGTCAGCGTGCAGAAGAGTTAAGGTGTGGCCATCCCCCTGTGGAGCTCAGGGGTGTTAGAGTCTGAGTGCCAACTGTTAAAGTCACTGGAGCTGGCCAGGGGGGTGTGACCTGGCTGCTTGGACTGATTGCCTTGCGGCTCAAGGGCTATGACTGGGATGTGCCCTACGAGGTGTTCCTTAGCTGGGGTTGGCCAGGCTGCAATGACGCTGCAGGTAGAGAGTGGACTAATCAATGCTCCTCTGTCCTTTCAGGAGAAGACGAGCCATAACCAAGCTGAGAGACACGTACAGGCAGAGACCCACCAATCCTCCTGCTACTCAGCAGGTTCGAGCAGGATGCCCTCGAGCTCGAGCGCTAGCATGTTCCCCGTGTAACTGGGCGTGGAGAGGCCAGGGTGATAGACAAAGGTAAGAGTGCAGTGCGCAGAGGTGAGAGTTTCAGATTGTGCAACCTTTCTTGTTTAGTCCTTTCATTGATGGGAAACTTGAACCTTGATCATTGAAAGATGATGGCACCATGATGCTGATCTCCATTGTCTCACCAGGGTGCCTGGCATGCATAGTGAAAGTGTGGTGACTTTAACTAATGATCTGTCCTTGTTCTCTGTTTTAGATTCGCCATCAATCGCTCTGTGGACCCCAAGGGCCCACCCCTGATGCCGGAGGACCACCGGGCTTCACTGGCATCTGCTTCATACCCGCTCTCTGAAGCAGGCACCAGCGCAGATATCAACACCTCGGAGGGCATTAGATCAGAAGCTAGAATGTTGGAGCAAATTGGTGAGGGCAGTTTACAATTGCTTGAGGTGCAGGTGGAGGCAGAGAGTGCCCAGGGCACCGACAGTCGGAGTACAATGCTCAGCCGAAGGCAGATGATGAGTCTCTGGAGTCATCCATTATGTTGCAGATGCTGGATGTCCAGCGAGATGTACGCGAGGATCTGACAGAGATCCATGAGGGTATGCGTGTCATGGTCTCCATTATGGAGCAGTCCATGAGGAGCATCAGCAATGCATTGACCCTCATGGCTAAGCTCACTGCCTCCTCTATTGAGAGCGTGGCAACTTGCACGGAGAGGCATATACAGGGAGAGAATGAGGGGTTCGTGGGGTTGCGCTCGGACCTCCAAGCTCTCACACAGGCACTAACCTCAGGTGGGCAGTGTCAGTTTGGGAGATGGCTGAGGCACCCAGGATCCCAGCTTGGTGCCCGTCCATCAATGCTGAGCAGGGAAGTCCACAGTGACCTCACTTTGGTGCATGAGCTGCTTGTTGTCTCTGTGGGCTCCTTTCAGGCCGCTCCACCTGTCCGCCAGTGACAGTTGCATTTGATGAGGCTGCGATGACTGGGCAGATGCCAGCCATGATACTGGGCACTCCTTCCCAGGCGGAGCCAGCACAGGCTCCACTGGCCACAGGACGACCACAAAGGTCATCAAGGCCAACAGGACAGCAGAGTCAGCAGGCTGTCTCCAATGCCACTGCCAGCGAGGGTGAGGGGGCACCAAGACATAGCACTCGGAAACATAAGTTAAAGGCACCATGAGCACAAGAGGAGCAGTTCACGGGTGATTTTCTGTTCATTTATGTTTAGTTTATCTTTACTGGTCTGGGAATGAAGACCAGAGAAGGTTATGTAAATTGTTTTGGATTGTCAAAATGCGATAAATTTTGTTTTGTCGTAATGACCTGAGTAAGCTTCACCTTTTTATTTTCGTGGTGCGGGGTACGCCAATATGTAATGCTAGACGAGAGTGACTCTAAACTTTATTACACAGACACTGAGTGGACTTTGGGTTCAAATGAAAGGGTCATTTCAGACATCCAGGATGGAGGCGGCAGCCCTGGCATGAGGTTGAAGCTGATCTTTGGTAGCCTAGCTGAAGGAATGTTGGATCAAAGTGTCCCTCCCTCCCTGGAGGTTACCAAAATCTGCCTCCTCACCCTCAGCGTTCTCCTCACCGTGCTCCTCTTCTTACTCCACTGGATTCATCATCTGTGGCCTGTGGAGCTGCATCAAGATCCTCTTCCTCCAGTGGCTCCCCCCTTACCAGTGCCAGATTGTGGAAAGTGCAACATGCATCCACTATCAGTGACACCCGCTCTGGGGGGTATTGTAGTGCACCCCCTGTACAGTCTCAGCCTCGCAAGCGAACCTTGAGAAGACCTATGGTTCTCTCTATCACAGCCCTTGTGGAGGCATGACTTGTATTTTAACACTTCTCTGCCTCTGTTCATGGGTGGTGGAGAGGTGTCATCAGTCACCTTTTCAATGGATAACCCTAGCTGACCCGCTGGCGCCTTGATGGCCAATGTGTGTTGTCGATGACACCCTGGACGTGGGGGAACCCAGCAATCGCTGCAAAGCTCTGGCTCGGTCAGTCTGGCTGGCCCATCCGTATGGTAAAGAATCAAGGTCAGTATCCACCTGAACAGAGCTTCTGTCACCAGCTTGATGCAACTGTGGACAGCTGATTGGGAGACTGCACAAAGATCCCCCACTGACCATGGGAAAGAGCTGGAGGCATAGAAGTTGAGGGCCACTGTGACCTTCAGAGCCACTTGCATGGGGTGTCCACCCACACAGTCGGAGTTGATCTCAGGGTCAATCATCTGACAAATGGAGGTCAAGGTCATGGTCTCCCTGGAGAGACGGAGCCTCCTTTGGCATTGCAGCTCGGACATGTTGAGTTAGCTGCATCACTGCCTGTAAACAATGGCAGCAGGATAGTGGCATCTTCTTTCCTGCATCCCTTGTGTCTGTGCCTCTCCTCTCACAGGTCCTTTAGGAAACTGCATGAAGATAACTGGCCTCCTCTCCCTTCTGCCTCGCTTGTGCCCGCTGTCCGAAATATCGTGCGAGTCCGCGATGACGTTGGGACACTCGCCTGATGTCATCGTTCAATATTTTACACCCGATCGGGTGGGGGTCCATGCACAACCGTGGGACATAAAACTCTGCCCAGAGTTTCAAGCTGCCATTCCCCCCTTTTTCATTCATTCGTGGGATGTGAGCATCACTGGCAAGGCCAGTGTTTAATGTTCGTTCCTAATTGTCTTTAAGAAGGTGGTGGTGAGCTGCATTCTTGAAGCACTGCAGGCTATCTGCTGTAGGTACACCCACAGTGCAGTTAGGAAGGAAGGTCCAGGATTTTGATGCAACAACAGTGAAGGAATAGCGATATAGTTTCAAGTCAGGATGGTGTGTGCTTTAGAGGGAACTTACAGGTGGTGGTGTTCCCTTGTGCCGGCTGCCCTTGTCCTTCTAGGTGTTAGAGATCCACATGTTTGGAAGGTGCTGTCGGTGCTAGAGCCTTGGTGAGTTGCTTCAGTGCTGCTTGTAGATGGTACTTACTACTGCCACTGTCCATCGGTGGTGGAGGAATTGAATGTTTAAGGTGATGGATGGGGTGTCAATCAAGTGGGCTGCTTTGTCCTGGATGGTGCCAAGCTTGTGTGTTGTTGGAGCTGCACCTCATCCAGGATGGTACAGAATATTCTTTCATACTCCTGACTTGTGCCAGGTGGATAGTGGAGAGGCTTTGGGGATCTAAGAGGTGAGTTACTCACCACATATTTCCCAGCTTCTGATCCCTTCTTGTGGACACTATTTATTTAACTGACCAAGTTAACTTTCCGGACAAAGGTAACACCCCAGGATGTTAATAATGATTATTTCCATGCTAATAATGTTGTTAAACATTAACTGGATATGGCTAGATTCTCTTTAGTATCTCTCTTATATCTGAGTCACTGAATATTTTCTATTGTTCACTCCATCTTTTCCTGTCGTGCAACCTCACCAATGTCTTTCCTCAGCCCACTCTGAGAATTCTACCTGGGATCCTCATCTCACTTCTCCTTTCTCAAACTTGCCTCTTACTCTCACCACTGCAATTCCCACCCGCTCTTCTCTATCTGCACCCACTTTATTTCTTCATTGTGTTAACCACACATTCACTATCTCGTTCTCTACTATCTCGTCTTCCAACTCATCTCTCATAGCTGAGAAAATCTCAACGTTGCTCGCTAATGTTCCTCTTCTCGCAACTACCCTTGTGTTTCTCTCAGTCATCTTTTACTCTTTCACTCTTTCTTTCCATATCACCTTTGCTTTCCTAATAATCTCCCCTTCAAATCATTTTCTCTCCTAATTGTGTAACAAGCACAAATAAGAAAACATTTCTTCCTTCTCTTTGAATTACATTGACCTGCTGATCTTTATTCCAACTGTTCTCTGTCACCTGTTCACTCTTTGACATTGAATTAACTCTAATGTCTTGTCCTTGACTCTCCTCTCTTAGTTCTGCAGTCTCACACTACAAACACTAAATTTGCTGTCTCCCATCCCCTCCCTTTTCCTATTGACTGTTCTCCACTTTTGCTCACTTTGTCTATGCTGACACATGATGGGTTAAATTTTACCGTGGTCTCTGGGATGCTGGTGTCAGGTTGAAAAGTGGATCCTGAGCCCACACTGGCCGGCAGCGGGACCGGCTCTGTGAATTAAGGATGGAGGCAGTCGCCTGATACTGCCAGCCCAACCAGAGACAGCTCTGATGCCTCAGCAGTGCCACAGGGAGAGCTCAACAGTGCCAAGGCAGGCTGGAAACCTTGGGGACACCTCAGAACGGAGGCACGCTCAGATAGTTAAGTAAAAATGTAAATTTTGGGGACTGGGCGTTGCATACCCAAAGAGATGGAACTGAAACCTCTCTAGGGGAATGGTTGGGGGCACAGGGGATGCCTTTCATGCCTGCATTCCCACTTGGGCCATGGAGCCTCAGGCTCTGATGCCCCCCCACCACAAAACAACTGCTACAAGGGGGACATCTCCATGATGATAAGGGCCACATAATGTGGAGGGGAGGGGAGATGCCCCACAGTCAGAAAAATGACAACTGCCCCATCCAAAGGCCTGTATTTGGGGGTTTAATTACACCAATGGGCCACCCGCCTCCATGGAGCAGGCAACCGATACACAGCTCGGCCCGCCTCTTGCTCGTCATGGGTAAACTTACCCGATGGCAGGACGGCAACAGGGAGCTTTCCCATTGTGGCTTCCTGCTACTTTACCAGCCCCACCACCTCCATTCCCAATACTCAGGGAATGGTAAAATCCATCCTGACGAGAAAGTTAGGAAGTAGAAGGTTCCTGATTCTTGGGAAATTTTCTTCAGCAAGTGGCAGCATCATCAAGAAATGGTCAAGGGAACAGCCTGTATTCTGGCCTTTTAAAAACTGGCTTCATTTCCTTTTAATTTGTTGTGGGGTGATGAGTGTGTGACACTGTCTTTCTGATGGTGAGCAGAAACCACAGAGAAATCGTCTCATTGACCAATCCCACAAGGTTTCTGCCATTCTTTCACTCAGGTTCTAGTTGGAGATGAGGAGCTGTCCTCTGGGGTAATGCAGCCATTGTTTTCCCTTGGACACAAAGTTACTGACTGTTATGAGACAGCAATTTGATAAAGCTGTGTTCTTTAAACATCCCAGAGGGAATCTTAAAAACATAGGTTATGACATTTGTTTAAAGTGGTATTTTTGAGATGCAATTCTAAATCCAGGAATCAGACCACCAGTTCTCAGGTGGTTTTATTTCAACTAAATGAAACATTTTATTAATTTGCACAAGCTAAATATATACATGGCTACAAATTACTTTTAACAGATTCACAAATTAATCTCCACTCAGGCAACAGTAACCCATAGACTTAACCAGACACCAGGCAGACCATTTGCACCTTATGAATTCAAAATGAGGTTCCTTTCACTTTGGTTCCTGTAGAGACAGTTGTAGGCTTCCAGCTGCTTGGATCTTACATTGCCTCTGCCCTGAACACACAAAAACTGCTGAAGTTACACCCAGCACAGCTCATTGAATGTAAATTCTCATTGTATCACCAGCCCCTTCTAATAATAAAACCCCTTTAATAGTACCAATTTTATTAGTAATATAAATCTATTGCGGGGTCTCTGCTAGCTAGGTGCCAGATTTCACTATTGTTCTCAAATGCTCTGTTCAAAAATGCAAATGCACTCTACCTCTCTTACATCTTAAAACTGGTACACATCATAACATCCGGGCAATCTGACTTTAATCCAGTTAAAACACCCACGGATTAAAATCTCTATTTTAAAAGAAAAATATCTTCCAATAATATTATACACATTAATAGCTTCATGACACTATCTAACAAAATCTCACCGTTTTATTACTCCTCCACCTCATTCATTTTCCTATCTCCACCTTTTCACATTTCATTTCTCCTCTCTTTTTAATCCTTTCCTTCTCCACTTCATTCACTATATCCCACTCTGATATTCTCAATAGTTCCTGCCTCATCTTTCTCTGTACACAAACACATTTCAACCTCTCTTTCACACACGTTTTTACTCCTGATCCTCTCCCTAACATCCAATCTTTCTGAATTCCAATCTATCTTGTCTCTGCTTTTTCTGATAAGTTAACCTATCAGCTCAGCCTCTCAAATCTTCTCCTTCATTCCCTCCCATCTCCATTATTTCTAACCTGCAGCTGCTGGATCATTTGAGGTCGGGGACACCTGATAGGAGTGAGATCAGGTTATGGTTGTTGGTGTGAGTTTCCAGGCTTTTGGTGAGTTTGAAAAAATGGTTACAACTCCCCTCCATCCTTGCAAACTATTGTTCAATTTCCAATTCATCTTACCTCTCCAATGTGCCATTATCTTCCAAATCTGTGCCCATCTTTTCTACAATTCCAATTTTAACCTCTCCAATCAGCTTTCCACTCCTGCCCCAACACTGAAATGGTCTTCATCAATGGCATCCTGTGTGACTCTGATCTCATCTTCCAACTTGATCTATCTGCAGCTTTTCACATGGTTAACCATGGCATCCCTCTCCAACACCTGAGCACCGTTGAGCAGTTAGGTGGGACTTCACTCTCCAGGTTCCATTTGTCCAATCATAGTAAGATGGTGGGGAAGGTTGGGGGCTGGTGGTCTTGTGGCACAGTGAATATTGTCCCACCCTCTGAGCCTGAAGTTCTGGTTCAAGTCCCACGCCAGGAATTGATGGTCAAGGAAGCTGCATTCATAACACTGATTTCTTACCGGTTGTTTTGCGACTGATGTTGGGGAGGGTTTAAACTAACTCAGCAGGGATGTGGGAACCAGGAGAGAATATTAGAAGCTAATACCAGGGTTAAAGGAATGTTGGGAGAGGCAGATGGCACCAAATAGAGAATAGTAAATTAATTGATGAAGTCGGAACAAGTAATGAAGCCTAATTTAGGGTTAAAATGCATGTATGTGAATGCACGGAGTATGGTTAACAAAACTGGGGAGTTACAGGCATAGTTGCCTTGTGGAATTATGATGTTGTGGCAATAATGGAAACCTGGCTTAAGAAAGGGCAGAACTGGCTAAAGAAAGAGCAAACTTGCATTTGTAAAAAACCTTTCACAACCTCAGTGCATCCCAAAGCACTTCACAGCTAATGAAGCACTTGAAGTGTCGTCATTGATCTAATGTAGGAAATGTGGCAGCAAATTTGGACTGAGCAAGTCCTCACAAACAACAATCAGATAAATGATCAAACAATCTGATTTTGGTGATGTTGGTTGAGGGATGAATATTGACGAGAAAATTGGGGACAAACCATTGCTCTTCCTCCAACTAGTGCCACAGAATCTTTTATATCCAGCTGAGAGGTCAGACAGAACTCAGTTCATCAGCTCACCTGAAGTGCAACACAGACAGTGGCCTGAATTTTACCCTCAGGGCGCATCTGAAGTCAGTGAGGCCAGAAGTGGATGTAAAACACACTCCCGGCCGAGATCGCACTGTGAACACCATCTGACGCTGGCTGGCCACTTATCGGCCAAGCAGTGTGAAACGCTCCTGGAGAAAGGTTCAGCACTACCGGTGGGGGTGGGAAGAGGACGGGTGCTAGTGTCACCGTGGGTGCTGGTGAGCACTTCCACTGAAGGCAGACAGCTGCCTCAGGGAGCTGCAGACCTCCAAATAATAAAAGAAAGCACAGCAATGACGCAGAAAATGTGCATGCAGCACCATCAAGCACCTGAAAGCATACTTCATCAAAAAGCAGTCCCCAGATATTTCTTTTTATTTTCAATCCTAATGGAGATTTCACCCGGCCCTTGGATGAGGTTTCATCAACAATGCCAAACCCGCCTGGCCGATTGGCCCATCCGCCAAATGTAAGGGTGGATGGGCCATGAAAAATCACTTTCAATTTGGCTGTTAGTGGGAATAAATGCCCGCTTAATTGTCAGCAGGCGCTCTTCCGACTTTTACATGCGCCTGGTGAGTGAAATATTGTACGAGTGCACGATAACGTCATCTCAAGCGATTTTACACATGTTTAGGTAAGGAACGTGCCCGCCCGCGGGATGTAAAATTCCAGCCAGTGCAGCAGAGCCTTGTTTATGTGCTGGAATAGAACACATCCTGACACAGAGGGGAGAAAACCACCCTGCACTGAGCCAAGACTGACACTTACACAGTCAGCCTCAGTTCTGAGGATAAAAGTGAAGGCAGCATTCAGTAGAACATTTTGAATGTTATACTGCTTTGTTTTAAGTTGATTTGATTATTTGACAGATTTAATAATTGCAATAAATGGATACAATATTGCGTTTCTCAGCTTCTCTCTGAATTTAGTCTGGGCCAGTGCATAAATACACGTATTTGTACAGGAGCTCAGCAGTTGAAACATATCTCCAGTGTAGTCTGCGATAAGTAAGGGATCCGTATGTTGAACTGGAACATAATGTCTGTCTGTAATTCTGGAAATGAGGAAAAATACAACATACGGCATCCACAGCACGATAAAAGTACCAGAAATGGAGAATAGTAAAATGATGGATTTCCTTCGGCTCTGCATCTCTGGATCATCACTGTTCTGGTTGTTGTGTTGACTTCGCAGTGCTCTGCGGGTTCGATTAACCATCACAATGTGTCTAACAGTCAGAGCATTGAGGTATAAAATCAGAAAGTACGGCAAGAATGGGTTTAAAATTGTATCAAGCCAGTCAAAAGTGACCCATCTTGGCAAAGTAAAGTAGCTTAGTTGAAATTGAGCTCCCCACTCCACATTGTTAACTATATAGACAGGTTCAAAAGCAAAATACAAGGGGATGTTTTTGAAACAGAACACAACACAGACGGTCACTGTAACCACAACTGCAGTTTTCTCCCTGCAATACTTCTCTCTGAGATTTTGACAACAAATGAGGACAAATCGATCGACAGTGAAAGCGACCGTCAACCAGACAGAGCAATCAATAACCACATAGTTGATAACCTCATTAATGCTTGCGATGGAAGTGTAGCGTAGAAGTGAAATTGGGAAATAGTAACCAAGTATGTAATAGGTTATCACATTGAAAATAATGACCAGTAGGTCTGCTGTTGTCATACCGACCAGGTAAAGAGTGATCCCTTTGGATAGACCACAGCCTCCTCGGGACAGTAGAACAATTGTCAGGAAATTAGCTACAAAGAAAAGAGCAAATTTCCAAATTAATTACATGGAATTACTTGTAAATGACAACTCAGAATCAGCTCAATCAGTCCATCAGGTCTATGTCAGTATTTATGCTCCACGAGTGCCTACTCCCACCCTGCTTCTTCTCACCAGATCAAAATATCCTTCTATTCCTTTCTTCCTCATGTACTAACTGAAAAAAACTTACATTATCTGTGTGGGTGTGATAATACTACAAGATCAAAAAGAAGCAAATTCCTCTCTGGAATCACAAAATGCTGGGAACATGATCTAAGGGCTCAGGAATTGATAAAGGGATAAAGAATAATTTCCATCTAGCTTTCCTTCCACCATCCTGGTATTCACATGATACCAAGATAATGGAGCTGTTGACTAATGATAGCACACGATCTCTAACAATCAGTCTTCAAGAGACCAAGACATGGGACAAGGAAAACTCCCAGTGATTGGGAGTTTTGGAATCATGTTTCGGGAAACTTTTACACCTCCATTTACCACAAGCCATGCTTCAAATTCCTCACGTTCTGTATCCTAAAATGTATTCTTATTTAAAAAAAGGAAACTTAATATATTGTAGAAAGAGCTCCTCATTGAAGGAAGACGTAAAACGGGATTATGCATTAAGAAAGAAGGTCCGAGCTTTTATACATTGAGAGATACATCCAAAGCAAGAACAGACTTAAAGACTTAACGAAGAACCAAAAGTAACCGGCGCCAGCTTCTTACCAGGAACTCCAAAGATTCCAAGAAAATGATAATAAATGAAAGTTGTCTGTTCGATTATCGATAGTTCCATGAATTTCATTTTTGGAGAGAAGAGATAACACCAACATATGATGAGAGACCTGAAGCAGCCGTAGTCATCATTCCTGTCAGCCCCTATATAAAGCAATTCAATCCTCTCCTGTGGTTCAATTAGGTTGCAGAGGGAGTGGAGTTAGCTCACAGTCTTTGAGCAAACAGATATAGTTCTTTTGCCAGGTATTGGGCAATACATTTTTTACATACACAGGAAGTCTGTAACTTAACAATTCCAATTGAAGAATATTGTTCTGCAAAATATAACTGCAGAAAAAGTTGGCTCTTCATGGCCTTTTTCACTGCTAGACTACACTTCAGTAAGGAGCATTAATGAGGTTGTCAACTATGGGGTTATTGACTGCTCTGTCTGGTTGATGGTCACTTTCACTGTCGATCGCTTTGTCCTCATTGGTTGTCAAAGTTCAGCGAGAAGTATTGCAGGGAGAAAACTGCAGCTGTGGTTATAGTGACTGTCTGTGTTGTGTTTTGCTTCAAAAGCATCCTTCTGCATTTTGATTTTGAGGCTGCCTATATAATTAATAATGTGGAATGGGGAGCTCACTTCAAAACAACCTACTTTACTTTGCCAGGATGGGTCACTTTTGACTGGCTTGATACAATTTTAAACCCATTCTTGCCGTACTTTCTGATTTTATTTCTCAACGCTCTGACTGTTAGACACATTGTGATGGTTAATCGAACCCACAGAACACTGCCCGGTCAACACAACAACCAGGACAGCGATGATCCAGAGATGCAGAGCCAAAGGAAATCCATCATTTTACTATTCTCCATTTCTGGTACTTTTATCGCGCTGGGTTGCTGTATGTTATATTTTGCCTCATTTCCAGAATTACTGACAGACATTACGATCCAGGTCAATTCACGGATCCTTTACTTATCGCAGACTACACCGGCGATATGTTTTAACTGCTGAGCTCCTGTACAAACACATTTATATAGAATTACCTGGAAAAACTCAGCAGGTCTGGCAGCATCGGCGGAGAAGAAAAGAGTTGACGTTTCGAGTCCTCATGACCCTTCGACAGAAGGGTCATGAGGACTCGAAACGTCAACTCTTTTCTTCTCCGCCGATGCTGCCAGACCTGCTGAGTTTTTCCAGGTAATTCTGTTTTTGTTTTGGATTTCCAGCATCCGCAGTTTTTTTGTTTTTATTTTTATTACATTTATATAGTCACTGGCTCAGACAAAATTCAGAGAGAAGTTGAGAAATGCAAATATGGATCCATTTTTTGCAATTATAAACAATGTTAAATAATCATGGCAACTTGATAACAAAGTAGCAAAGCATTGAAAGCATTCTATCTTAAATTCTATCCTGAAACAGATGCTTACTCTAAACACATATCCAAGTTGGTGCTGTAATTACAGAGGTGTATTTCAAATGGGCTAATAAACCAAGGCCCATCTCCTCTCTCAGGTGGATGTAAAAGATCCCACAGCACCAGCTTGAATGATTTGAATGGAGTTCTCCCCAGTCCCGTGGCCAATATTTATCCCATAAGCAACACCACCAACGTAAGAATGTCTGTTCATTTATGTTATGGTTGTTTGTGAGTGTGGAGGAATAAAATACCTGTATAATGAAATTAGTGTAGAATGTCCCCAAACAGTTGCGCAGCCAGCGCATAAATTAGCAAATCAAAGGGCCAGTGCTACCTTCCCAGACTAAGGGGCTCCGGATGTCAGATACGGTGGTGAAACCCAAGAGACAAACTATTGTGTGTGCATTGCCCAGGATATGTATCCATTAACACTATCTATTTGTTAAACCATTGTCATTGTCCTGTCTAATCATTGAAACATTAACACTGATCGCTATCTCTGGAAGCCATTTGAAACTATTGTAGTTGCCCAAGTTTCTGTCATGAACCTTCTGCTATATCTATGTGTGTAAAGAGATGTTAGTCAGAGTGCTGGCTAGCACTGTTGTATGCTGCTGGGCTCTCCGTGATATCACGATTATAATAAAAGGCTTCTAAGGCAAACCTCCTGGGTCTGAGTGTTCACTCCATTTTCCGTGACAGTGAGGCCTTGATATGTACATGGTGTATGCGCTGCCACATTTCCTACTTTACAACGGTGCCTAACTTCAAGGTACCTCATTGCTGTGAAGTGCTTTGGGATAGAGACCAGCAATTTAAAAAATGTGAAATCCTAATTATTTACTAAAAGAATGAAGCCACAATATCCCATGGATTTAAAAAGAAGAATTTTTAATATACAAGAGTCAACAAATCTCGCGCAAAATATATCCTAAAAAACTTCTGTACTTTAACAACCTGAATTAACCTCAATTAAACATGAATTATCAGCAAATGATGGTCAATTACAGAATACAAATTAGATATTAAATGGCTGATACAACTAAGGCAGATTATACGAATTGGCTCGGCAATCCACACAGCAAATATGTCATTAAACTCAGTCACAAAGCTCTTCAAAACTCTGTGTTCCTCCGAAAGGATTTCAGTTACTCTTCTAGGAGCTAGTCTGACCCCCAGCCGACAGCAGCACACAACCAACCTGAGTTCCACAGCTACTGTCTTCACCAAAAATGGCACATGTCAGCAGTACATCCTCAACCCAGCCTGGATGGTGTAGATCCACCAATGTTACCTTCAAGTAACAGATACAGCAACTTATCCTCAGCTTCTGGACCTGGACTCTATCTTCTTCAGCTTGTCTATATTGCGCCACTGGATGCATGACAGAAACTCCCAAGCTTAGATGTCTCTGCACCCCTTTATATTTTTAACCAGTTTCAGTCCACGCAGAAGTTGTTGTTTCCAAATCTGAAGTTTGAATTTCTGTTTCCCCAGAGAGTGAGGGTCAGTTTTCTTTCCCAGTTTCCTTTCTCAGTTTCCATTTTCTATTTCCTCCCTCATTTTCTGGCCAGGGTTTTTAGGATGGTGGCATTTCCCACCCCCACTGACACCGCCTGCCCTGCAGACATTTCATGCTCCAATCAGTGTTCATTGGCTAGAAGCGGGACTTCACCCCTCACTTGACAGGAAGCCCCACTTTAGAGAGCTGCCAAGCAATCTTATTGGCCGTTAGATCTCTAGTCCATGCAGCACCAGGAGCTGCAGTGAAGGGGGATGGGACTGCAATCAGTCCGCAGCGCCTGAGTCCAGGAACAGGCAGGTTACGGTGGACTCAGGGCAAGAAAGGTAGGTAAGGTCTGAGGGAGGTGTGCAGAGGGGGTTTGGGGTGCCAACAGAGAGGCTCTGAGGTAGGTGGGAGGTCCAGTGATTACTGGACCTTAAGAGGCACCCAGTGATCAAAGGGAGCTACTGATAGATGTACCACCCACCTTCCCATCCATGGACTGAACCTAATTTATTTTTGGACTTCTCCCATTCCCCAGAATTCCTCCAGACAACCTGAAATTTGAGGCTAAGCATAAAAGGTTCCTAAGAAGTCAAGCATTGGCCCCTAAAGGGCCTCAGTTGAGCAAAGGCGGGCCGGCTGGCCGAGGCCTCACCCACCCCAGCATGAAATTTCGGGGCAGGCCGGAACCCAACTGAGGGGTTTTACACTCACCCGCTGTGGTAATCTGATGTGCAATATAGCTTTAAGAAGAATGTTATAATGGAAGATCACATGACCTTAGTATCCAATAGCAGAGAAGCACGGACTACCTCATAGTCAGTAGTCTATAGTTAGAGTCTGTAAAGAAGAAACAGGGTTTGAGTTGAAAGCACACAAGTGTGGCAGCTGAGTTCCTTTGTAAATAAATAGAAAGTGTTCTACCTAAGAACTGTCTGCTGATCAACTCTGTCTATGGCACCAACTCAGCCATCCAGAAACAAGGTTGTAACCCAGATCCACAAGTCCAACCAAACTAGTGACAAGGATCCAACAAACTGGTGATGAGGAAAAAGTAGGATAAAGCAAGAAAGGAGGAGAATAAAACAAGTTAACGAAGGAAATCAAAAGAATTGAAATCAGGCCGTACCTCGCATGGTCATTGTAAGTAGAATTTCCATCCTCATTGTCGAAGCAATCCCCTCATAGCATACTGCAATTTGGAAGAATTGACCCTTTCGATCCTGCCATGTACGATTGGTCTCTAAATATTGAACGCCTCGTGTGCTTTTTCCAAGCAAACAACATTGCGGGGGAGGAGAAGAGGCAAACAATCCTCGTATCCACATGTGGGAGTGAGACCTATTTGAAGTTTGACGGCATCCAGTGCCCCGGATTGGAAAAGTTTTGATGGGTTAGTGAACCTTGTAAAGAGTCATTACCAGCCAAAGCCCTCGCTAACGATGCAACAGTTTAAATTTAACTCAAGTAATTGAGCCCTGGGGGAGACAGTTGCTTGTTATGTGGCAGGTCTGAAACAGTTAACAGCACATTGCGAGTTTGGTACATTTATAAATGATATGCTTAGAGATTGTTTGGGGTGCGGTGTAAATGAAGATATGATTCACAAGAGATTACTGTCTGAAACAAATTTGGAGTTTATGAAGGCACTAGAGATAGCACTGGCCATGGGAAGCACAGTAAAGGATTTGAAAGCTATACAGGGAGTGCAAAATGGCACCGCTCTCCACGTGGGCAGGAAGTCCCAGCCAAAAACAACGCAAAAATGCAAGGGTCTGATGAGAAAAAGGGGGAGCAGTCACTGCTAGCAAACAGATAAATAGAAATGACGTAGCAGCGAAAACATGGGATAATAGTAACAGAGGTGGAAGCTGACAACCTTGTAATAAATGGAAGTTTAAAAAAATTAAATGTTTTTATTGTCATCAGAATGGACACCTCATGAGACTTTGCAAGGATAGAATCAGGCAGACTTTCAATCAAAAGGAAAACCCCATGAGATCCAAAACGTAGAAGAGCCTGAAGTAAGAGATTTGGATATTTACTCATTGTATAATTTGAAGGTGAGAAGAACAGAAACAATCTATGTAACAGTGAGAGTGAATGATAGACCTATTAGAATGGAGGTGGACAAAGAGATTCCACTACAGCAATAGATGAACATACCTTCAAATATTTGAATTATGGGAATGTAAATTAAGTTTGGAAGAAACAGATGCCGAATTGAAAACTTACATGGGAGAAGACATCAAAGTCAAGGGCATAAGCAGAGTTACTGTACAGTACAGAAGCCAATCTGTAAGACTACACCTGATGGTGGCAGCAAGCGAGGATCCAAGCCTCCTTGGACAAAATTGGGGAAAGGAAATTAAATTAGATTGGGCTGATACCTTCCAGCTGAGAGCAAATAGGCTACCTGAGCTACTGCAAAAATACGGCTCAGTCTTCAAAGATGAGCTTGGGAAGATCCAGGGACTGCAAACAAAAATCCATGTGGATCCAGGGGCAACCCCCGATTCATGAAGGCAAGAGTACCTTATGCAATGCGGGAGGAGGTTGATGCAGGGTCTGCCCTATGTGATAGTTTATTTAGATGATGTTCTGGTGACAGGACTCACTGAAAAGGAATTTTTGGGAAACTTAAGAAGTTTGAAAACATTTCTCGCAGGATGGAGTGTGTTTAAAAAAAGAAAACTGCACGTTTCAAGCGAAAGGTAATTTATTTGGGTCACAGGGTAGATTCACAGGGCCCCCAACCGGTCGAGGAAAAAGTGAGAGCCATTAGAGAGGCACCAGCACCAAAGAACACCTCCGAGCTCTAATCATTCTTGGGGATGATCAATTACTAAGGAGCTTCTTACCTAATTTGTCAACAGAACTGGCACCCCTCTATTACCTACTCAAGAAAAACCCACGTTGGTCTTGGTAAACATGACAGTAAGAAGCTTTCACAAAGGTGAAACAGCTGTTCCACTTAACCACCCTATTAATACATTTTGACCAGAGAAAAGAGTTGGGGTTGACATGTGATGCATCCCCTATGGATTGGGAGCAGTGCTCTCCCATCAAATGGATGATGGCTTGGAATGGCTTATAGGATATGTATCATGAACACTCAACACAGCAGAAAAGGGATACTCACAGAGAGAAAAAGGCCTGTCAATCATCTTAGTGCCAAGAAATTTCACCAGGATGTAAACGACAGTCATTTTCCTATCATTTCAGACCACAAATCATTGCTAGGATTATTCATCAAGAACCAGGCTATACCACCCATAGCCTCAGCAAGAATACAAAGATGGGCATTGATCCTGACAGAGTAGGAGTATACTTTCATGCATAGGCCAGGAAATCAAACTGCAAACGCTGATGCACTTAGTCATTTGCTCTTGCAAAAAAATGAGGATATTCCAGTTCCTCAAGAGCCCTTTTATTGTTGAACTTATTGGATGAAAACCATAGCACGCAAATATCTATGGTGGCCTGGAATGGATGGAGAAATAGGGAACTTAGTGAGGAGTTGGATGCAGTGTCAACAAGTGCAAAACGTTTCTCGCAGGTTGGACGGTTGAAAAAAAGAAAAGCGCATGTTCCAAGCGAAAGAGGTTATCTGTTTGGTTCACGGGGTAGATTGTATTGTCTTGCAGATTCATATACTCTGTCTATGGTACCAACTTGGCCATCCCAGATCCATAAGTCCAACCAAACAAGAGACTAGGATCCAACAGGGATCATATGCTGCTGAGATGCTGGGGAGATTGCAATACTCATCAGTTGTTGCCTTCTTAGGATGCATGAGAAGGAAAAGAATGGTGAGATCAACACACTCTGTGCCAACTGTTTGTCTGCCGCATAAACCATAACTGTCATGTGTCACATACTATTTCTGTCTAATTTGTTAACGTATCATATCTAAGGTGTTGTTTCTCAACAAAATTAATTAAACCATCTTAAAACTACATCTGAGAAATTGACTGTCTATTTCGGTATCTGTGGCCCCCGAACCCCAGGAAATCTTACATCACCAGCACCGGAACAAAACTCACATCTTTCTAGGCATATTTTCCCAAGGCAGGCGACCAAGAAATTTCCCAACTCCCACTACCTATCTCGAACATGAAAATCCAGCTCAATACCTGAGAACTACAATCCTGAGGATGTTAGTGTGAGGGGAAGTTATTGAGTCGAGTAATCTCAGCGCTTGGTTCTGGGGCCATTGGCTTTTTTTAAAGCAGATACATCGCCTGGATTCAGGAACTCAATGCCAAGTGATCAGACTTGCTCAAGGTACAAACTGGGAGAGACAGTGGCACCAGAAGAGATAGCTCAGAAATTACAGAATGATTGGACAAGATATTTCAGTCAACAAAACAATGGTGAGTGAAATTTAATGCGGACAGTGTAAAGTGGTACAAGTAGGAAAGGAATCTAGGCAACGAGTACTCAGTCAACGGTGTAAAAATCGATAAGGATAAAACTGAAAGAGACCTTGGAGTCTTTCTTGACGCAACTAAATAACATTAACCAATGCAGAGCAGTGATCAACAGAGCCAATAAGATATTAAACTGCTATAATCAAATCAGTACAATATGAGTTAAAGGAACAGATGATGACAATTTCTGGAGCACTTTTCAGATCACACCAAGAATACTGTGTCTAGTTCAGTTTGCCTTCAAACAAACGAGGAATGGGAATTACCTGGAAAAACTCAGCAGGTCTGGCAGCATCGGCAGAGAAGAAAAGAGTTGACGTTTCGAGTCCTCATGACCCTTCAACAGAACTTGAGTTCGAGTCCAAGAAAGAGTTGAAATATAAGCTGGTTTAAGGTGTGTGTGGGGGGGGGGGGGGGGTGGGGGGGGTGGGGGGCGGAGAGAGAGAGAGGTGGAGGGGGGGAGGGGGGGATGTGGTTGTAGGGACAAACAAGCAGTGATACAAGCAGATCATCAAAAGATGTCAACAACAATAGAACAAAAGAACACATAGGTATTAAAGTTGGTGATATTATCTAAACGAATGTGCTAATTAAGAATGGATGGTAGGGCACTCAAGGTATAGCTCTAGTGGGGGTGGGGGGAGCATAAAAGATTTTAAGATATTTAAAAATAATGGAAATAGGTGGGAAAAGAAAAATCTATATAATTTATTGGAAAAAAAAGGAAGGGGGAAACAGAAAGGGGGTGGGGATGGGGTAGGGAGCTCACGACCTAAAGTTGTGGAATTCAATATTCAGTCCGGAAGGCTGTAAAGTGCCTAGTCAGAAGATGAGGTGTTGTTCCTCCAGTTTGCGTTGGGCTTCACTGGAACAATGCAGCAAGCCAAGGACAGACATGTGGGCAAGAGAGCAGGGTGGAGTGTTAAAATGGCAAGCGACAGGGAGGTTTGGGTCATTCTTGCGGTTTGACCCAAACCTCCCTTTCGCTTGCCATTTTAACACTTCACCCTGCTCTCTTGCCCACATGTCTGTCCTTGGCTTGCTGCATTGTTCCAGTGAAGCCCAACGCAAACTGGAGGAACAACACCTCATCTTCTGACTAGGCACTTTACAGCCTTCCGGACTGAATATTGAATTCGACAACTTTAGGTCGTGAGCTCCCTCCCCCATCCCCACCCCCTTTCTGTTTCCCCCTTCCTTTTTTTTCCAATAAATTATATAGATTTTTCTTTTCCCACCTATTTCCATTATTTTTAAATATCTTAAAATCTTTTATGCTCTCCCCACCCCCACTAGAGCTATACCTTGAGTGCCCTACCATCCATTCTTAATTAGCACATTCGTTTAGATAATATCACCAACTTTAACACCTATGTGTTCTTTTGTTCTATTGTTGTTGACATCTTTTGATGATCTGCTTGTATCACTGCTTGTTTGTCCCTACAACCACATCCCCCCCCTCCACTTCTCTCTCTCCGCCCCCCACCCCCCCCCACCCCCCCCCCCCCCCCCACACACACACCTTAAACCAGCTTATATTTCAACTCTTTCTTGGACTCGAACTCAAGTTCTGTCGAAGGGTCATGAGGATTCGAAACATCAACTCTTTTCTTCTCCGCCGATGCTGCCAGACCTGCTGAGTTTTTCCAGGTAATTCTGTTTTTGTTTTGGATTTCCAGCATCCGCAGTTTTTTTGTTTTTATTTCTGAGGAATGGAAATACTTGAATGAGAGCTTGAGATTGGGAAGTGAACACCTCGGATGTGACACTATCATAAAACCACAATGCCTCCCAAGAAGGAAATCTTTCCTCTTGTGACTTATCCCAGGTAAATAACAGGGTAGAAACTCCCATGTGTTCACACTAATGAGCTCTTTCCTCAAGCAGTTGTATTGGACAATGTTACTGTCTCCTTTAAATAGATTATTCACAGGTTTGCCACATATTGTGTTGGTTGTTTTTTCTTATTTATTCATGGGGTTTGAACGTCACTGGCTGTGCCAGCATTTATTGCCCATCCCAAATTGCCCTTGCTCAGCGGGAATTAAAGAGTCAACCACATTACTGTGAGTCTGAAGTCACAGGTAGACCAGACCAGGTAAAGACAGCGGATTTCTTTCCTGAAAGGACATTAGAGAACTAGATGGGTTTTTACAACAATTGACAATGAATTAAAGGCCAGCATTAGACCTTTTATTCCAGGTTTTTATTGAATTCAAATTCCACCATCTGCCATGGCGGGATTTTAATCTGGATCCCTGGAACATTGCCCTGGGTCTCTGGATTACTAGTCCAGCAACAATATCATGAAGCCATTGCCTCCCTGCAAATTATTTGTCGTTATAATTATTTTTAACATAATGTTCAATAATAATGGTTTTAATTAATACAATGATTTATTTTGCAAACTCCATTTAAGTTTAAAGAAGTGTGAATTTGCATTTATATAGTAACTTTCACAACCTCGCTACATCCCAAAGCACTTCATGGCCAAGGAAATACTTTGAAGTGTAGTCATTGTTCTAATGTAGGAAATGTGGCAGCCAATTTGGACCCAACAAGTCCTCACAAACAACAATCAGATAAATGATCAGACAATCTGATTTGAGTGATATTGGTTGAGGAATAAATATTGTCCAGGAGACTGGGGACAAACTGTTGTGCTTCTTCAAACTAGTGTTATGGAGTCTTTTACATCTGGCTGAGAGATCAGACAGGCCTCAGCTTATCAGCTCACCTGAAGTGCAACACAGACAGTGCAGCAGAGCCTTGTTTATATGCTTGAACACAGAACACCCTGACACAGAGGTGAGAATACGACCCTGCACTGAGCCAAGACTGACACTGACAGTATCAATTCTGAGCACTGAAATTAAGGTAGAGTCAGTAGATTGCCTAGAATGTTGTGGTGCTTTATTTTCAGTTGTTTTGATTGTTTGACAGATTTAATAATTGAAATAAATGGATGCATTATGGCATTTCTCAGCTTCTCTCTGAACTTAGTCCGGGCCAGCGCATAAATACACATGTGTGTACAGGAGCTCAGCAGTTGAAACATATCACCGGTGTAGTCTGCGATATGTAAGGGATCCTTGTGTTGATCTGGGTTGTAATGACTGTAATTCTGGAAATGAGTGAAAATACAACATACGGCATTCACAGCATGATAAAAGTACCAGAAGTGGAGAATAGTAAAATGATGGATTTCCTTCGGCTCTGCATCTCTGGATCATCGCTGTTCTGGTTGTTGTGTTGACCTTGCAGTGCTCTGCGGGTTCGATTAACCATCACAATGTGTCTAATAGTCAGAGCGTTGAGAGATAAAATCAGAAAGTACGGCAAGAATGGGTTTAAAATTGTATCAAGCCAGTCAAAAGTGACCCATCCTGGCAAAGTAATGTAGGTTGGTTGAAATTGAGCTCCCCACTCCACAATGTTAACTATATAGACAGGTTCAAATGCAAAATACCATGGGTTCTTTTTGAAACAGAACACAACACAGATGGTCACTATAACCAAGCTGCAGTTTTCTCCCTGCAATATTCCTCTCTAAACTTTTGAGAACAAAGCGATCGACAGTGAAAGTGACTGTCAACTAGACAGAGCAGTCAATAACCCCATAGTTGATAACTTCATTAAGGCTCTCTATGGATGTGTTGTCCAGAAGTGAAAATGGAAAATAATAACAAAGTATATAATTGATTATCATATTGAAAATAATGACCAGCAGGTCCACTGTTGTCATATCCACCAGGTAAAGAGTGATCCCTTTGGAGAGACCACAGCCTCCTCGAGACAGAGGAATAATTGTCAGGAAATTAGCTGCAAAGAAAAAAGCAAAATCTCCACGTTAATTACATAGCATTATTTGGAAATTATAGCACAGAATCAGATTATTTGCCCAGCAGTTCTGTGTCTCTTAATGTTCCACAAGTGCTTCCTCCCACCCTACTTCATCTCACCATATCAATACATCCTTTTATTCCTTTTTTCCTCATGTACTTTTTCAGCTTCCCTCTAACTGACAGAACTTACCATATCTGTCTGGGTGTGATGATACTGCCCAGATTGAAATAACCAAATTCCTCTCCCAATCCAAAAGACTGTGGGAACCTGATCTGAGGTTTCAGATTTGATAAAGCAAACTCCATCTCATTTGCCTTCTCTCATCCTGGTATTAGTATGGGCAACATTTTCCCCCGGTCGGGGGTGAGGTGGGGGACGGTGGGGTGGGGGTGGAGAATGTATGGGAGCGGGCACAGGCAGGCAATTTCCTGATTGGCGTCCCTGGAGGGGGGCTTGCTGCCATTTTACGTGGGCCAGCCAATTAAGGCCTGCCCAGCATGACATCTGCTCAAGAGCGCTGTGCGATTTCCTGTGCGGGCGGTGAGGAGGTGATTCCTGAGCCGGGGGCTCAAAGCGCCACCTCAGGGAGATCACTGGAAGTTTTATATATTTGGGTAAGTGTGGAAAAAAAATTCCTGACATGTCCACTCATGTGGCAATGTCACATGATCTGGGACATGTCAATTTCTTTTATTTCAATGCTCCATAAACATTTTAAAGCCCCCATGAAACCTCATCCCGCCTGTGGATGAGGTTTCATGTTTTTTTCTGAAGGGCACCTGAACCTCCTTGCATGCCCGCCTACATTAAGGTTGGACGGGCAAGTCCTTTAATTAACATAATTACTGTTTTAAAGGCCTGAAGTGGCCGTTGTCAGTTTGGCGGGCGAGCTGCCAAATTGAAAATCTAAATGATGCGGGGCGACATTGGGACACATGCCTGACGTTACCCTGCACCATTTTACACTTCAGTGAGCTGACCCCGCCTCCCCACTCGCCGACCGGAAGATGCAGCCCCTTGATACAAGGATAATGTTGACCAATCACAGCAATCGATCTCTATCAATGAGGCTACAACAGTCCCAGGCATGAGACAAGGATAAAAGCCTCCCCCTGTAGTGGGGAACGTTGGGAAGCATAGGACTGAAAACACCTGTTCCTCCCAAACATGGAACACTTCCCACATGTCATGACTGAATTTCCTCACTCACTGTATCCCAAAATGTTTATGAAATAAATAAACTGTACATACTGCAGAAAATGCTCTTCATTGAAGGAAGACCTGAATCTGGATTCAGCATGAAGAGAGGAACTCTCAGGTATTATACATTGAGAGATACATCAATAGCAAGAACAGAGTTAAAGACTGATTGAACAAACAAAAACAGCTTCAGCTTCTTACCAGGAACTCCAAATATTGCAAAAAAATGAAAATAAATGAAAGCTGTTTGTTCAATTGTTGATAGTTCCATTTTCAGAGATGGGGAGAACACCAAACGGTGACAACAGAACTGAAGCAGCAGCCTTTCTTCATTAGTGACAGCCTCTTATATAAAGCAGCTAAAACCCCCTCTGATTCAATTAGGTTACAAAGGGAATGGAATTAGTTCACAGTCTTTGAACAAACAGGGTTATTGAATTTTAACAAATATTGGGCAAGACAATTTTTATGACCTCATCAGGATTGAAGACAGACAATTTCAGTTGAAGAAGAATTGCCCAAATCTTCCAGTCTCCTGGGTGGGAATTATGGTATGGCCCTATGTGGAATTGCCCAGGCTCTTTAAACTTCTGATGGGCAATTCCCCTGCTGCCCAGGACCCTGTGAGAATGTCTCCGACTCTGAGCTAGATGCAGAGACTTCAGACAATTCCATGGGGCTTAACCTGGACATTAAAACTTGGTCTAACACCTGAGTAGCTACACAACTGACATCTCCTCCAAACAGCATCCCAATCACCTGACTACCCAATTGACCACCCGACTACCCCTCGACCACCCCCTCAACGACCTGACTGCCCAACAACAACCCACCTACTCCCCCAGACATCCAACTGAACCCAAACCACCAAACTCCCTCAATTACCGGACTAGCCCTCAACTACCTGACTATCCACATGACCAGACTCGACAATCCCCACAAGTCCCAACTACCCACACGGCCAGCAGACCACCCATCTCACCCAGCTACCCACCTCCCCATCCACCCGCCCATTTACTAATCCATTCACTAACATTGAAGAAAATACTGGACCTTTAAACTTACCATACATCAACTAGTGCCACAGAGAGGGGTATATCCTCTTCCCCTGACTGTACTCTACTCCAGTGGAGTTCCCCAGGAGAAGTTGTCCTGCACATTTCATTCACTGCCTGGATTAAAGATCCCAGAAGAAATGCGCAGCACCATCAGGTGCTTTCAAATCTTCATGCACTGCGGTGAATTGAAGGAGGACACACCCCTTGTTTAACAGCACCAGCTACAAAAGGACCTCGGGCAGGGCTGGTGTTAGTGTTAGACCTCGATGGATGGGGAAGAGGGGGTTGGGCGTTGCGGGGCATAGAGGTGGGGGGGGCGGAGAGGTAGGGGGCTGGTGGGGAACCACACCTTGGGGAGGTGGAGAGGAGTCAGACCTCCGGGGTCGGGGGTCAGAAGCAGACGAGATGAAGAGGTTGGACAACGGGTGGTGGTGTCACGGACTTCGGTGGGGGTGGGGGGGTGGGGGGGGTGTGTAGTGTGTCAGATCTTGGAGGGGAAGCAGGGGGATTGGGGGTTGGGCGAGTCAGTCCTCAGGGGTTGTTGAGGGGGGTCAGGAGTGGTGAGGGTGTTGGAGGTCGGGTGGATGTTGGAGGTCCTGGGTGGTCAGTTTCGGTTGGGAGCTCAGTTCAGTGGGTGTTTGGGGGAATGGAAGTTGGACCTGCACGGGCTGGGGATTGTCCTGAACAGAAGGGGGAATCACGGGGAGCTAGAATGAGAGGGATGGTCTCACACATAATTGACATCAGAGGGCCAGTCAGGAGCCAACAGGAAACTACATCAATAGATGACCATCATCCTTGAGAAAACAATCAGGGACTGATCATGTACCGCCTAAGCCAATCAGGGTCTGATCATGCACCTCCTCAACCAAATCAGGGTCTGATCATGCACCGGCTCAACCAAATCAGGATCTGATCATGCACCGCCTCAACCAAATCAGGATCTGATCATGCACCGCCTCAACCAAATCAGGATCTGATCATGCACCGCCTCAACCAAATCAGGATCTGATTATGCACCGCCTTAAGCAAATCAGGATCTGATCATGCACCGCCTCAAACAAATCAGGGTCTGATCATGCACCGCCTCAACCAAATCAGGGTCTGATCATGCACCACCTCAACCAAATCAGGGTCTGATCATGTACCGCCTCAACCAAATCAGGGTCTGATCATGCACCGCCTCAACCAAATCAGGATCTGATCCTGCACCACCTCAACCAAATCAGGGTCTGATCATGCACTGCCTTAAGCAAATTAGGGTCTGATCATGCACCGCCTCAACCAAATCAGGGTCTAATCATGCACCGCCTTAAGCAAATTAGGGTCTGATCATGCACCGCCTCAACCAAATCAGGATCTGATCCTGCACCACCTCAACCAAATCAGGGTCTGATCATGCACTGCCTTAAGCAAATTAGGGTCTGATCATGCACCGCCTCAACCAAATCAGGGTCTGATCATGCACCGCCTTAAGCAAATTAGGGTCTGATCATGCACCGCCTCAACCAAATCAGGGTCTGATCATGCACCGTCTCAAGCAAATCAGGGTCTGATCATGCACCGCCTCAACCAAATCAGGGTCTGATCATGCACCGCCTCAACCAAATCAGGGTCTGATCATGCACTGCCTCAACCAAATCAGGATCTGATCCTGCACCACCTCAACCAAATCAGGGTCTGATCATGCACTGCCTTAAGCAAATTAGGGTCTGATCATGCACCGCCTCAACCAAATCAGGGTCTGATCATGCACCGCCTTAAGCAAATTAGGGTCTGATCATGCACCGCCTCAACCAAATCAGGGTCTGATCATGCACCGGCTCAACCAAATCAGGGTCTGATCATGCACCGCCTTAAGCAAATCAGGGTCTGATCATGCACCGCCTCAAGCAAATCAGGGTCTGATCATGCACCGCCTCAAGCAAATCAGGGTCTGATCATGCACCGCCTCAACCAAATCAGGGTCTGATCATGCACTGCCTTAAGCAAATTAGGGTCTGATCATGCACCGCCTCAACCAAATCAGGGTCTGATCATGCACCGCCTCAAGCAAATCAGGGTCTGATCATGCACTGCCTTAAGCAAATCAGGGTCTGATCATGCACCGCCTCAAGCAAATCAGGGTCTGATCATGCACCGCCTCAACCAAATCAGGGTCTGATCATGCACCGCCTCAAGCAAATCAGGGTCTGATCATGCACCGCCTCAAGCAAATCAGGGTCTGATCATGCACCGCCTAAGCCAATCAGGGACTGATCATGTGCTGCACATGCCATAATTCAGCAACAACACTGATCATGCACATGGGTTGTGGTTTGAAAAGTGTTTAAAAAAAACACCAGCTTTGAGTGCCAGGCAAACACTGAATTTGAAACTGAAAACTGCTTTCCAGCTGGGAGCTGAAGAGCAGAGGACTCCAGTGAGAGAGACAGAGAGAGAGAGAGGGAGGGAGAGAGAGAAGACCACATCTCACCTTGTGCCCGAGGCCCAATCAGGAAGCATGAACCATGTTGAGCCAGTAAAATCTCTGTCTAGCTGTAGTAAGTATTAATTTAGTTGCTTAATAAACATTTCCTGTTTACATCATTAGTTCTTCTATTGCCTGAATGGTTAAAGTCTCAAAAGAACAAATTAATATTGAGTGAGTGCAGATTCACAAATTTGGAGGTTAAACACCCTCAAAAAATCTTGCAGCAGGTTTCCTTGATTAGACTCGAGGGTTGTTTGTGGCCATTGGCTGGAGTAAAACATCACAGTGGGGGAAATCCTGGAGGAGGTCACACCAAGAGGCATCGCTGAACCATGGGTTTCATGTGGCTGAACTGCACCAGCCTTTCATTTTTCTGCACCTGGCTGTACCTTTAACTGTGCTTCTGATTTCTGGTGGAGATTTTCCCTCCAGAATTGCCCTTTTCCAGGATGAAACCTCACTATAAATGAATGCTGGATTTGTCAGATTTCCCCTGCTCCTGTCCCACATACAACAGCCTTCAGGGAGACTCTGCATGAGCTTTTAAAAACTGAGTGTGGGACTGGCTGGCATTTATAAATGGCACCAGCTCCTGCACTGAAATCAGGTGATGTTAGGATTTCCTGCCGTAATCCCGCCCCCATCATGTGATTGCACGGCTCCCACGCAGTGTTTCTGTTCATTGATTGGCCGATGCGTGAGTGCGATCGGCTGGCTGCTGGAAACCCGCGCGAGATTCCCACGGCTTCTGGACTTGGCGACGGGAAACACGGAGCCGCGGCTAACTTCCAGCCGGGGGGTGGGTGGTGAGCACATTGGAACACCTCCGATGTGACAATGTCACAAAACCACAATAGCGCCTCAGAAGGAAATCTTTTATTTTGTAATTTATTCTGGGAAAGTAACAGGGCAGAAATTCACTTGTGTTCACCATTGTGAGCTCTCTATACAAACAGTTGTATCCAACAATGGGTGGAATGCTCCGTGCCCACTGGCGTCGGGCGTGTTGGGTGGCGTGAGCAGAGAATATGGCAAGAGGGCCAAAAATCGATTTCATGACGTTGTGAAGCCAGTTTGCGATCGTCCGCTCAGCCCGTCCATGGCGGCCGTGATTCCCACCATCGGACATCAGGAACCTCATTGTAATACATCAGCATTGCACGCCAACGTGTTTCACAACAGCATATAAAAGGCATGCACTTGGCAGGCTGCACTTAGAGGGGAACTCGGAGGTGAGTGCACAGTAATGTTGTGGAGCACTTGCGAGGGACACCTGTTGGACTTCAAGGTTGAGGTGCATGGAGGAGGGGAACGCTGCCCTGTGGTTGAGGCGGCATTGGGGACTGGACAGAGGCTGCCCTGTGATTGAGGCAACTTTGGTGGGGGACAAAGGTCACCCTGCGGTTGAAGGTATCGCATGTGGGGTGGGGTAGGGGTTGAGCGAGGGAAGCAACCACACTTTAGGGACACCTTGTAAGAAGTGACCATTCCTCTGCAGCTGAGACAGTTCAGGCACAGCCACATTGATATGACTGGAGTCGGGCCTCTAGCTTATCTTCCCACTCAAGCAACGCCGAGGCATCAAAGTGGCACCAAGTGCTCCTGAGCTTTTCACCCCTCGGGCACAGACTGCAAACTAATGAGTGTTTTAGTGGACTGCAGGATAGTTGGATAACTGGGAACTTTGTACAATCTCCTTGCGAAAGCTGGCCATTGAACAGTCACTGGTGGAGGTACTCACAGCCCCTTACAATCCATCATTCCTGGTTTGGACCAGACTCCCCTATGGTTCAAGTTAGCAGTGTAGGATAGGAGAATGCCTGTGCCTGAGCTGAGAGCACAGCATGCAATCCAATGGGCAAAGCTGCCGGCAATCGGTCGGGTGGAGGGGGTGGGGTTTCAGGCAGCCATGCAGCGACTAATCTATGGCCATCCAAGTGGTGGCCAGCAGTTTCCAGGATGCATTAAGGAGCCATCAGACTTAACCAAGAGAGGTTCTTAGTGCACCCATGATAACCCACATGTCTCTTTCTTTCATTCTGAAGGAGGAATACATCAGGAACATGGAGCCTGGTGAACTAGCTGTATGGCTCATGACATACAGAGAGTGAAGATGATGGAGAAGAGAGTGTTTGAGGCACCTGGCTGTACAGAGGGAGGAGCACCCTCTGGAAGAAGGGGCAGCTGGGGCTACTGCACAGGCAGCTGAAAAGCCACAGTGTGCCGTCGCTGTTCGGTGCCTAGATAGACCCAGGTCTATAGCCATCACCTTTCATTCCTGCAGATGACCGAGAAGCAATATAACCGAAGACTGCGCGTGTTCAGGGAACTAGTTGGTCACATCTGCCACCTGTTGCAGGATTTGGCACCACAGGGACATGGAGAGCATTCACTGCCAGTGGCGCGAAGGTGACAGCAATGCTCAATTTCTATGCTATTGGCTCCTTTTAGGGCTCCACTGATGACCTCTGTGGGTTATCACAAAACTCCACCCATAAATGCATCCATGAGGCCAAAGAATCCATCTTCGTGAGGGCACACAACATTGTGCATTTCGGGACCAGGAGAGCCAGGATGCAAGAGCGATTGGATTTGCCCAGTTCTCGGGTTTCCCACAGGTGCAGGTGCCATCGACTGCACTCACGTAGTGCTCAGATCTCCATTGCAACACGTGGGAAACTATGTCAACTGCAAAGGATTCCATTCGCTGAATATGCAGCTGGTGTGTGACCGCCACAAATGCATCCTGCAGGTCTGCACACGGTTTCCAGGGAGTGTCCACATCTCCTACATTCTCAATCAGTCACAGATTCCTGACATCTTCCAGGGTCCACAGAAGCTGCAGGAATGGCTCCTCAGAGACAACGGCTACCCACAGAAGAGGTGGCTGATGACACCCATGCGACGGCCTCAGACAGCAGCAGAGTGAAGGTGTAATGAGGCTCATGCTGCAACTCATAAATTGGTGGAACAAACCATCGAGATGCTTAAAATGAGGTTCCGGTGCCTGAACCGGTCAGGTGGAGCCCTGCAATGTAGTCCACAGCAGCTGCAACAGGGAGACGAGATGGATGAGAAGGACATGTAGGAGCCGGAGGTCTCCTTTGATGAGGAGGACGTTGATGGTGATGAAGCTATGTGCAAAATTGCCCAAGTATGTCCAATATACCAAAAGCAGAACAAATCCAACCCGGTCAATTACTGCCCCATCAGTCTGCTCACCATCATCAATAAATTGATGGAAGGGGTCATCAACAGTGCCATCAAGCGGCACTTGCTCAGCAATAACCTGCTCACTGATGCTCAGTTTGGGTTTCGCCAGGGCCACTCAGGTCCTGACCTCATTACAGCCTTGGGTCAAACACGGACAAAAGAGTTGAATTGCAGAGGTGAGGTGAGAGCAATTGCCCTTGTCATCAAGGCCACAGTTGACTGAGGGTGGTATCAAGGAGTCTTAGCAAAACTGGCGACAACGGAAATCAGGGGGAAAACTCTCCGCTGGTTGGAATCATACCTAGCACAAAGGAAGATAATTATTGGAGGTTTGTCTTCTCAGCTCCAGGACATCACTGCAGGAGTTCCTCATGGTAGTGTCCTTGGCCCAACCATCTTTAGCTGCTTCATCAATGACATTCCTTCCATCATCAGGTCAGAAATTGGGAGGTTTGCTGATGATTGTACAATGTTCAGTACCAGTCGTGACTCTGCATGGCCTCCTTAGCTCTGCTCATTATAGTCTTGATGACATGGATCCCCTAGAAATACCTTTATCTGAAACCTCAGTAACAACCCTGTGCACCAAATGGTCGAGTGGGTCAATCAGTTCCTTTAATGTAACTGAAGCAGTGGCAGGAGCCTTATTTTCCTTTATCTCTTCTTCCAGATCCAACCTTTCTGTTCACCTTTTACCAAATGCTCCACTGGCATCTCAGCTTAGATGGCCCTGAATCATTTTAAATTGTTTCAACCAGCTTTAGTATCCCAGAAACCGGAATTTTTAGTTTCAAATTCTGTTTCCGTTTCCGTTTCAGTTGTAGCTTCCCTGGAAACCTGAAGGCCTAGTTTCCCTTTATGTTAAAGTCTAACCCAAAAAAATACAAGCTTTGAAACCACAGATTCCATCACAATAAGGTATGCTTGGACAAGGTGCTTGATATTGCCAATATTGTTATTTTGGATGTTGAAGTTTCTTAATTGCCAGTTATGTTTGGATAAATTAAGCCATTTTACCTGAAGCAAAATGAATCTTTTGCGTTTTTCTTACAGGTAATCTGCAAGTAACAAGATCTGCAATAACTTTGACAAAATAGTCATAGATTAAAGACTATTTTTAAAAAGGAAAACCAAGTAGAATTTAGCCTTAACCCATTCTGGCCATTGATTATTTCTGAAGCCATGTTTGAGTATAGGAAATCTGATATAAACACATTGACCAATGAGCGTCAGACTTATCAAAACCAGTATGTCTGGGCACAAGAAATTGGAATTGATGAATTGATGTTAATTCATATGAGTTGGTAGTCTAGACATTTTGGGGAAAATTATCTGAAATTCATTGGGATTCTAGGAAAACAAAAGGCATACATAGGTCATCTAGTTGGTTTCTATGGACATATAAAAGAATTTTCTTTTAAGGAAGAAGTGAGTTAAATATTACAAGAAATTTGTCTGCCTAACAACACTGTTATTTGGATTTAGGGCAATTTTAAGCTGAGAAAAAACACAGAAATTGCAAGATCCCTGCATGGGAAACCATCAGATGGATACAGATGAAGGGAGAGCTGGAGGATCTTTTAAGGCCATGCATGATGTATTTTCAATGATATTGAGTGAGGTGATCTGCAGGCCGGGAGTGTCAGACCGAAACAGATAACAATCTAAGTTGGTATTATTCAGAGATCACCTTCAAGTTACAATGGACAGCGGTTTAACCCCAGAGAGATCAGTGATAGTATGGATGGATTTTGGTACTGATATTCAGATCCATCTCTGGATCTGTATTGCTCCTCATCTTTTGTTATTGTGCTGTTCACTATGGTATTATATTTACTGAGTGATTTGAGAAAACGCAGATGTAAAAAAGCCAGATGTATGTATGATTATATGCTTTTGCAAAGATAGAGAAGGGATGTTGTAAAATGGGTAATTGATTGGATAAATATGTACGTAACTTAGTTAAGGGGGAGAAAACACTGATAGTCACCCATGGTTAACAAAAGACATGTGACCGAGCAGTAATATCTCATTTTGGGTCTGACATCTCTCCATTACCTGAGCGTTTAACAAAACTGGTAAAAGAGGTGGAGCTTCCACAAAAACATTATTATACTCTCCAACAGGAGAATAGTAAAATAAGAGATGAGATCAGGGAGATAACTACGCCAGCTTGGTGGGATACTAGTCTCAATATCAAAGGCCCCCTTGGATTTGAATTGTATCACATATATTAGTAATTGTACAGTTAGTTATGGTGTTATATCTACTTACAATATGCAAATTAAAACATAAGGCAAAACACATGAAACTGGAAGGGTTATTTAATGGATGATTTGGGTTGATGGATTTTAAATATATAGATTCTATAAAAAATGTAAATTTTGGCTGGGACCTGCAATACCTCATCACAGTTGATCAGCTGTAATATCTCATTTAAGTTATCAAAAAAGAGAAATTAAAGGGGGAGATGTAAGATCAAAATCCACTCCAATTGGGAAATTTATGGAAAATAATTTCAAATCCACAGACATATTTTGATCTCATAATTGGAACTATAAATTTCAAAAAGATAGGCTGCAGTCAGCAGTACAGTGCTGGGCAGCAAGGGGTTAATTTGGACATTTAGTGAAAACACAGAGACTCATCAAAAGGGTTTGGACATTAACTAACGCGATCAAGAAGTCTGATTACCCAGTACAATGGCACAAAGGACATATCAACAATAAAATACACTCAAGGAATTATTCAACCACCACAGAAAATCATACTGGAATAGGGTCATTCAAACCCTCATTTAATTTGGAGCCAGATGCTGTTACTGGGCTGTTACTGTGCCACCTCAAACAGCAGGAGAATTGCTCACACAATAAGAACTGATAATATTCATCTGGATAGATCATTCATGGAAAATCCTGCATTGTTTCAACCAACAGGAGCTGATGACATTTGTCAGGGCTTCGTGTGGAATCAACTAAATGGACATTGGAACAACAGGAAATATGTTTTGACATGTCTGAGTTAAATTAATATTAAAGAAGAGCAGATCTGAAATTTTGGTCTGCAGTTAGATGGAGAGTCAGGTTTGGTCACCTTCACTCAGGCCTACAATTAATACTGGACAGACCAGCCATGTTTGGAATTGTAAATGTTTTCAGCAATATTGAGGTGATACTGGCCTGCAAGTTTTGGGCTGCAGTCGGAAGATGGGTCGAGTTTCATCAGGCTCAGGCTTACAGCCAACACCAGACAGAGCAGCCATGCTGGGGATTGTAAGTTTCAGCCCAATCATTGTGATATTAGTCTCAGGGCTTTGTGAAGGTTTGGGGTGAAAATTTGGGGGAAACTTTTCTCCCCATTGGGGGGGTTGGATGGGAGCGGGTGCGAGCAGGCATGCAGCCATTTTATGTGGGCGGACCCATTAAGGGTGATGCGCACCCGGAAGTGCTGAGTAGGCTGAGTCGGGGCCTGCGCTCTTTCGTGCATGCGCACAAAGGAGCACAGAAATCTCCCTGAGGCACAGAGCTATCTCAGGGAGAATAGTTTGATTTTTTAAATTTTAATAATCAAAAAAAAAATTTGAAGGCAGTGTCACATGAGCTGGGACATGTCAATGAACTTTAATTAAAACTTCCTTTCAATTTATAAACACTTCATGAAACCTCATCCCGCCTGTGGATGAGGTTTCATGATAAATGCGAGGCCGCCAGGGCTCTTAGCCTGCCCGCCAACCTTAAGGTTGGATGGGCAGCTCTGTTAAGTATTTCAGTTACTATTTAAATGGTCTTAATAGGCCTTTGTCAGTTCGGCGGGTGTACAGCTGACTCCAGTGTGCGCCTGTCGAACTGAAAATCTGATTGATGCGCGGTGATGTCGGGATGCACACCCGGTGTCACCATGTGTCATTTTACACATCGGTGAGTGGGCCTCTCACTCGCTGACCCGAGGATTCTGGCCTTGGTGTTTTTTTGCTGAACTTTGTAACTTGTTCCAGCCATATCTTAGTGTTATTGGTCTGAGGGGTTTTTTTCCTTAAGGTTTCAGGACAGGTTGTGATGTTTTGTCTGTGTTTTTGTAAGTTTTAACCGAGTCGTGGTGACTTTGTGTCGGGTACTGGAATAGGTTGTTTTCAATTGTGGGTTTTGTGCTGTGGGGATTTGAATGATTCAGTAAAGCAATTGTGAATTATCAGAAGAAACTTGTCTTGCTGGTCACTCTGTTCAAGGCATACACTTGTGAATCTGGTGTCATGAATCTGAGTGTGGAGAGGGTCTCTGAGGTAAAGGGTAACCCCTACAATGCTGAAATAGGGCACAGCAAAGGCATCCTGCAGGATCAGATGATTTGGCACTGTATATCATGCAATCTCATGAACTGGTCCAAGGCCTTCACTTTCCACCCTGAAAACTGCCCAGTTCTACCTCAGATTACCTGGATGGACAAAGTTTCTCAAACAGCTGAGCAACAGGTGAAGCTAGCTGTTTCACGCTGCTACTCTGCATTAGCAACACGAGCAGTATTCACCACTAACAGGATGCTGCCATCAAGCCAAAAAGGCATTCTGCCTATCACACAAATGAGTCATGTGGTCTATGAATTTCAGTGCTGGTGTGATGCTAGGTATGTAGACCATACATCCCAAATTTTGGTTGATCATATCAAACAGCATGACCCTTCCACTGTTCACAATGGGCAGGGTACAGACCATAGCCCACCAGCCTGTGCTTGCAAAACTCAAAACATAGTGTCCGACATTAGATTTGATTCCGTGATTGGACAAAATTTGCTAAACAATCCTCAGTACGCTAAGAGTTATAATTTAAGAATGTTAGTCAGACTCACAGTGTGGTACATTGGTTTGTACTGGAGGCTATATATGTATTAATACCAGGGCCCAGATCTTTGTAGACAGAATGGACATGTACTCACATTCTGCCTACTTCAGCTAAACAAAATAAGTGCTACCCATTCGCTGGTTCAATACCCAGGACAAGGTCTGGACCAATCAGAGCGAAGCTGCCTGGTTTAAAATGTAAACAATGCTTGGCCGTTAATTATCAGTCACCGTCAACTGGTGCATTCCCCATTGCAATGCCTCCATCGATCAGAGGCTACTTGCCAAGCAATCAGCAATCTCTTTTCATATAGTATCAATATGTTGTTTGCCCTGGCATTGGTATTTTCTTGTGAATTGTCCTGATGAGTGCAAGGCAAAAAGCTTTGACAAAACAAGTCTCTTTTTTCAGCAATACTCAAATCTAGGTCAATGGTTACTACATATCACCAACCATTGCAGATCAACAAGTTGTTGCAAGTGTTTTCCCAAATAAAAAAAAGCACAGAAGTGCTGCAAAAAAATGTCCATGCAGCACAATCAAGCACCTGCAAGCATATCTCATCAAAAAAACCGTCCCCCAGGTATTTCTTTTTAATTTATACCCTAACGGAGATTTCATCCCACGCTTTACTGAAGTTTCGTCAAAAATGCAAAGCCCGTCTGGCTGATTGGCCCATCCACCAAACATAAGATTGGGTGGGCCCGGAAAAACTGCTTTCAATTGGGCTGTTAATGGGATTAAGTGCCCGCTTAATTGTCAGCAGGCGCTCTTGCAACATTTGCATGTGCCCGCTGAGCGAAATATCGCACGAGTGCGCAATGACATAGGGTCACTTGCCCGATTTCATCTAGCACGACCCTTTGCCCATTCAGGTTGGGCACGCGCCCGCCCGCGGGGTGTAAAATTCCAGCCAGTGCAGCAGAGCCTTGTTTATGTGCTGGAACACAACACATCCTGACACAGAGGGGAGAAAACCACCCTGCACTGAGCCAAGGCTGACACTTACACAGTCAGCGTCAATGTTGTGGTTAACAGTTAAGACAGAATTTAATAAGACATTATAAATGTAGTACTACGTCATTTCAGGTGGTTTTGATTATTTCATATATTTAATAATTGCAATAAATGGGTACATTACTGCATTTCTCAACTTTTCTCTGAATTTAGTCTGGGCCACGGCATAAACACACATCTTTGTACAGAAGCTCAACAGTTGAAACAAATCTCCAGCGTGTGCTGCAATAATTAAGTGATCCGTGTATTGATTTGGATCATAATATCTGTTGTTAATTCTAGAAATGAGGAAAAATACAACATACGGCATCCACAGCACAATAAAAGTACCAGAAATGGCAAAAAGTATAATGATGGATTTCCCTCGGCTCTGTAACTCTGGATCATTGCTGTTCTGGTTCTTGCCTTGACCTCGCAGTGCTCTGCGGGTTCGATTAACCATCACAATGTGTCTAACAGTCAGAGCGTTGAGAAATAAAATCAGAAAGTACGGCAACAGTGGAGATAAACTTGTATCAAGCCAGTCAAAAGTGACCCATCCTAGCAAAGTAAAGTAGGTTGGTTTGAAACGAGCTCCCCATTCCACATTGTTAATTACAAAGCCAGGTTCAAAAGCAAAATACAGGGGAATGTTTTGAAGCAGAACACAGCGCCGACAGTCACTAAAACCACAGCTGCAGTTTTCTCCTTGCAATACTTCTCTCTGAACTTTTGACAACAAATGAGGACAAAGTGATCGACAGTGAAAGTCACTGTTAACCAGACAGAGCAGTCAATAACCCCATAGTTGATAACCTCATTAATGCTTGCGATGGAAGTGTAGTGTAGAAACGAGAATGGGAAATAGTAAGGAAGTATGTAATAGATTACCACATTGAAAATAATTACCAGTAGGTCCACTGTTGTCACATCAACCAGGTAAAGAGTGATCCCTTTGGATAGACCACAGCCTCCTCGGGACAGTAGAACAATTGTCAGGAAATTAACTACAAAGAAAAGAGCAAAATCTCCAAATTAATTACATGCCATTACTTGGAAATGACAACCCAGAATCAGCTCAATCAGTCCATCAGGTCCATGTCAATATTTGTGGTCCATGAGTGCCTCCTCCTGCCCTATCTCTTCTCACCATATAAAAATATCCTTCTATTCCTTTCTTCCTCATGTAATTTAGAGATTATCCTAACTGAAAAAAACTTACATTATCTGTGTGGGTGTGATAATACTATACAGATCAAAAAGAAGCAAATTCCTCTCTGGAATTAGAAAATGCTGGGAACATCATCAAGGGCTTAGGAATTGATAAAGGAATGAAGAGGAAATTCCACCAAATTTCCTTCCACCATCCTGGTATTCACATGATATATGGATAATTGACTTGTTGACTAATGGTAGCACACGATCTCTATCGATTAGTCTACAAGAGACCAAGACATGCGACAAGGAAAACTCCCAACGATGGAGAGTTTTGGAATCATGGTTCAGAAAACACTTACAACTCCATTAACCCCAAGCCAAGCTTCAGGTTCCTCATGTTCTGAATGTTAAGGTGTATTCTGAAAAAAAGTCAACTTAATATATTGTACAAATTGCTCTTCATTTAAGGAAGAGCTAAAACCAGATTATGCATTAAGAGAGAACGTCCGAGGTTTTATACATTGAGAGATATATCCAGAGCAAGAACAGACTTAAAGATTGAATGAAGAACCAGAAGTAACCAGCCTCAACTTCTTACTAGGAAATCCAAAGATTCCAAGAAAATGATAATAAATGAAAGTTGTGTGTTTGATTATCGATAGTTGCATTTTTGGAGAGAGGAGATAGCACCAAACTGTGATGAGAGACCTGAAGCAGCCATAATCATCATTCCTGTCAGCCCCTATATAAAGCAATTCAATCCTCCCCTGTGGTTCAATTAGGTTGCAGAGGGAGTGGTGTTAGCTCACAGTCTTTGAACAAACAGGTACAGTTCTTTTGCCAGGTATTAGGCAATACTTTTTTTACATACACAGGAAGTTTGTAACTTAACAATTCCAATTGAAGAATATTGTTCTGCAAAAAGTAACTGCAGAAAAAGTTGACTCTTCATGGCCTTTTTCACCGCTAGACTACACTTCAATAAGGAGCATTCATGAAGTTATCAACCATGTGGTTATTGACTGCTCTGCCTGGTTGACGGTCGCTTTCACTGTCGATCGCTTTGTCCTCATTTGTTGTCAAAATCTCAGAGAGAAGTATTGCAGGGAGAAAACTGCAGCTGTGGTTATAGTGACTGTCTGTGTTGTGTTCTGTTTCAAAAACATTACCCTATATTTTGATTTTGATGCTGTCTATGTAATTAATAACGTGGAGTGGGGAGCTCATTTCAAATCAACCTACTTTACTTTGCCAGGATTGGTGGACATTTGACTGGCTTGATACAATTTTAAATCCATTTTTGCCATAATTTCTGATTTTATTTCTCAACGCTCTGACTGTTAGACACATTGAGATGATTAATCGAACCCACAGAGCACTGCAAGGTCAACACAACAACCAGAACAGCGATGATCCAGAGATGCAGAGCCGAAGGAAACCCATCATTTTACTATTCTCCATTTCTGGTACTTTTATCGTGATGTGGATCCCTTATGTTGTATTTTTCCACATTTTCAGAATTACAGACAGTCATTACGGTCCAGATCAATACACGGATCCCTTACTTATCGCACACCACACCGGAGATATGTTTCAACTGCTGAGCTCCTGTACCAACACGTGTATTTGTGCACTGGTTCAGACTAAATTGAGAGAGAAGTTGAGAAATGCAATAATGGATCAATTTTTTACAATTATTAACTGTGTTAAATATCCATGACAACTTGGAAGCAAAGTAGCAAAGCATTCAAAGCATTCTACTAAATTCTACCTTAAATTCTACCCTGAAACCGATGCTTACTCTAAACACATAACCAAGCTGGTGCTGTACTTTCCGAGATGTATTTCAAATGAGCTAATAAACCAAGGCCTGTCTCCCTCTCAGGTGGATGTAAAAGATCCCACGGCACCAGCTTGAAGAACTTGAATGGAGTTCTCCCCAGTCCCGTGGCCAATATTTATCCCATAACCAACACCAGCGATATAAGAATGTCTGTTCATTTATGTTATTGTTGTTTGTGAGGCCTTGATATGTACATGGTGTATGGGCTGCCACATTTCCTACCTTATAACGATGCCTAACTTCAAAGTACCTCATTGCTGTGAAGTGTTTTGGGATTTACTGACGTTGTGAAAGGTGCTATATCAATGCAGGCTCGCTCTTTCTGTAACTTAAATGATCTTGACAATATCAATCACTGTATAAACTCAAACCACTTTTTTAACGTGTTATTTTGGTGTAATTTCCATGATGCTTATTTCCAGTGAGAAGAAGTGAACATCCCTGTGAAAAATTGATTTAAGGAATAGATTTTTTTGTTTGATACAACTGTTTGAAGAGAGAGCTCACAAGGGTGAACACAAGGAAGTTTTGACCCTAATGTTTTCCTGGGATAAATTACAAAAGGAAAGACTTACTTCTTGGCAGGAGCTGTGGTTTTAGATGGTGAAACATCCGAGTTGTTCTGATGTGCTCACTTCCCAGTCTCCAGCTCTTCTAAGTGTAAATCCCATTTTTTGTTTGTTTGAAGGTGACCAGAAATGGACACATATTCATTGTGTAATCCGAAAAATGTACTGGATAATTACCTTTCATTTCTTTATCTTATATTTTGCTGGATTAACAATTGGTCTGGTCTTGGGAGAGAAGAGCAATTTAAAGAAAAAAAATCCAAAATCCCAGTTATTTACTAAAAGAATGAAGCCACAAGATTCCATGGTTTAAAATAGAAGAAATTTTAATATACAAGAGTTATAGAAATTTAGCACTAAATAAAATAACTTCTATACAGTAACATCCGAAATCAACCTAAGATAACATTATCAATCACACTGCGTTCAATTGTAGAATTGTAGAACATATTAAATGGCTGATACAACTTAAGGCAGATTTTACAAATTGGCTCGGCAATCCACACAGCGAATATGTCATTAAACTCAGTCACAAAGCTCTTCAAAACTCTGTGTTCCTCAGAAAGAATTTCAGCTCCTCTTCGTGGAGCTAGTCTGACTCCCAGCCGACAGCAGCACACAGCCAACCTGAGTTCCACGGCTACCATCTTCACCAAAAATGGCACACGTCAGCAGTACATCCTCAACCCAGCCTGGATGGTGTAGATCCACCAATGTTAGCTTCAAGTAGCAGACACAGCAACTTATTCTCAGCTTCTGGACCTGGACTCTACCTTCTTCAGCTTGTCTATATTGCAGGCCTAATAATGATATCCTGATGTGTTACAATGAGGTTCCCAATGTTCAATGATGGTGGGTGTGGCTCACCATCGGTGAGCTGAGTGGACGATCATGAACTAGTTTCACACCATCGTGAAACTGATCGCGTCATGTTGTCCACTCACACCACTGACCTCACCCAACACTAGTGGGCATGGAAACTCACGGCTAATATTTCAATAATTCCTTGGCTTCATCCACTTGAGGGGCTGTTTTTAATGTTGGGGTCCTGAATCCCCAAACCCTTTTTGATATTATCCAGCTTTCCTTCATTCAAAATACATTTTTACCAAATTGTTCAACCTCATACTCACTGGCTTCACCTCTAACCAGCTTGCTCCCCTCCTCTTAACCCCTTCTTCTGAATTTTCTCCACTCACCTCCTTTGTGATATTGAAGCTTTCAGAAGGTCAATGTTTTTAAAATCTGATGTTTGACTCCAATCCACCTGGGTCACGTCTCTCTTTTCAACTCACATAAATTAAACCTCCACCAGGTGAATATTTTCTCATTTTATTTTTCTTTGACTTTCTCCATAACCACAGTAAATTGAATGATATTATGATCACTACTTCTCAAAGACATTGCCTGAAGGAGTAATGGAAGCAGATTCAATGGTCACTTGAAAAGGGAATTCAATATGTATTGGAAAGGAAAGGTTTGCAGGACAATGGGGGAAGAGTAGAAGACGTGGACTGATGGAATAATTCTATCAAAGAACCAGCAGAGGCATAATCGGCTTTCTTTTGATAAATGCAGATAAAAGGGATTCCATACTCTAAAAAGAGTTCACTATGAAACTTCAGTCTGCAGTTGATATTGGATATAATTCATTCATATCCATCAAGGTTAGACTGGAAAAGGCCCAAGAAGAAATCAAACAGTTTTTTTTAAAAGGTCACAGGTAAATGACTAATAACGAAGTGTCAAATTGCAACAGCAGCAAACTCAGTCCCTCTCATGGCAGATGTAGGACTTCTGTCATGATGCTTCAGGTTTGAGGTGAACAACATAAACATGGTTATATTTGCTGTTCATTTCTCTGTATTTATGTTGATACAGAGCACAGTTACCCCCAATACAACGTTCCTCTTTCAATTCATAAAGCCCCAAGTATTAATATATGAATAAGTCTGTCAAAAGTCAACATTCCTTTTATTGATGTTTTCAGAACAATATTCTTCAATTGGTACCATTTAGCTTCAAACTTCTTCTGTATGGAAAAATATTATTGCCTAATCTCTGTTAAAATTAAAGATGCCTGTTTGTTCAAAGATCCAGCACTAATTCCATTCCCTCTGCAGCCTAATTTATGGGGATGCAATGGTGTAGTTGTATTGTTTTTGGGCTAGTAATCTAGAAACCCAGGGTAATTTCCTAGAGAGGTGGGTTTGAATCCCGCCATGGCAGATGGTAGAATTTGAATTTAATAAAAATCTGGAATTAAAAGTCTAATAGTGAACATGAAACAATTGATGTAAAAAAACCCCATCTGGTTCACTAATGCCCTTATCAGTCATCCTTACTAGGCCTGACCTACATGTGACTCGAGACCCACAACAATGTAGTTGACTATTAATGGCCTAGCAAGCCACTCAGTTGTAATAAGCCTCGACAAAGTCACAAAAATGGAATGAAACTAGACGGACCACCCGGCATTGACCTGGGCACCGGAAAAGACAATGGCAGTTGCAGCCCTGTCGACCCTGCAAAGCCCTCCTTATTAACATCTGGGGGGTTAATGCCAAAATTGGGAAAGCTGTCTCTCAGACTAGTCAAACATAGTCATCCTCTCGGAATCATACCTGGCAGATAATGTCCCAGACACCCCGTCACCATGCTGAGCACCACTTGGAGGAAGCTCTAAGGGTGGCAAGGGTGCAGAATATACTCTGAGTGGGGGGCTTCAATACTCATCACCAAGAGTGGCTTCTCGGGAGTTCCATCTTGGCCTCCTCAGGAGATCCCCAGCATCACAGATGCCAGTCTTCAGCCAATTCGATTCACTCCACGTGATATCAAGAAATGGCTGAGGGCACTGGATACACCAAATGCCATGGGCCCAGAAAATATTCTGGCATTAGTATTGAAGACTTGCACTCCAGAACTTGCTGCGCCCCTAGCCAAGCTGTTCCAGTACAGCTGCAACACTGGCATCAACCCGGCTATGTGGAAAACTTCCCATGTATGTCCTGTACACAAAAAGCAGGACAAATCCAACCTGGCCAATTACCGCCCCATCAGTCTACTCTCCATCATCAGTAAAGAATTGGAAGGGGTCATCAACAGTGCTATCAAGCTGCACTTGCTTAGCCATAACCTGCTCACTTATGCCCTGTTTGGGCATCCTGACCTCATTACAGCCTTGGTTCAAACATGGACAAAACAGCTAAACTCAAGAGGTGAGGTGAGAGTGACTTCCCTTGACATCAAGGTAGCATTTGACCAAATGTGGCATCAGAGTCCAAGCAAAACTAGAGTCAATGGGAATCAGGGGGAAAACTCTCCACTGTTTGAAGTGGCACCTAGCACTAAGAAAGATAGTTGTGGTTGTTGGAGGTCAGTCACCTCAGCTCCAGGGCATCACTGCAGGAGTTCCTCGGGGTAATGTCCTCGGCCCAACCATCTTCAGCTGCTTCATCAAAGACCTTCCTTCCATTATAAGGTCAGAAGTGGGGATGTTTGCTGATGATTGTACAATGTTCAGCACCATTCGCGAATCCTCAGAGGCTGAAGCAGTGTATGTCCAAATGCAGCAAGATCTGGACAATATCCAGGCTTGGGCTGACAAGTGGCAAGTAACTTTCGCACCACACAAGTGTCAGGCAATGACCATCTCCATCAAGAGAGTCCAACCATGCCCCTTGATGTTCAATGGCATTACCAACATTGAATCCCCCACTATCAACATCCTGAGGGTTACCCTTGACCAGAAACTGAACTCAACTAGCCTTATAAATACTGTGGCTACAAGAGCAGGTCAGAGGCTAGGAATCCTGCGATGAGTAACTCACCTCCTGACTCCCCAAAGCCTGCCCACCATCAACAAGGCATAAATCAGGAGTGTGATGGAATACTCCCCACTTACCTGGATGGCTGCAGCTCCCACAACACTCAAGAAGATGGATATGGTCCAAGACAAAGCAGCCCACTTGATTGGCACCACATCCACAAGCATTCACTCCCTCCACCACCGACGCACAGTAGCAGCAGTGTGTACCATCTACAAGATGCACTGCAGGAATTCACCAAGGCTCCTTAGATGGCACCTTCCAAATTCATGGCCATTGCCACCTAGAAGGACAGTGGTAGCAGGTAGATGGGGACATCACCACCTGGAGTAACTCACCAACCTGACTGGGAGATATATTGCCGTAGCTTCACTGTTGCTGGGTCAAAATCATGGAACTTCATTCTTAACAGCACTGTGGGTGTAGCTACACCACATGGACTTCAGCAGTTCCAGAAGGCAGCTCACCACCACCTTCTCAAGGGCGACTAGGGATGGGCAATAAATGCTGGCCCAGCCAGCGAAGCCCACATCCGTGACTGAATTTAAAAATGGAATCACAGGGGAGAATTAGGTGCTTTATATCAGGTGCTGTCATGAAGGAAGAACATCTGGGGTTTCCCGTTCAGGTCCCCTCTCTCTCTGAAAATGGAACTATCAACATTTGAACAGACAGCTTTCATTTATGATCAGTTTCTTGCAATCTTTCGAGTTCCTGGTGAGAAGCTGAAGCTGGTTGTTTTGGCTTTTTTGATTACTCTTTAACTCTGTTCTTTTGATGTATTTCTCAACATTTGAAACCTCAGAATTTCTCTCTTTATGCTGAATCCAGTTTCAGGTATTCCCTCAATAAACAGCAATTTCTGATCTTTATCCCAAAACATTTTGGGACACAGCACATGAGGAATTTGAGACATGAGATGTGGGAAATGGTCCATGTTTGGGAGGAACAGGTGTTTTCACATCTATGGTTCCCAAAGCTTTCCATCACGGGGGGTTTCGTTTGTCTCATGTCAGGGTCCTTTGTAGACTCGTTGGCCTGGATTTTACATTGGTTGGTGGGGTCAGAGACACAGATGGGAAAGTGTCTGGTCCACTTTCTCCCACCTCGCCAACCTTCACAGTGCAATCAAGTGTTGAGCGGCCAGTTTGTGTGCTGCCAGCTGATTCCTCAGTGAGTGGCACAGTCAGGGTGGGACGGCCTGTGGGAGAAGGGTCAGGCAGTGAAGCGATAGTCGGTTCCAGCTGTCAATGTAAAGGGCCGTGGGCATTGGAGGGTGGGCAGCCTGAGGGGGAAATTGGATTGTTTAAGTATCGCTAAGTTGAGGGAAGGCAGGATTGAAAGCTTAGAGTGTTTTCTTGTTGAAGCAGCAGGTCAGACCATTAGTTTTAATCTAGGTGGCTCTGATGACAGCTGTGTCGTTTGCCAGCCCTGTTTCCATGGTGGAGATACCAGCTGCCCCACAGCTGAGAAGAGTGACCCATCCCCCGTGCTGCCACTGCCAGGCTCAATGGTGGATCCTAAAATCCTCACGGACCCACGCTTTGATGGCGATTCCCTGTGAGTCCCCTCCCCAGGCTCTGAGTGAAAGGCAGGAGGTTCCAATGCCTCAGGGTGGCAGGAGGTGACCGCCCGGCCACACCAAGCAAGCCTGGCTGGAGGTGACAGAGGGGGTCAGTAGCTGTGGGGTCATCTGGAGTATCACAGAGGCTGAATGGCCTTCTGAGGCCCCGAGCGTGACTTTCGAAACTTCTCTCAGATGTGAGCGCACAGCTATGGGAGGGTGGCAGCGTGTAATGCTTGGCAAGTGGAGACAGCTATAACATTTGGGCCATGGTCAGAAGGTGGTATTAAGCAGCCCTGCCACCCTGCATGCCTTTGGGGGGAAAAGGTGGACTTTCTGACTGTAAGACACAGGAAGGGTGTGAGGAGCAGTGCCAAGTGGTCCAGTCATGCAGCAGATATGCTGTGTACACACATAGGGGCTTGATCTTTCCAGGGATGGGGCCATTATCTTTACAGGAGAAAAGAGGTCAGCAGCTGTATGACCAACTGGGGAATCTTGACTCCAATGGAGGAGAAGATTTGGCAGGTGACCAGTCACCAGGACTGGAGAATCACTGGCCACGGAGAGGCTGGTATTTGGCCTGGGATTGGAGGGGGGTTTCAGAGGGGTTCAATCTCACTCGGGGTAGGAAGTGCAGGGAAGGGCCAGGGAGGGGCTGAAGGTTGTTATTGCTTCTCGCAGTTTTGACTGAGGGAGGAATATTGGTGTCTCCTCTGAAATAGGGGAGAGTGTGATCCTGCTCAAAGGGTTCCATGGTGAGGCTGTGCACCTGAGTAGTGACTTTCTTTTCAGTGGCCACATATGAAGATGTGGCCATTGCTAATCTTTGTTTTCCTTCCAACAGGTCAACCATTGGTACCTGCAGCCACCAGTCCTGTGGGATCAGCATTGACCTCTGAGGAAGAGGAGGGAGCCACAGAGGGTGCACTGTCCCATCTTTGTGCCACATGCAGCACCAGGTCAGATACTTACACCTCGGTGAGTTCATGTGTGTCTCCTGAAAGGGAAGCACACACACTGGTGTGAGTGCATCACAGGCCAACTGGCAGAGGCTTGGACAGTCTAGGCCTCTGTCACTTGAGGATTGGTGGAAGCCAGTTATCATAATGGTAACTATCCTAGTTTGAGAGAGAATTTGCTTCCTTCCAACCTGTGCAATATTATCACACCCACACAAGTATTATGAACTTGTCTGCTTAGGCAAAGCTGAATAAGTACATGAGGAAGAAAAGGATAGAAGGATATGTTGATATGGTGAGATGAAGTAGGATGGGTGGAGGCACTTGTGGAGAATAAATAGCAACATAGACCTGTTGGACTGAATGACCTGATTTTGTGCTGTAATTTCCAAATAATTCAATGTAATTAATTTGGAAATTTTGTTCTTTTCCTGGTAGCTAATTTCCTGACAATTGTCCCCCTATCCCAAGGAGGCTGTGGTCTCTCCAAAGAGATCACTCTTTTCCTGGTTAGTATGGCTACAGTGGACCTACTGGTCATTATTTTCAACCTAATAATGTATTACGTGCTTTACTATTATTTTTACTGCTGTTGAATTCTCTGGTTGACGGTCGCTTTCACTGTTGATTGCTTTGTCCTCATTTGTTGCCAAAAGCTTAGACAGAAGTATTGCAGGGAGAAAACTGCAGCTGTGGTTATAGTGACCGTCTGTGTTGTGTTCTGCTTCAGAAACATCCCCCTATATTTTGCTTTTGCATCTATCTATGTAATTAATCATGTGGAGTGGGGAGTTCATTTCAAACCAACCTATTTTGTCTTCGCCAAGATGGGTCACTTTTGACTGGCTTGATACAATTTTAAACCCATTGTTGCCATACGTTCTGATTTTATTACTCAACGCTCTGGGTGTTAGACAAATTGTGATGGTTAATTGAACCCACAGAGCACTGTGAGGTCAACACAACAACCAGAACAGCGATGATCCAGAGATGCAGAGCCAAAGGAAATCCATCATTTTACTATTCTCCATTTCTGGTACTTTTTTCGTGTTGTGGATGCCGTATGTTGTATTTTGCCTAATTTCCAGAATTACAGACAGTCATTGCAAGCCAGATCAACTTATCGCAGATAACACCGGAGATTTGTTTCAACTGCTGAGCTCCTCTACAAACACGTGCATTGATGCACTGGCCCAGACTAAATTCAGAGAGAAGTTGAGAAATGTGGTAAGGTATCCGTTCATTGCAATTATTAAATATGTCAAATAATCAAAACAACATGAAATAAAGCAGTACAACGTTCATAACAATCTTCTGACTTCTGCTTTAGATTCTGTCCTCCAAGTTTGACACTTTCAGTAAAGTTTCAGCCTTGGCTCCGTAGGCATTTTCTCACCTCAGAATCAGAAGGTCATGTGTTCAAGCGCGCAATCGAGACTGACAGCGGTATATTTCAGATAAGCTAATTAAACAAAGGCCGTGTGCCCTCTAGGGATTATGTAAAAGATCCCATGCCATTAGTTTGAAGACAAGCGATTAAGTTATCCATGGTCTGCTGACCAATGTTTAACCCTTAACCACCAAATCCGATTGTTTGCTCATTTATTTGATTGTTGTTTTGAGGAATTGATGGCTGCCACAATTCCTATATAACAACAATGTTGACACTTCAAATGTTTCATTGGCTGTGAAGTGCTTTGGGATGTGCTGAGGTCATGAAAGCTGCTATATTAATGCAAGTTCCTAGGGGGGAAGGTGTTGCTTGTGGCAGCCCCGTTCAACTAGAGAATGCATTAGTTCATGGGCTCCCAATAGACCTGTGTTTTTTGCAGTCTTGTGGAGTCTGTGAACCAGGTGAATGTGGGGTGTTTAGGCAGCGCTCCCTTTTTAAGGTTCTTAAAAACTCTTTTACTTATCTTTTGTTTACACTTTAGTCCCACAGACCTGATCTTTGGGCACCCGGTGCAGGAGGGGCAGGGAGGGAGGAGGACCTCCTCGTGAACCTGCTCCTGGGCTTCGCCAAGTGGGTCATCAACAGGTTAAGACAGTGGGAACCGAGGGGGTCTACGATCCCAACTGCCTGTCCCTCTTCCGCGGCTATGTTCACAGCCAGGTGTCCCAGGAGAGGGAGCTGCAGTGTCCACTGGCCCGATCGAGGCCTTCCATGCCTGGGGGTCACTGCGAGGACTGGGGTGTTTTATTGACCCCTTTAATCACATTTTGTTTTGAGTTTTGTTGGTTTCCTTTAAGGTTTGTCTTTGTTTTTGCAGTACCCCTTTATTGGGCTGCTTCTTGATTTGTCCCTGATTTGTTAATTCAGTTCAGTTGGTTCAACCAAAAGAGTATAAATGCAAACTGGCTCTTTGTTTGCACTTCAATAATCTTTACAATTTAAATCTTTGTATTAATTAAAAACATTTTAGCTGTGTTTTGAAAATACACGTCATGGCATCTAATAGCTCCCAATGTAAAAATATGGGCAGCCTGTGAAAAATCTCTTTATAGAATACAGTAACATTGTCTGATATCTCTGTTTGAAGAGGGAACTCAAAAAAGGGTGAACACAAATGAGTTTCCACACTCTAATGTCCCTGGGATGATTCACAAAAGGAAAGACTTCCTTCTTAGGAGGTATCGTGTCACATCCGAGGTGTTCCCATGTGCTCACATCCAACTTCCCAGCTCTGCGTCAAGTAATTTCCATTTCTCGCTTGTATGAAGGTGACCAGAACTGGACCAAATATTTGATGGTGTGATCTGAAAAGATTTCAAGTCAGTTTGATCATTTCTTCCTTTGACTCTATTCTACTGATTTGGCGATTGTAGATTAATATTCTATTGGCTTTGGTGATTGCTGCTCTGCATTTGTTGGTGATATTTAACATTGTGTCTACAAAGATTCCTAGGTCTCTTTCAGATTCATCCTTATCCATTTGTACACCATTAACTGAGTACTCGTTGCCTAGATTTCCTTCCTGCCTGTAACACTTTACACTGTCTCCATTAAATTTCACCCACCATTGTTTTGCTGACTGAAATATCTTGTGCAACTCATTCTATAATTTCTGAGTTGCCTCTTCCAAATCCAATGTCTCTCCCAGTTTGGCATCTTCTACAAATCAGACCCCTTCACATTGAGTTTCTGAATCCAGGTGATTTATCTGAATTAGAAATCATAGTGGCCCCAGCACCAAACCCCAAGCTTAAATGACTCTGTAACTACCTCTCACTCTGACATGCTCAGGATTATACCTTTAAAGATGATCTACTTTGCTCTCACTCAACCTTCCCTCAGTTTATTTGTTTTAGTTGTTTCCTCATTGCATCACATGTATTTCTTGTGAAATTTTTCTGTAACTGGGGTCATTTAATTCCTCTGTTTGAGTAGGATATATAAACAGACATTTCAGTGTGACTTAGCATGGAGTATGACTTTCAACAGAGCGCTGAAGTTGGGTGATGAAGGGAGTTCAGTGAGGAGGGGAAGCAGATACTCCTTTGCTTTTGCCTTTACTAACTTTTTCACCCTGTAGGAATTAATTCTTGCTCTACTGCAGGGCTTGAAGTGAGCTGGTTAGTGAGTACCTGGCAAGTGGTTAAGGTCTATTCTATTCCTAAGGTTTAAAAAGAATACAAACTGGTGATAGGTTTAAAATATGTTTAAATCAAGGAAAATAATTAATTGAACAAATAATTTAAGTAGTTAATAAAGACACATTAAGGATGGTAGGACAGGCGATGTGTCATGGCTGCAGCATGTGGGAGCTGGTCTGATCCAGGGAAAATACGTCTGCAGAAAGTGTTTGCGGCTCGAGGAGTTTCAGCTCAGAGTCACCGAGTTGGGAGCCGAGCTGCAGAGACTGTGACACATCAGGGAGGGGGAAATGTTTCCTGGCTGCTTTATACCTGGAGGTGGTCACACTCTTCGATCTTCTAATTTGTCAGTGGTCAGGAGCAGGAGACTGTGACTGCAAATGAAGCAGGTAAGGGGATCCAGAGCTCTACAGCAAAGAGTGAGAATTCAGAAGGCTGTGTTGTCTGCCCGGTGCCAGTGTTCGGGATTCTGTTCAGTGTTGGAAAGGAGCTTGCAGTGGGAGGGCAAGGATCCAGTCATCGTAGTCCACGTGGGTACCAAAAACATACATAGAACTAGGAAAGACATTCTGCATAATTGGTATGAGAAGCTAGGCACCAAATTAAGAAGCAGAGCTTCAAAGGTAATCATCTCTGGATTATTACCCGAGCCATGTGAATGTTGACATAGGGCAAATAAATTAGAGAAATAAATGAGTCACTCAAAGAATAGTGTGGGGGACATGGGTTCTTGTTCACGGGGCACTGGGACCAATACTGGGGGGAGTGGGATCTGTACCGTTGGGACAGCCTTCAGCTGAACTATGCACAGATTGGTGTTCTAGTGAGCAGCCTAACGAAGGAAGTAGAGCAGATTTTAAACTAAACAGTGGGGGCAAGGTATCAAATTTGGAAAGATGTAGTAAATCAAAGAGTAAAGACTAGGCAAGAGAGAAAGTTACTAAGATGGGAAATTATAAACATACCGTGACAGGAAGGGAGAGAGAGTAGAAAGCCAAGGGTACATCAGCAGATAAGGCTACAGGGTAGAAAAATAATAAAAGGCAAAACTAAAGGCCCTGTATCTAAATGCATGTAGCAGTTATAACTAAACAGACGGTCTGAGAGCACAAATAGAAATAAATAAGTATGATTTGATGGCCGTTACAGAGGCATGGCTGCAGGGCGACATAGATTGGGACCTGTATATTGAAGGATACATGACATATAGGAAGGACAGGAAGCTAAGAAGGGGTGGGGAGGTGGCTCTGGTAATTAATGATGGAATTAACACAATTGAGAGGGATGATCTAAGCTCTGGAAACCAGGATGTAGAAACAGTTTGGGTAGAGATGAGGAATGAAAACGGCAAGAAGTCAGTTGTGGAAGTGGTGTACAAGCCTCCTAATGGTAACCACATGGTAGGGCAGAGTATAAAGGAAGAAATAATGGAACCCGTCAGAAAGGTACAGTGATAATCATGGAGGATTTTAAACTGCTCACAGATTGGATAAATCACATGGCAAAAGTTAACATAGATGAAGAGTTCAGAGAGTGTTTTTAGGATTGTTTCTTAAAACAGCACATTCTGGGGCCAACCAGAGGGCATGTTATACTAGACCTGGTATTGTGTAACAAGACAGGATTAATTAATGATCTCATAATGAAGGCACCGCTAGGTAGCAGTGATCATAATATGATTGAATTTTATACTCGGTTTGAGGGAGAGAAGAGTGGGTCCAAGACTACTATTTTAGACTTAAATAAGGGCAGTTATGAGAGCATGAAAGCAGAACTCGTTAAAGGGAACTGGCAAATTAAGGGATAGGTCAATATAGATGCAGTACAAGACATTTAAAGGGATATTTCAAGAATAATCAGAATAGATACATTCAAACAAGAAAGAAAAAATCAATTGGCGGATCCAATATCCATGGTTAACTAAAATAGTTAAAGGTAGTATCAAACTTAAAGAAAAAGCATGTAATTGTACAAGGATGGGTGGCAGGTCAGAAGACTGGACAGAGTACAAAGAATAGCAAAGAATGACTAACAGGTTAATAAGGGAAATATTCGAGTACAAGAGAAAGCTAGCTAGGAATATAAAAACAGATAAGTTTCTACAGATAATTAAATAAGAAGACTTGGTCTTATAAAAATTGAGCCTGGGGAATTAAATGGAAAATAAGGAAAGGCAGATGAATTGAACAAATATTTTGCATTGGTCTTTGCTATCGAGGGTATACGTAATATCCCAGAGCTATCTGTAATTCAGGAATTGCAAGTGAAGGAGGAAATCATGAAAATTATAATCACCATGGAAGTGACGCTTAGCAAATTATTGGAGCTGTGAGCAGACAAATCCCCAGGTCCTGATGGACTTCATCCTAGGGTCTTAAAAGAAATGGCCAGTGAGATAGCTGATGTGTTGGATTTAATTTTCCAAAACTCCCTAGATTCGGGGAAGGTTCCATTAGATTGGAAAATAGCAAATGTAACTTCTTTATTCAAAAAGGGAGGGAGATAGAAGGCATCAAACTACAGGCAAGTTAGCTCAAAATTTGTCTTGGGTAAAATGTTAGAAGCTATTATTAAAGGTGGTATAACAGGGCACTTAGAAAACTTCAAGGCAGTCAGGCAGAGTCAACATTGTTTTGTGTAAGGGAAATCATGCTTAACCCCAATTTATTGGAGTTCTTTGAAGGAGTCCATGTGTTGTGGCTAAAGGGGAACTGGTGGATATACTGTATTTATATTTCCAGAATGCATTTGATTAGGTGCCATACCAAAGGTTATTGCAGAGAATAAAAGCTCATGGTATCGTGGTTAATATATTCGCATGGATAGAAGATTGGCCAGCTAACAGGAAGCAGAAAGTAGGCATAAATGGGTAATTTTCTGGTAGGTGAGATGTAATGAGTGGTGTGCCACCGGGGTCTGTGCTGGGGTCTCAACTTTTTACAATTTATATAAGTGACTTGGATGAACGGACTGGAGGAATGGTTGCTAAATTTACTGACGACACAAAGGTAGGTAGGAAAGTAAGTTGTGAAGAGGTCATAAGGAGGCTACAAAGGATAAGTGAGTTGGCAAAGATCTGGCAAATGAAGTATAATGTGGGCAAATGTGAACTTATCCATTTTGGCTAGAAGAATGAAAAAGAAACATATTATCTAAATGGAAAGAGATTGCAGAGCTCTGAGGTTCAGAGGGATCTGGGTGACCTAGTACCTGAGTCACAAAAGGCTAGTATGCAGGTACAGCAAGTAATTAAGAAAGCTAATAGAATGTTATTGTTTATTGCGAGGATAATTGAATATAAAAGTAGGAAGTTATGCTTCAGTTGTACAGGGCATTGGGGAGATCACGTCTGGAGTCCTGTGTACAGTATTGGGCTCTTTACTTAAGGGAGGATGTAAATGAATTCTTGGCTGCTCAAGGAAGGTTTACTAGACCAATACCAGGAATGGGTAGATTGCCTTATGAGGAAAGGTTAGACAGGCTAGACTTGTATCCACTGGAGTTTAGAAGAGTAAAGATCCCAAGGGGTCTTGACAGGCTGGATGAGGAAGGATGTTTCCTCTTGTGGGAGAATCTAGAGCTAGGGGCCACTGTTTAAAAATAAAGGGTCACCCATTTAAGACAGAGATGAGGAGAATTTATTTCTCTCAGAGGATAGTGAGCCTTTGGAAAACCCTTCCTCAAAAGCCAGTGGAAGCAGAGTCTTTGAATATTTTTAAGGCAGAGCTAGATAGATTCTTGATAAGCAAGGGGGTGAAAAGTTATTGACGGTAGGCAGGAGGTTAAAATCAGACCAGCCATGATCTTATTGAATGGTGGAACAGGCTTGAGGGGCCAAGTGGCCTGTTCCTGTTCCTAATTCGTGCGTTTGTATGTTCATGACTAAATTGGTCGGAATTGAATTGCTGAGTTGAGTTAAGTTCAATTTCAAAATATTCAGTTAAAATATATTCTATTAGAGAATCAGCATTAGAAAGAATACAACTTAAACTCGGCATGTTCAAGTGACAGGAATGAATAACATGCAAAGGTATGTTCCTATCTGACTGACATTAAACACACTCATTGAACAAACGAGTTAAAAACGTTCCTTTCTGCAGATTGCACAAATGCATAGGGAAATTCTGTAAAACCCAGGTATTACTTTTATTATTGTTCCTGCGATAATAATGTATGTGAATTGTGCATTCTCACCACACTGATACAAAGTAAAAACACTGATTATCTTTCTGGGATACAAGGTAATTTTGCAATTTCAGAGATCACTATCCATCTCTCAAGGGTGAGTTTTACACAGACTAGGAGATTGAAGCTTGTAACTATCCCTTTCCAATTAATGCTCTTGAGCATGAGAATGACAAAAGACTATTCCTGTTATTTTTTAAAAAGCTGCTTATCTACATTCTGATCTCCAGCAATTTTAAGATTCATTATTAAAATACATTAGTCAGACATGTTCAAGCTCAGACTCGAATGGCCCACTGTATTGAAGTTTCTCTGTCTGCTGATAACTTCCACCAGCTGCCTCGCCCAAATCGCCAGGGTAACAGTGTGCCCTTACCACCAAATCACCCCTTTAGAATCCTCCTTAAAACCTGCCAAGCCTTTATCTATTTACACTCCTGTAAAGCACCTTGGAAGGCTACAGGTGCTAAATAAATGCAAATTGATTTTGTAGCTGATAGGCATCATCAATTTGGTTAAATCTATCAGATAATTATTGTTAACTCAGATTAGGAGTTTAGGGAATATCGAAAGAGATAATTTATCATATTGGGAAGCAGCCTTGGAAATCTCTTCCTCCTTCTCAAGACTGAACAGTTAATTCCTCACAATCATTTAGACCATTGTTCTCTTTGATTTCTCTGTATTAAACCCCTTCCGTTCACCTCAAAACTAGAGATAAGGAATTGAAAAAAATCCACTCTCATTCCAAATTTTGTGAAGCTGCGGCTAATTTTCAAAAGTAAACCTCACACAGAGCTGGTGCATTTCAGTCAGCACATCAGTTGCAAAATAGCCAGGATTATAGTCCCAGCAGTTGCCAATGGACAGTATAAAGAGAAGAAAAATGCATTTCTATAGCACTTTTCATCACCTTGGAATACCCCAATTTTTTTGTAGAGCCAATGGAATAACTTTGGAATGTAGACACTGTTGGAATGTAGGAAAGAAAGTCATCAATTTGTCTGAACAAACTTTTAAGTGATAATGACCAGATAATCTACAATGGCTAAAACTATGATTATCTAGGATGGTTAAAGGATACATTTGGCCAGGACACCAGGGAGGAGACCCTTGCTCTTCTTCAGAATAGTGCCACGGGATGTTTTGCGTCCACCTGAAAGGGTGGATAGATGGCATATTTGACAGTGCAGCACTCCCACAGTACCAAGCTAATGTGTCAATCTGGATTATGTGCTCAAATCCACATGTTAAAGGCTGCAGCCAAGTTGAGAAGGAAGAGGAGGGATGGTTTCCTATGGTCACAGCCCCATGGGATATCATTTGTACCATGAATTAGGGGAGTTTCAGTGCTGTGCCGTGGATGGGAAGCTGTTTGAAAGAGCTTGAAAGATAGAGTTGCACAAAAGATGGATATGGATTTGAGAGGTGACAACACGTTCAAGGTCTTTGAAAAGAGATGACGGATTATTTTTAAGAAGGGTGACGATGGCTGTGGATTTGAAGGGGAGGGTGATGATTAGGTGGATACATCAACAATATGAGCTCACATGCTGCCCAGCAAAGAAGGCTGCGTGGTCAGCAATTTAGTGGGAATAAGGTCAAGGGAGCAGAAGGCTGGTGTCATGGACAAAATCAACGGAATACCTATCTTAGCTACATATCTTTGTGTCATCAGAAAATTTAGCAACAATATATTCTGTCCCTTCTTCCAGGTCATTGATGCAGATTGTAAATAGTAGACACTCTGTGACAACCCACTAGGTACAATTTGCCAACCCAAAAATGGCCCATTTACCCATGCTCTCTGCTTCCTGTTAGCTAACTAATCCTCTATCCATGCTAATATATTACCCCCTGCATCATGAGCTCTTATCTTGTGCAGTACCTTTGAAGTTGCACCTTATCAAATGCCTTTTGGAAATCCAAGTACACCAAATCTACTGGTTCCCCTTCATCATGGCAGATAGGAAAGAAACTAGAGAAAGTTACAAATTCAGGGCTAGGGCAGGGGACACCTACAGTTTGGTTTGGTGGGCTAGGGGAAGGAAGAGAATTGGTAGATCCAGCTGAATTGATGGTCTCAATCTTACTGATGAAGGAATCAATAAGCACCTCAGAATTGTTAACAAAGACAGAATTACCTGGAAAAACTCAGCAGGTCTGGCAGCATCGGCGGAGAAGAAAAGAGTTGACGTTTCGAGTCCTCATGACCCTTCAACACAGAACCAGTTCTGTTGAAGGGTCATGAGGACTCAAAATGTCAACTCTTTTCTTCTCCGCCGATGCTTCCAGACCTGCTGTATTTTTCCAGGTAATTCTGTTTTTGTTTTGGATTTCCAGCATCTGCAGTTTTTTGTTTTTACCTCAGAATTGTTGTTGTGGGTGAGGGTAGAGAGATCCGGGTGAAGGATTTAAGAAGATGGCTTGTAATGAACAAGCGAGGTTGGGGGTTAGCTAACTATCTTTTCTGGATGATCCAGAGTAAGCAGTTTTGGCAGAGGAGGGCAAGATTCGATAGTGCTTTATTTGGCCCAGCCAGATCTGGTAAATAAACCTGTTTGTCTGCCATAAACTTTCAAGTCTGTGTCCCTTCAACTGAGGGAGTGTAGATAAGGACTGTGTCAGGTGGAATCCCCAGTGTAAGAGAAAGGAGCAGTTTTAAAGGGGGCAAGGGCATCAATGGTAGAGGTGAGCATGTGATTGGTCAGATAGGCAGTTGAATGGAGGATAGGTAGTTGTAAATTTTCAAGTGCAGTTGTAAGCGACTTGTGAGAGAGCTAATTCTAGGGGATTGATCCACTGGGAAGTGGGCTTGGGATTGGGAAGGGGGTTGTGAATGGAGAGGGATGTAAGCAAGTAATCAGTGTTGGCCTTATCTGTGATTGACATAATGGAGGTAGATGGGTCCTTGGAAGAGCACTTTGTTAAGCGGCCATCAAGCTGTTCAAAGGACGAAGCACCATCCCAAACAGCAGCACGGCTTCAGAGATGGGCATTGATTTTGATTTTGATGGCGCATAAGTGTGAGGATTAAATAATTGTTAAGTCAACAGGTCATGCAAATGCAAATGGAAATCTTTTGACATTTGCCATGACTACTGATTCATTTCTAGTCACTGAGTTACCTGTGAATTACTTTACATACACAAATGACATGTCAGTGTCTGCCAGAGAAACTAGTGAAGAAATCCACAAGAAAGTGATGCTCAGTAAAGTGCTCAATTATGTCATAAATGGCTGGTCTAAATACTGAGATGATGAGAAGTTGCAGGAGTATAGGAATGAACTGAGTGTAGACCAAGACGGTTTCCTATGGAGTTTAAGAGTCATTATTCTGCCAAGTCTTAGAGAGAGATTGTTATAGGAACTTCATCAAGATCACACAGGGATAGTCCATATGAAAGCAGTTGCAAGAAGTTATTTTTGGTATCCAGAGGTAGATAGAGATGTTGAAGTCTTGGTGAAAAGTTGTGAAGTGTGTCTCAGAATGAGAAATGATCTAACTAAGATTCATTTCACAACAAAACCATGGGAACCAGTCCATGTCAATATTGGTGCTCCTTCCAGATGATGAATTCTCAGTGTAGTTGATTCCTTCTCAGGGTCACCATCACAGGACTCACGCTTACAGTACAACAACTCAGATAATCACACTTCAGGGGATCCTGTTAGACAGGTTATTGGGTTTTCACTGGTGACTCAAAGTTCACGGGTGAACAAGAGCAAACAGTGTGACAGAGGTAACTGTGGAGAATCTGCATTGGAGAACACAGCCCTCTCCAAGCTTCCCTCCACTGGACAGAGATACCGTAGCCTGGGGACCATCGACCAAGAGGTTAATCATCAAGGGACAGCAAAAAATTGGTGATGTTTTGGCAGGCCTTCCACACACGCTGTCCAAGATTGCAGAGAGAATGGAAGAGTCCAGTTTACACATGAATAGGTTGTTGTCACAGGACAAGGTGATGATATCTTCTTCCATGGAGAGAGTGGCCAAATTTGTGGCGTGTCAATCCTGGCAATGAGTCCATGCGGGACTTGGCAACAGCAGTGCAGACACAAGATGCCAACATATCTTGGTGGTTGTTATATGGGTTTTGTTATACCAACCCTGGACTGTATTGGTTGGGTTTTTCAGTGATCTCATCAGCCGAATTTGAAGGTGATATTTTCCTCTCGCAGTGATTGCCCCTAAAGTCTACTTGCTGGTCCAAAGAGGGTGGGGAGCTTGGACTACCACAGGGTGACAGCATCATGGCCGCTCCCCAGGAATCTGGTACATACCTGCAGAAACTTTTACTGTGGTTACACACCAGCTGAACATTCATGGAATGGAGACCCCTTGTGGTTTATGAATATTCCTGGTTGATCCGGGGCTGAACGGATCTCCAGATAATGCCCGACACCTGCAGGAAGCCAACCAGAGACACAACATGTACTCCCGTTCATTCTGACCGGTCTCATCACAAACAAAGTTGACATAATTGCCAACCCCGGAAAACAACCCATCAGTGAGCAACCTTACTCAATTATGTTCCACAGACTGGGAGATTGTGAATATGTCTCCAGCAACACCCTGGAAAGAGAAAAATCAGCTGACAGTGATGGCCACTTTCACATCATGAGTAATATGTGGACACCAATCTAGAAGGGAACTGGTCACCTTCCAGGAGGTTGTGGGTCTCTGACGTCAGCTGATGCAACAACCACAGTCTCAAAAAGCACTGCTGTCCCAAGAGGACAAGGAAGTAGAAATTCTGCCTGCATCCATTGTTACAGATAGTGTCTCCGAATGCCCATGCTTTCTGCAAACTCAACTCCACTCTGCTGCTTATCACCCCTTCTGCACCCCTCTGCTTCCCCCCTCTCTGCTGCCCCCGTCTCTGCTCCCCGTCTCTGCTCCCCCCCTCTCTGCTGCCCCCTCTCTGCTGCCCCCATCTCTGCTCCCCCCTCTCTGCTGCCCCCCTCTCTGCTGCCCCCCTCTCTGCTTCCCCCTCTCTGCTCCCCCTCTCTGCTGCCCCCCTCTCTGCTGCCCCCCACCTCCTGCCCACTCTCTCCACTCCCCACCTTTGCTGTTCCTTTCTGCTGCCCCCCTCTCTGATAAACCACAAGGACTGCAGCAGTTCAAGAAGGCAGCTCACCACCACCTTCCCAAGGGCAATTAGGGATGGACAATAAACGTTGGCCACATCCCGTGAATGAATAAAGAAAGCATGGGAGGTGGTGGCTGTGGTGGTCATTGCCAATGACCTACAAAACAGGACATCTAGTGCCGTAATGGAATGAATGATCTCCCACGTTCCATCAGGGTAAGTCACTCTTCTCATCACTCTCAACTCACACACTCACAAACCCATCACACATCCACAGGGATCTCACTCACTGCTGGTTCAAGGGGCATCACTGTTCATCTCTCAAGACACCTTCATTGTCCTCATCCCGTCTATGGGACCACTTACCATCCACACATTCCAGAAATACTTATCATCTGGCCTGGCAGACGTCCTGCTTACACTCTCTCCATCTCTATTCATGCAGGTGAAGGTGACACACAACAACCGGGAGAGGTCGCAGACTGGTGGAGGAATATCTGAAATCAAGGTCCTCATGGACTTTGAAAACAGAGACATCCAGCTGGCCAGCTAGGACCTGGTCTGTTCCTGTGCTGACGGTGAGGTTGACACTGCTCTACCAAGTGAGGATCCAGCAGCGCAACAGACAACCATGCTGTGCGTGATGTGTCCTGTTTCACAGGTCACTGCCATACACTAATTATGTCTCCCTGCTCTTGCAGGTACATCTGGGATATAGCCAACGCAGTCCACAACCCAGGGCCTCCAATCAATCCCCGAAGAAACCTCTGAAGAATAATCTGAAGGCATCACCATTAAAGACCAGTCACAGCACTCACCCACACCCTCCACCAGCACAGAGACACACACCTCAGCGGGTCCTCACATTAGAGTAACCTCAGGATCACAATCTGGAGAGGACATTGCACTGTCCGTTCCACAGTGGGTAGCAGCAGGGGCTTCCCAGCTCCCTGGCATTCGGAGGACTGCTGGAGATCAGAAATCTGCTGATTCTGAGTCAGATGATGAGCCTCTGGGCTCGATCATGTCACAGCTGCTGGAGCTGCAAAGACAAGCTCGGGAACATCAGGAAGAGATGTCCGCTGCACTCCTCAGATTGTAAGGCACGATGGAGGAGTCTGTCCACCTTCAGCCTGAGGTGATAGCGTCAGCATGCCAACGCATCGAGGTCAACACTAGTAGGATGGCGGTCGCCATGGAGGCCTTGGTTTAGGACATCAGTCTCGCATTGCTGCACAGGCTGAACCCCATCGCTCGTGCCATAGTAGGTCTGCAACAGTGTGTACGTGAGAGGGGTGTGGTGCTGCTCCATCTCACTCCAGCTAAATTTTCTCCTCAAGAAGTCAGCCGGGGGCCCTCGGACACCAGTCAGAAGGAGGATCAGCAGGTGCACACTGCGGGGCCATCCACCCAGGTGACTACGGGAGTGCCAGCCCATCCGAATCCCTGTGACCCCAGCAGCTCCAGCTCCACAGGCTGAGGAAGGTGCCACTGCCACACAGCAGGACCCCAAAAGCAGGCTGCGCCATTCAAGCCTCGGCCCTCCAGAGGACGCCCACCAAGGCCATTAGAGACCGGGGTGTAGCAGTCAGCTGGCTGCCTCCACCTCCGCTGTGGGTTTAGGGGACACACCAAGATGTCGCGGCAGGGTTAGAGAGGTTAGGAAGATGCAACTCTTTTGAGTATAACAATGAAACGAAATTAACAAAGTCAGGGACAAAGTAAAAGGCAGCCCCTTAAAGGGAAACTGCAAAAGAAAAACAAGCCACAAAGGAAACTTACAAACACTAAATCAAACAGTGATTAAAGGGGTCAGTAAGGTACCCCAGTCCCCGCGGTGTCCACTGAGCTCGGAAGGCCTCAATGGTGCCAGCGGACACCACGTGCTCCCTCTCCAGGGGCACCCGGCCGTGAATGTGGCCACAGAATAGCGGCAGACGCTCAGGCCAGACAACCACCTCGATCGCCCGCTGTCTGGACCTGTTAATGGCCAACTTGGCCAGGCCGAGGAGCAGGTTCACGAGGAGGTCCTCCTCCCACGGCACAAGTTTTAATCACTTGTACATAATGTTCACTATTGTAAATAAATTCCCAGGGATGTCTCCCTGCCTTTGGCTCCTTGTTCTGATGAGCAGTGATCCTGTCACTCAGATGTGAAACCTTTCTGTACAAGATGAAAGCAGGTGTCTCAGTCCAGGGCCTCTTCCCTGGGTTTGTGCAGCCTTCAGACCACAGTGATGGTCCAGCCTAACACTGACTGGACACATTACTGATGCCTGCACCTCGATGGTGCTGGTCATTGCTGCTAAAATGTCATGGGCAGGCATCACAGACTTCCGCCATTTTCTCTATGCTCCCAGCACCTTTAAGGTGGGGCTGGCATCCATCTCTTCAGCATCTGTAACCACTGACGCTGTGCTCCTGAAGGGCTCAGGTGCTGAAGGCCGACAAAGGATCAGATGCATTTAAAGTTTCACAGCTGCATCTCTATGATATGACCCTGATCAAAGAGCTCAAGTGAGCTATTCTCAGCCAGACAGGAGTCAGACATTCTCAGAGGCTATGTGAAGACCTATTGAGTGCCCTGACTGCAGGTCACCATCATCCGTCTGCAAACAAGCGACTATTAGGGGCCTCCACTGTGTCTCCATGACAGGAGCCATATCAGAGAGGGCATGTGTGCTGCCATTAGCCAGACTGGACTCAAACATTCACAGATGCAATGTGAGGATCGATGGTGTCTCCTCACTGCATGTCGTCATCATCCTCCACAAGTCTAGCAGCAATGAGGTCCTCCCGAGCATGCCTGTCTCATGTGGCCAGTGCATTGGCCTCATTGCTGTCACTCCTGCCATAGAAGACCTCCTCACCCTCATCCCCGTCGATGTCCTCCTCATCAGAGAAGACTTCCAGCTCCTCCATCTCATCCTCAGCCAACTCCCCTCCTCGTTCCAGCGCCAGGTTGTAAAGGGCAAAGCAGACGACAACGATGCGTGACACCCTCTCTGGACTGTATTATAGGGCTCCACCAGACCGGTCCAGGCACTGGAACCTCATTTTCAGCACCCCAATGGTTTGTTCCACCAAGTTGCGAGTTGCAGCATGGAACCTCATTATACCTTCGCTTTGCTGCAGTCTGAGGTCACCGCACGGATGTCATCAGCCATGGCCTCTGTAGGTAGCCCTTGTCCCCAAAAATCCATCCGTGCAGATTCTGTGGATCTTGGAAGACTTCAGGGATCTGAGGCCGACTGAGAATGTAGTGGACACTCCCTCGGAACCATGCGCAGACCTACAGGATGTGTTTGTGGAGGTCGCACACCTGCTGAACATTCAGTGATTGGAAGCCCTTGTGGTTGACACAGTTGACTGCTTTTTGCCACTGAGATATGGGCAAATCCGATCGCTCTTGCATCCTGGATCTCCTGGTCCGGGGTGTAATGCACAAAGTTATGTGCCTTCATGAAGATGGCATCTGTGACCTCCTGGAAGCATTTGTGGATGGAGGCTTGTGAGATCCCACAAAGGTCACTTGTGGAGACCTGAAAGGAACCACCGGCATAAAAATTGAGTGCCACGGTCACTTTAATGGCCCCTGGCAGTGGATGCCCTCCATGTCACCAAATCCTGCAGCAGCTGGCAGATGTGACTGACCAGTTCCCTGGACATGCGCAGTCTTTGGCGACACTGGTTCTCGGTCATCTGCAGGGATGAAAGGCGGCATCTATAGAGCCTTGGTGTCATTAGGCGCCGACCAGCGATGGCTCATTGTGGCTCTTCAGCAGCGTGTGCAGGAGCCCCAGCTGCCCCTTCTTCCTGAGGGTGCTGCTCTTCCCTCTGCCCAGCCAGGCGCCTCCATCACTGTCTTCTCCTTTCCCTCTGCTCTCTGTAAGGCATGAGACGTACAGCGAGTTCATCAGTCTCCATGCCCCTGATGTACTCCTCCTGCAGGATGGAAGAGAGAGACACATGGGGCAGAAAATTACGCTTGGCATGTGGGCACATGCCTGACACGCCCGAGTGTGAAATAAAGCGTGTTGGTGATGGCCGAGTGTGCCGATGTCATTGCACACTCTGGCGATAGTTAGGTGGGTGGGTGTGCGACGGAGCTGGAAGATACTAAAACCTCCTGAGGCCATGAAGTAAACAATTGTCCTGAATTTTTTACTGCCTGTTCAACCTAATGAACTTCAGAACAATTGGGCGGGATGTTGTTTGCTAAAGCAAATAAAAATAAAATAAAAATTTAACACTTGAATTAAAAACATATTCCTGTTCATGTGACAGAGCAGCTCCGTGCCTCAGGGAGATTGAAGCGCTCTATTGTGCACATGCACTTCACACCCGGCCTGCTCTCCCTCCTCCACCCGCTCGCACAGACAGTGCTGAGCACTGCCACTTGTGGTCCACACAGGGTGGGCCTTAATTGGCCCGTCCGCCTAAAATCACGGTGCAGTGCTGATCGTGGGCGGTGGTCAGCTTCCCAACTGCCCATCGAGCAACCCCGACAAGGGCAAAATTCTGCCCATGGGTTAGCTTGTGTTTTCTAAGAACCCCTCTTGGTTAAGACTGAAGGCCCCTTAATGCATCCGCAGAGTGTTGGCCACCACTTGGATGGCCAGAGATCAGTGCACTGCTTGGCTGCCAGAGACCACACCCACCTCCGCCCCACTCAACCTGACCGATTGGCTGCAGCTTTGCCCATTGGACTGCAGGTTGTGCTCTCAGCTCAGGCACAGGCATTCTCCTAACCCACACTGCAAGGCTGCACTATTAGCTTGGGCCATGGGGGAGACTGGTCCAAACCGGGATGATGATATTGCAAGCGGCTGTGAGCGCCTCCACCAGTGACTGCTCCATGGAATCTCTCTCAAGGAGATTGTACAATGTGCGAGGCCGTCTAACTGTTCTGCAGCCCACTAAAACACTCATTAGTTTGCAGCCTGTGTCTAAGGGGTGAAAAGCTCTGGAGCATTTGGTGGCATTTTCATGCCTCTGTGTTGATTGAGTGGGCAGATCAGCTAGAGGCCTGATTCCAAGCATGTCAATGTGGCTGCACCTGAACTGTCTCAATTGCAGAGGAATGGTCTGTCTCTATAAGGTTTCCCTAATGTGTGGCTGCTTCCCTCCCTGCCAGCCTGTGCTTGTGCACTACCATCAATCGCAGGGCAGCCCTCACTCCCTGCACCCCACCAAGTCACTTCAACTGCAGGGCAACCCTTGCCCTGGCACTGCACTGTCAGCCAGCCAGGAAACAGTGACCTGCCTGTGCCCTCGCCTGAATGCACAGCACCTCAACCTTGAAGCCCAATAGGTGACCCTGGTGAGCGCTGTGCAACATTACTGTGCACTCACCCCCAAGTTCCCCTCGATGTGCAGCCTGACAAGCGCACACATAATCTATGCTGTTGTGAAACATGTCAGTGTGTAATCATGCCCACGTGCTCGGATGATCCAGTGTGGGGGGACGATTCCAGCGAGCTGACCTTATAATGATGTGCAGATGGATTACAATTAATTTCCCGATGTCCGACAGCAGGAACCACAGCCTGCCATTGATGGGCAGAGCGGGCGATCGCAAACTGGTTCACGGTGTTGTGAAACTGATTTGTGGCCTTCTTGACATATTGTTCACTCACATCGCCAAACATGCCCAACATCAACGGGCGGGGAAAATTCCACCCACCATCTTCATTTATTGCTCATTTTTAAAAATTGTGAATTTATTGTTGTGGCTTGTTTTTGCTCAGCAACTTGTTACTTTTCATACATCGGTCTTTTAAAAAAATTCATGTTTAACGTTGTCCAAAACCTCATGCTTCTGAAATTTGCTTATTGGCCTCTGAAATGTGGCCTCCCACATGAAAAAGATTGGACAAGCCTGCATTCAGCATTCGTCAAAGGGGAGAAGATATGGGGAAAGGAGAGGGAAATGGGGGTGAGTGGATCATCCTTTCAACAGCCAGGGTGAATATGAGAAGTTGAACGGCCCCTTTTCTGTTGCCAGTTCCATGGTGTGTCTATTCCAGTGCTTGGGCTGGTGTTTATCAAGCATAAATAAAATGATTCTGTTGTTGTTTAACTAATTGAGGTTTCATGCATCCTGGTAATCTGTTTACTCCAATTCCTGGAACTAATAACAATGTTTATGTAAGCCTCATGGTCTCAGTGGGTGTCACCCACCTGTAGGAACACAGGGCTCCACTGAGTGAGTTCAGAGAGTCAATGAAAACTGATCCACACTAAAGGACAAAGGAGTTCACCACAGAACATGGATCTGATGGAGTTATTATTTCTACTTATTGATAATGAGCCCATTTTTTAGCCCATTCTTGGAGTTGTTGGAGTTTGATGTGAGTTATTATAACCATTGTTGGTTTGACTAATCTGATGATGGAACTTGTTGGTGTAGGACATGTTACCTACTCATATTTTACATTTATTATTTCAAATCGTGTTGTTCATTGACATTCCTCCATATTTTCCCTTATGTTGGCTGTAGCCTCTTCGCCACTTTGGACATGCAGTCGAAATGGGTCAATCTGCTTCATTCTGTATATTTGTGTTTGCTTTATCCCAGGCAGTGAATCCTAACTAAACGTTCATTTACTGATTTCCAGGACCCATTTGATTTATTTCCAGGCCACAGTGAGGATACATTGTATTTGCCATCTCACCCTAATGAATACTGAAGCAGTTCATGTCCAAATGCAACATGACCTGGGAAATGTCCTGGTTTCGGCTGACAAGTAACATTCACACCACACAAAGGCCAGGAAATGACCAACTCCAACAAGAGAGAATCTAATCATCGCTCCTTGACATTCAACGGCATTACCAATGCTGAATCTCCCACTATCAACATCCTGGGGGTTACTATTGACCTGAAACTGAACTAGAACAGCCATATAAATACTGTGGCTATAACAACAGGTCAGAGGGTAGGAATCCTGCAGCAAGTAACTCACCTCCTGACCCCCACAAAGCCTGTCCACCATCTACAAGTCACAAGTCAGGAGTGTGATGGAATACTCTCCACTTGCCTGGATGAGTGCAGCTCCAACAACACTAAAGAAGCTTGACACCATCAGGACAACGTAGCCCATTTGATTGGCACCACATCCACAAACATTCAGCTTCTCCACCACTGACACACAGTAGCAGCAGTGTGAACCATCTACAAGATGCGCTGCAAGAACCCACCAAGCCTCCTTAGGCAGCATCTTCTAAACCCATGACCGCTACCATCTAGAAAGACAAGGGCAGCAGACACATGGGTACACCACCACCTGGAAGTTCCCCTCCAAGCCACTCACCGTCCTGACTTGGAAATATATCGCTGCTCCTTCACTGTCGTTGGGTCAAAATCCTGGACCTCCCTTCCTAACAGCACTGTGGCTGTACCTACACATGGACTGCAGCGGTTCAAGGAAGCAGCTCACCACCACATTCTCAAGGGCAATTGGGGATGGACAATAAATGCTGGCTTAGCCACCAGTGCCCAGATACCATGAATTAATTTTTTTAAATGTACAAGAAGGACCTTGCATTTATTTTCTGCCTGTCACAGCCATAGGGTGTCCTAAAGCAGCGCTGACGTTGCTTTGCTCTGTAGTTCCTCCCCTATCTCCCATCTTGTCTTCTTGAGCTCATCTTGCCTTTGAGACCCACCTCCTATTCCCTCAAACCTGCTGCTTTCAGATTCAATGCATGCTAACAGCTACAAGGAGTGTCTCTGTTGTCTGCCTCTATTTTATTGAAGTTCATCGTGAGGGGGTGCTCTCTAATGGAATAGGCGTACAGCGTTTGTGTATTCGCTGATCAATTCCCATCTTCAGTTCGTGCTCTGAAATCACTGAAAATCCAAGAGGCACGGTTCCATTATGGGACTCGTGAATCATCCATGTGCTCATTATTATAGTCCATATTCTGAGCAGTTTATTCAAATGATTCAACAGCCGATCAGATTCCATCCCAAGGACCTGAGACCAAATACAGAAACCGCCCCGTCTCACCCGTGAGTCAGTTTAGATTAATTTAACCTGATCTCAGTTACTATATTTCTGCATGAATTACATTATCAGTGTTCATTGAGAAACTTATCTCCTCACCCGTTTCGAAAAGTCTCCGCTCTGTTTCTTAATTGTGAGTTGTAAAATTGTAACTTTTAACATTTACTCTACTTGCTCTTCATATCTTTACTTTTCTCACTAGACAACTCATTCTGCTTTAGATTTACAGCTAATTTAGTCTCAATCATGACAATATCACGAGAGAAATGTGGTCTTTCTAAAGGTGTCACTTGGTACTTGGTGGCTATGGCCACAGCAGATCTATTGGTTGTCATTATTCACGTCTTACTGGACAAATTAAATCACTTTTATCTACGCGTAGTATTCTTCTCCTATCCTCCTGGCTGTAATAGCAGAGAGGTCATTGGTTCCGTGGCTGTGAGCAGCTCTGTCTGGCTCACAGTCCCTTCACCTTTGACCGTATGGTGGCCATTTGCTTCCAGAAACTGAAGATGAAATTCTGCACTGAGAAAAGTGCAGCCACTGTGATCACAACAGTGAGTTTACTGAGTTCATTAACCAGGATCCCGTTGTATTTTAAGTACAAAATGTACTTCTGCTACACATCATATGAATACTTCTATTCAGCTCTGTGGATGGCTTTCGACTGGATGGACCGCATTTTCACTCCAGTGCTCTCCGTGCTGATACTGCTGCTCAACACTCACCCTCAGGCACAGCCTGCTGGCCAGTATAGTCCGCAGGAAACTGAGGGGGCAGCGAAACGGGGATGGGCAGAACGATCCAGAAATGAAGAATCGAAGAAGATCCATCATTTTGCTCTTCACCATATCAAGTAGTTTTATCCTGTTATGGGTGACACGTGTCGTAATTCTGGCAATTCAGCGAATTACTTGAAGGTATCAAGCAATGAGAACTGCTTGTCTTGTGGGAGATATCATGGGAACAATGCTTCAGTTATCCAGTTCCTGCACCAACACATTTATTTACGCAGTCACACAGAGGAAGTTCAGAGAGGAGGTGATGAATACTGTGAAATATCCCTTTACTGCCAACCCGAATTTCAATAAATGATGGGAAGAAAGCTGCAAATTTAAACCCGGACTGGGTAACAATATCATTGCTCCTAACCAGCTCAACTCCTGTTGAATAAACAAAGATTCAAATGATTTAATTTTAATTTCTCACTAATTCCACAGAGTAAATACTCTGAAAGAAATGAAAGGGAGAAACTTAAAATTTAAGAAGTTGTGTAGAGTGTAGAATTGTAGGTGTTGAGAGCTGTCAATGAAAATAGTTTGAATACTGCCTTTACAGGGAAAATGAGATGTTTTTGATGAATTTAGACATCAGGCAAATTGAAAACTCCTGGAAGCCAGGAACATGGAGACAATTGCTGAATCATCAACCTGGGGATAACAAACAGTATTAGGAAAAGATGCTTGGGACCACCTCACGCGTACTAGATTTAGAAACTGGAACCTAAGCAAACATGTTGAAATTACAAATCTGAACCAGGTTGTACAGCCCATCCTGTTCATTCAATGATCAATAGAAATAATTCTGTGTTTCTGCTGTCCCCATATCACTTTATCTCCTTTCCTCCAAGCACCAAATATATTGGTCAATGTTATAAATGGTGTCTCCCTCTGGCGGTGTAGAATGGATAGAGAGCTGACTGCAAGGCAGGAAGCCGGGAGTAGGGGTGAAGTGTAGAGATTCAGATTGGCAGAATGTGGAAAGTGCCTCCAACGAGAATCAGAGCTGGAACATTGTTGTTCACTATTCAAATTAACAATATGGGTTTTAAAATCAAAAACACAATTTGATGACACAAAATTGAAGAAGATCCATCATTTTGCGGGGATTGTCGATACCGAGGAGGCTGAAACAAATTGCGAGGTGACATTAATAAACTTGCAGAATAGACATATAATTGACAAATGAATTTCAAACATAGGTAGAAAGATATTACATTTTGTTAAGAATAGTAAGATCAAATAAATCTTGGAAAATAATAATCAAAAGGGGATAGAGGAGCAAAGCAACCTAGGATTATAACTGTAAGTGTTGACTAAGGTAAAGAAATGAGGGGGTCAGGGGTCAGAGGGAAAAGCCCTCCAGGAAGACCACTGGGGCCCGAGAGGCTGGCTTCTCTGCCTGTGGCTCCATCCTTGGACCACTTAGCCTCCGGTTCTGATGGTCCCTGGAGTGCCACGTGGTGGTCACCCTCAAGTAGCTGGTAGCCTCTCCACACTGGGCAGGGCTGCTCTGCTGAGAGCCCCATAAAATGGCCCTAATTGGGCCCGCCTCCTTAGTGTGGGCTGCTGATCCCCATCTGGCCCCATCACTGGTAAAATGCCCCACATCAGGGCGACAACCCGAACTGGCTCCCCACGATGTGACCAGCCTCCCAGAGCTGGTAAGACCCTGGTCAATGTTTCCACTTGTAGGGAAGAGCGAAACTAGAGGCCATCAATGTGAGATGGTCACCTTGAAATCAAATAAGGAGTTGAGAAGGAACTTCTTTACCCAGTGGGTGGTGAGAATGTGGAACTCATCACAACAGGGAGACCAACAGTATAGATGCATCTAAGGGGAGGCAAGATAATCACATCAGGGAGAAGGGAATAAGGGATGATGCTGAATGAGTTAGTTGAGGAAGGATGTAAGGAGTCTTGAGTAAACAATAAACATGGTTGTGGACTGATAGGGCTGAATGGGCTTGCTTATGTGTTTGCATATTCTTGATAATTCTATGTAATCCCAAAGCCTCACAATCCTCTGTGTAAAAAGTTATCTTCTGCTCTTGTCCAGATCCCTTACATTTAACCTTATGCCTATGTCCCATCAACCACTACACTCTGTGTCTGTCTAACCTGTTCCATTACTTCATAATTTAAAATCTCAGTCAAAACATCCTTAATATCTTCCTTACTAACAAAAGCAGTTTCTCAAAGCTTTTGAGAATTAGTCTTTCTCCATATTGTAATAATTCAGATTACTGAGGTACACTTTGTTGTAAATTGACCAAACTTAAGAATTGACAATATTTATGTACCAGCATGCTTGGCAAAAAAGTAAATATTTCAAGGTGAAATAAAATTGCTGAGTGCTGTGAGCAGTTTCTCACAGACACAGAAACCCCTGGCCAGGAATGAACTGTTGGACCATGATGAAAAACAAAAGTATCTCCAGACCATGGGTTGTCCAGCTTTGATGCTGATTGAATGATTGATGAACGAGTGATAGGAGGAACTGGAAAAACAACTCTCACTGGAATGTGAAAGTTAATTAGTGTTTATAAGGGTTGGACTAGATAGTCATGAGGAAAAACATTAAACATAAACAACTGAGAACAGGCAAACACTCGCAATGAAACTCCTGAAATTTAGTTCGAAGGCTGGTTTCCCTTGAAAATGTGGTGGTGAGCTGCCTTCTTGAACTGCTGCAGTCCAGGTGGTGTTGCTACACCCACAGTGCTGTTAGGGAAGGAGTTCCAGGGTTTTGACCCAGCGACAGTGAAGGAATGGCGATCTTATTCCAAACCAAGATGGTGACTGGCTTGGAGGTGCTGTTCCCATATATCTTTGTACTTTAGATGGTAGAGTTTGTGGGTTTGGAAAGTGCTGTGGAAGGAGCTTTTTGGTGAGTTTCAAGGGAGTTGTGGAACTGATCATTGGGATAGCACATCAGGAAGCTAAGGGAAGAGGAGGTAAAGGCCCGGTTAATCAATGACAGAAGGCATGAGCAGAGGCACGACAAGGACATGGAAGGTGTAACATTAGGGCAGGCTTTTAGCCCATGGTTTAGACAACAAACGCGATATTCCATTGTATATATCTTATCTTAAGGGGAACCTTGATACGACAATAATGTCTGTCAACATAGCAACCAGATCCATCTCTGTAAAGGAGTATAATAGAACAGGAAGTAGAGAGTTGGAATAACTGGGTCTTTTTCAGAGTGGCAGGTGGTGACGAGTGGTGTACCGCAGGGATCAGTGCTTGGGCCCTACCTATTCACAATATATATATCAATGATTTGGATGAAAGAACCAAATGTAATTTTTCAAAGTTTGCTGATGGCACAAAACTTGCTGGGAATGTGAGCGGTGAGGAGGATGTTAGGATGCTTCAAGGTTATTGAGACAGGTTGAGGGGGTGGGCAAATACATGGCAGATGCAGTATGACGTGGATAAGTGTGAAGTTGTCCACTTTTGTAGGAAAAACAGAATGGTAGAGTACTATTTAAATGGTGATAGATTGGGAAATGTTGATGTACAAAGGGACCTGGGTGTCCTTGTACACCAATCACTGAAAGCAAGGATGCAGGTGCAGCAAGCAGTTAAGAAGGCAAATGGTATGTTGGCCTTTATTGCGAGAGGACTTGAGTACAGGAGCAAGGGTGTCTTACTGCAGCTGTACAGGGCCTTGGTAAGACCACATCTGGAGCATTGTGTGCAGTTTTGGTCTCCTTACCTCAGAAAGGATATACCTGCCATGGATAGAGTGCAGCCAAGGTTCACCAGACTGATTCCTGGGGTGGCAGGATTGTCATAGGAAGAGAGATTGAGCTGACTAGGCCTATATTCCCTGGAGTTTAGAAAAATGAGAGGGGATCTCATTGAAACATATAGAATTCTGACAGGAATGGACAGACTGGATGCAGGGATGATGTTCCCTCTGGCTGAGGGGGGCCTAGAACAAGGGTTCACAATCTCAGGATATGGGGTAGACCATTTAGGACTGAGATGAGGAGAAACTTCTTCACTCAGAGGGTGGTGAACCTGTGGAATTCTCTACCACAAAGGGCTGTGGAGGCCAAGTCACTGAATATATTTAAGAAGGAAATGGATTTTTGGACACTAAAGGCATCTTGTGGGATGGAGAGAGAGCAGGAATACGGCGTTGAGATAGAGGATCAGCCATGATCGTATTGAATGGCAGAGCAGGCTCAAAGGGCCGAATGACCTATTCCTGTTCCTAATTTCTATGTTTCGATGTTTATAAAGATATTTGGGGCTTCAGTCGAGGGCAACATAGTCAGTTGCCAATTAAACATCTGTGTCAAGTCACAGCTGAACTGATCACTTGCTATTCATACGTATGTATTTATGATTTCAGCCACTTGAGTTTAAAGTGAAGGGATGGATCTGTCTCTGCCTATGTGTAAAATCTGGGATTACTGTGTGACAGTAGCATCGGAAATTTACTTGTAATCTCTTGCTGAGTTTTAAATAAAATTAATTTATTCCAGAAATATTTTTTTCCAATTGTTTCTTTTGCACGTCTGAACTCAGTAAACTGTTTGACAAGACAACATCTTAAAATACCCAACAATAACCTGGGGAATCTGTATTGTACTCTCTCTATTGCCTGAACATCCTTCCTATAATGGGAAATCCAAAATTACACACATTCCTCTAATTTGGGCTTCCTAAGGTTTTATCTAGATTCACCGTTACATCTTGACTTTAATTTTTTAGACTACTGACATCAAGTTATCTCATTGGCTCTTTGGGCAGAATTTTCTCTCCACTGCTCGAAGTTCGGGAGTGGGTGTGAAAAACAGCGTTTTTTCCCACCAGCCACAATGGCGGCTTTTGTGTTCTATCATCCACTTCCCATCTCGTTAATTATGAATGCACGGGAAACACACCGGATCACTTGCGGGCGGCTTCTGATTCGCCCGTTCCATCGTCAGCTCTCATGTTCCTCGCTCCAGGGGCCATATTTAAATGGCATCCGTGCACAGCTTTCTTGATCTCTCCAGGGTCATGTCATGTTTATTCTTGGCTGTGTAAGATTGAGGCAGAGGAGGTGTTCTCCAGTCTCGTCTGCATCCTTGAAAGGTAAAGGTGCAGTGTACAAGGAGAGATGTGTTCACACACTATGAAGGGTCATATTTACACAACTCCATGTGCTCACTGTCTTTCGGCAGGGTTTTCATGCTTTGAGTCTATACTCAGAGCTCATGGGTGCAGCTGTCAGCCAATCGCATTTCCACTTTCAGAGTGTACACCTGCTAAACTGACCAATAAGTGGGGGCACTTTGTAACCTCAAGGTGGTGAAGCTCAGCCCCTCTTAGATTATTTTCCTGGTTCTCAAACATCCAACCTTGAGTGTCTCTCACTCTGTAGTTGTGTCTATTGTGGACACAAGACTCTCGCCACAAAGTAGAGATGCTGTGCGCCCCCTCGCCTGAGCACTTGCCAAGGTCACTGATGCTAATTTCAAATGGTCATTTCTGGTGGGCAATAGAGGTTTTGGGCATGCTCTGGACATGCACATGGGTGCTTGAGACAATATGGAGGAGAGCAAAGGGATAGGAGTGAGGATGTACTGAAGCTGAAGTCTGCTCCTTATTCACAATGACACGTGTCCTTGAAGGCTTCATGGTGTGTGAGTATTTTGGACTTGGTAAGGGCCAGGGCTGGCCATGAGGGCACAATGTCTGTGTTAAAGAGGAGCCATTCTTATGTCTGGCAGGTACGTGTTTGACATCATCATGCTCAGGTGTTCTACATCCATAACAAGCTGAGGATAAATGCAGCTCAGGATCCCTAACTGAGTGTGCCGGATGTCAGTGTGAGTTGGGAGAATGCACCACAGATGACTGAGTCATCTCTAAATGAATTCACAGCAGCAGAACATCATCGGCTGCCTTGTTACAAGTGTGAATTATCTGATTCACCATCGATGTTGCACAGAGTGTGTTGTTCCTTTGCTTGAGATGGATCTCCTTGAGGATTCTTGTCACATTGAAAGCATTCAGCTACAAGCCCACTGAAGATGGTGCAACTGCTCCTGGCTCTTGTAGGGAGCCGTTGCTGGAGAGACACTTGATGAGACAGCACCTCCTGATGGCTGATGACTGGATGCCGTCCTCCAATTAGCACCTCAATTCAGCAAGGACACATGCTGCCCAGGGTTCATCATCCTTCAAAGGATCAGGACAATGTGAGTCTGGTGTGGAATGATTCACTTCCATATTGAAGTGCAAGGGTGAATTGAGAGGAATAGCAATGCTGGAGCTCATGTTGGCCCATGAAGGAGGGCACTTGTCCGAGAGGTTACTCACTACAACTTGTCATCCTCCTGGTGGAATCTAGTGGCAATGAGGAGCTCACAGGCATGGCTGCCTCATCTGGCCTGTGCTATGGCCTCCTTCCCTGCAGCCTCATCTTCCTTCAACTCAACGCCCTCATACATTTCTTCGTCCTCCTCATTGGAGGAAACGTACACTCCTCCATCTCATCATCTGACAATCCTCCCCCCGTTGCAATGCCAGGTTCTGCAGCGCGCAGCAAGCAATGATGGTCCCGTGAGACCCTCTGGGGGCTGTGCTGGAGTGCTCCACCAGATCTCTCAGAATCACATCTTTACGATCCCTATGGTGTGCTCCACCAATGCTCGGCTGGTGCCATGAGCCTTGTTATGCCTTCTCTGTGCAGGAGCCTGAGGCTGCCGCAGGGATATCATCAGCCACATCCTTTTCTGGTAACCTTTGTCACTGAGGGGCCAGCCCTGGATCCTGTGTGTTCCCTCGAAGATGTCGGGAATCTGCGATCTACTCAAAACGTATGAGTCATGGATGCCTCCTGGGTATCTGGGACAAACCTACATGATAAGTTTCTTGTGGTCACAGACCCGCTGTACATTGAGCGAGTGGTAACCTTTCCTGTTTATGTATTCGAGTGCCTGTTGCCAGGGAGCTTTTATAGCCACATGAGTGTCGTCGATGGCAACCTGCATCAATGGGAATCCTGAAATCTCAGCAAAGCCCAGGGCTCTGGTGTCTTATTAGCCTGTTTGATCTCTGTTGAAGTTGTTGTAATTGTGACCCTTGGCAAAAAGGGTGTCTGTGGGCCTCATGAATGCATTTGTGTGTGGATGCTTGAGAGATCCCGCAGAGGACCTGAGTTGTACCCTGGAAGGAGCCACTGGCGTAGAAGTTCAGTGCGGCCGTTATTTTCAGAGCCACTGGCAATGGATGGCCTCCCAGTCCAGGTGGCGCCACTTCTTGGAGAATGTGACAAATGCGAGTCACCAGATCCCTGGACATGCGGAGGCATGAGCGACACTAGTTCTCGCTCATCTGCAGATAAGACATGCGGGTTCTGTGCACGTTCGGTCTTGCGAGCTGCCTAAGCACAGCGTCTCTGTGATCTTCAACCCTGCATCAGGAGGAGGCCCTGCTGAACCTTGGTCTTGAGTGTATTGCTCCTCCCTTTGGTGAGCCAGGTGCCTCTGTTGCAATTTTCTTCTTCTCTCCTGCCTGTAAGTGATAATGCAGGCAGCGTTAAATCCACCTCCATCTTCCTGATTGTCGCCTCCCTGCAGCATCAATGAGAAACAGACAAGAGTCAGCATCAATCTTCCTGGATCCTCTTTCTGTCAATGGCTCCTCAGTGACTGTGGGATCACAGGCTTTGTTCCTGTGTCAGAGATTATTCACTCCTGAAATGATGGCCAGTGAGGAGTGTGTATCATGGTACACCCCAACAACATGACCGACTGCTATGACATTGCTTTAGCCAGTCACTTGGATGTGCTGCTTTCAGCCCAGACGCTGGGATCCTCAGTCCCTGCTCTCTAATACTGTACTTTTCAGAATAAACATGAGGGTAAATGTTTAATCAGGAAAAGAGTTTATTTGCTGGGGGGACCTGAGGCTTCTCTTCAGTGAAACATCCAGTGCCAGCTTTCTGACAGGCTTCTGGAGCTTGTCCAGTCGCCCAATTTCTCTGGAGTTTGCTGTTACTCTGGGGAATTTCCATGCTGCGACCGAGGGTTTAAAACAAATGGATCGATTAGTCTCGCACGAATGGCCATCACTGCTTCACTTTCCTGATTCCCTGCATTGTCATTGAAAGGCTGCTAACTTGTCTCAGCTGTGCCTCTCTCCTCATTTGGGAAAGCACAGTTCCATTGTGTGCCAATGTAACCAGCCTCAGCCCCCCAACCCCCAGTGCATGCAGCTGCCCTCCAGTCCACCCGCAGAGCGCTCACCAACAGAGCTTGTCTTCATTTTAATTTTGCACCCGCCATCGATGCAGATTCAAAGATGGTTGTGTAGAACTCTCACTGCCAGACCAGCTTGGACCTTCTCTGTGTGAGTTTGTGAACCCCTCCCATCGTCCTGGAGGAGCTTCATGTTCAGATTTCCCTCCCTCACCGACCTCCCCATCCACCCTCTGTATTCTCTGATCCTATTGTGCTTCTGCTGCATGTCCATTTGTTCACCCTTGAACATTTTGAAGTGGTTGTGCCTATGGTTCTTGTAGACCTCCCCCATCCCTGCCTTGAGGCCATTTACACTGTTCAACATAGCTTCACATCCCCAGACCCTCCCCACAGTCACATGTCTGAGTGCAACCTTCCCCACTCATAGCCCCCAGGCCAAAAGCAAGTGGGAAAAATGGAGGGACAACTTTGCATGAAATTACTGAGAGGTACAAAACTATAGACTAGTGATAATAGACAGAAAGGAGGTAGGATTTGTGATGTACATTTGGGAGAATTTTCTTGATCAATATGTTCCTGATGCAATGAGGAAGGAGGCATTTCTGGATTTGGTTTTGGAGACTGAGTTGGGTCAAATGAATCAAGTATTGCCAGGGGGACATTGGTGAACAGTGATCATAATATCAGAAGGTTTAGGTTAGCTATGGAATAGAACAAAGAGCAATCCAGAGTAAAAATATGTAATTGAAGGAGGCCCAATTTCAGTGGAGTGCGACTGTATCAGACCCAAGTTAACTGGAATCAAAGATTGGCAGGTAGAAATGTAGTGGAACAATGGGCTGAATTTAAGGAAGAGATAGTTGAGATACAGTCCAGGTAGATTCCCAGGAAGCAAAAAGATAGGGTGACCAAAGCCAGATCTCCCTGGATGAAGTAGGAGATAGAAAGTAAGATAAAACAAAAAAGAGTGCCCATGACAGATATTCAGGTTGATATTACCAAATGAGAAGCAGGCAAAATATAGAAAATTCAGAGGGGAAGTGAAAAAGGAAATAAGAAAGGCAATGACTCAGAGCTGGATTTTCATCTTGGAAGCAGGTAGTGGGAGTTGGAACATTCCCAACTTGATGTGCCACCTCAGGAGAAAATGCCTTGAATGGTGCAATTTTCATTCCAGTGTGATGGGTGTGTGATGGAGTTGAGCACAGTTTAGAGACAGCCACAGGGGCTGCAGAGTTCTGTCAATAGGACTGTCTCTGCTCTCTGGAACTTCAGCCCAGTTATGTTGTTAAATATTAGGCCCTCAAGCCCTCACTCCTCACACTCCCTCAACCCCACACACTCCCAATGCCTCATCCATGCCAACCAATGCCACCCAATTAAACTCAATGTCCCCTCATAACCTCCATGAAAACTCATGCTTTTCCACCCACCCCCAATGTCCCCTCATAACCTCCAACCAACCCATGCCACCCACTTACCACCAATGGTCCCTCATACCTTCCATGCCAACTCATAGTGCTTCCATGTCCAGTCACACACTATAAACTCTGTACAGAATCAATGAAATCCATAGTAACAATGGAATATGTGGAAAAGCTTAAAAAGTCATTCAAATCTTTCTTTAAAAAAGAAAATACTGCTACTACAACCCTATAAAATTGTCAATCAACCAAACCTTTAAAATGTAAATAGCTGAAACTATAAGCACTTGAAACCACTTTATTTTGTGTAAATAAACATGCAGCAATTGGCAAAATTGGTTTAGAAAGAACAGCTATCAATCAAGTAATTTTTTCCCTTGTGTGCACCTGTTTCAACAAACTAATGGAGGTCTGGACCCCTAGCCAAACATGGTTTTCCACATGTGCCATTGTTTGTGTAGGGTTCATTGTTTCTGGGCATGGGAGAGGATCAATGGACATTGATATTTGTGATGTCACCAACAACCAAAATTGAAAGCAGACCTAAGAAGGATTTCACTGAACTCCCCACCCCCACACCACACCCAACAATACTAGCCCCCTCCCCTCCATCTGCACCTGGTTCTCAGGCTCTTACCTGGAGATCCAACTGTGGGGCCTGAAGGACTGTGGTGAGGTGATGTTTGCCAAGGATGGAAGGAAGATGCCAGCCTCTCAAAATAAGCAGGCATGGATTGAAGTCCCTGAGGATATGAGCAGCAGAACTGTGATCCCCCAAACTACGTGCAGTGCCACAAAATGACTAAGGACCTCAGGAGAGCATGAATGGTGAGTGACTTCACACTTTCAGCAGTCAAGAGCCACATTTTGACTTTCCCAGCATTCTCATGCTCAGCACTCCACAGAACAACAGAGTTTAAACACGTGCCTCATCTTGTTGTTTTACTCTTTCACAGGGTGTGGGCATTGCTGGCTAGGCTGGCATTTATTGCCTATCCCTAATTGTCATTGCGAAGGTGATGGTGAGCTGCCTTCTTGAAGTGCTGCAGTCCATGTGGTGTGGGTACACCCACAGTGCTGCTAGGAAGGGAGTTCCAGGATTTTAATGCGTCCCCATGCATCTGCTGCCCTTGTCCTTTTAGGTGGCAGAGGTCAAGTGTTTGTAAGGTGCTATGGAAGGAGCCTTTGCTGAGTTGCTGAAGTGCATCTTGTAGATGGTACACACAGCTGCCACTGTGCGTTACTGATGTGTGGGTTGGATGTTGAAGGTGGTGGATGGGGTGCCAATCAAGAAGGCTGCTTTGTCCTGGATGGTTTTGAGCTTCTTGAGTGTTGTTGGAGCTGCACTCATCCAGGCATGTGGGGAATGTTCCATCACACTCCTGACTTGCAGCTTGTAGATGGTGGACATGATTTGGGGAATCAGGAGATGAGTTACTCATCGCAGGATTCCCAGCCCCTGACTTCTTGTGATACATTATTTATATGACTAGTCCAGCTTCAGTTTCTGGTCAATGGTAACCTCCAGGATTTTGACAGGGAGGGATTCAGCGATGGTAATGCCATTGAATGTCAAAGGGAGATATTTAGACTCTCTCTTGTTGCAAATGAACATTGCATGTCACATGCATGGCGTGAATGAAAATTGCCCTGATGATTCAACAATTGTCTCCATGTTCCTGGCTTCCAGGAGTTTTCAATTTGCCTGATGTCTAAATTCATCACAAACATCTCACTTTCCCTGGAAAGGCAGTATTCAAACTATTTTCATTGCCAGCTCTCAACACCTACACTTATCAGCTCTACCCAACTTCCTAGATTTTTATATTTCTCCCCAAGCGGAACTTTTTCTCCCATGGGCAGGCGCGTGTCCGACCCCAATGAGAGTGGAATATTGAGTGGTGATGTCAGGCGAGTGCCCTGACTTCATCGCGCACTCTCACAATCTATCGGTCACCGGGCACAGGCAAGAGGAGGCAGTGCGCCCGCCAACAATTAAGAGGCCTATTGAGCCCTTAAGCCATTAATTAAATTGGATTTTACGCTGCCTGCTCAACAGTTCGGTTGGTGGGCAGGCGAATAGGTCAGGCGGCCTTTACACTTTTCATGAAACCTCATCCACGGGTGGGATGCAGTTTCCAATGGTTAAAACAGTATTTTACAGGTCCCTCTTCATGTAGCAGAGTCACACGTGGGGGACATGTTTATATAATTTGTACAATGTTTATTTCTGTTTTTAAAATGTGTTAACTCCCTGAGGCAGCTCTGTGCCTTTAGGGAGCTTTTAGTGCGCGCTCCCCGGCACATGCGCAGACTCAGCTCTCGCACTCCTTCCCGCCCCCACCCCAGCAGCGCTGAGGCTCTTAGCACGTGTTTTACGCTGTCTGGCCATTGTTGGCCAGTCAGCGTCAAATCGTGGTCTAGGCCCGATTGCGGGCAGCTGTCTGTTTCGCGGCCGCTCCCGGGCCCACCTGTTGTGTCCACCTGATGAGGGGAAAATCCTGCCCCTGAATCATTTTTCTCCCTGCAATACTTCTCTCTAAACTTTTGACAACAAATGAGAACAAAGCGATCAACAGTGAAAGCGACCGTCAACCAGACAGAGCAGTCAATAACCCCATAGTTGATAACCTCATGAATGCTCCTTATTGAAGTGTAGTCTAGCGGTGAAAAAGGCCATGAAGAGTCAACTTATTCTGCAGCTATTTTTTCAGAACAATATTCTTCAATTGGAATTGTTAATTTACAAACTTCCTGTGTATGTAAAAAAAGTATTGCTTAATGCCTGGCAAAAGAACTGTACTTGTTTGTTCAAAGACTGTGAGCTAACTCCATTCCCTCTGCAACCTAACTGAACCACAGGGGAGGATTGAATTGCTTTATATAGGGGCTGACAGGAATGATGACTACAGCTGCTTCAGGTCTCTCATCACAGTTTGGTGCTATCTCCTCTCCCCATAAAATGAAATTCATGGAACTATCGATAATCGAACAGACAACTTTCATTTATTATCATTTTCTTGGAATCTTTGGAGTTCCTGGTAAGAAGTTGAGGCTGGTTACTTTTGGTTCTTCATTCAATCTTTAAGTCTGTTCTTGCTCTGGATATATCTCTCAATTTATAAAACCTCGGACGTTCTCTCTTAATGCATAATCCAGTTTTATGTCTTCCTTAAATAAAGAGCAATTTGTACAATATATTAAGTTGACTTTTTTTCAGAAAATGCCTTAAGATTCAGAACATGAGGAACTTGAAGCTTGGCATGGGGTTAATGGAATTGTAAGTGTTTTCTGAACCATGATTCCAAAACTCTCCATCACTGGGAGTTTTCCTTGTCTCATGTCTTGGACTCTTGTAGACTGATTGATAGAGATCGTGTGCTACCATTAGTCAACAACTCAATTATCTTGTGAATACCAGGATGGTAGAAGGAAAGCTAGATGGAATTTCCTCTTTATCCCTTTATCAATTCCTAAGCCCTTAGATCATGTTCCCAGCATTTTCTGGTTCTAGAAATGAATTTGCTTCTTTTTGATCAATGTAGTATTATCACACCCACACAGATAATGTAAGTTTTTTTCCGTTAGGATAATCACAAAATACATGAGGAAGAAAGGAATAGAAACATATTTTGATATGTTGAGAAGAAGTAGGGTGGGAAGAGGCAATCGTGGAGCATAAATATTGACATAGACCTGATGGACTGATTGAGCTGATTCTGGGTTGTCATTACCAGGTAATGCCATGTAATTAATTTGGAGATTTTGCTCTTTTCTTTGTAGCTAATTTCCTAACAATTGTTCTACTGTCCCGAGGAGGCTGTGGTCTATCCAGAGGGATCACTCTATATCTGGTTGGCATGACAACAGTGGACCTACTGGTCATTATTTTCAATGTAATAATCTATTACATACTTTCTTACTATTTTCCATTTTCGCTTCTACGCTACACTTGCATCGCAAGCATTAATGAGGTTATCAACTATGCGGTTATTGACTGCTCTGTTTGGTTGACGGTCGCTTTCACTGTCGATCGCTTTGTCCTCATTTGTTGTCAAAAGTTCAGAGAGAAGTATTGCAGGGAGAAAACTGCAGCTGTGGTTATAGTGACCACCTGTGTTGTGTTCTGTTTCAAAAACATCCCCCTGTATTTTGCTTTTGAACCTGCCTATGTAATTAACAATGTGGAGTGGCAAGCTCGTTTCAAACCGACCTACTTTACTTTGCCAGGATGGGTCACTTTTGACTGGCTTGATACAATTTTAAACCCATTCTTGCCATACTTTCTGATTTTATTTCTCAATGCTCTGACTGTTAGACACATTTTGATGGTTAATCGAACTCGCAGAGCACTGCGAGGTCAACACAACAACCAGAACAGCGATGATCCAGAGATGCAGAGCCGACGGAAATCCATAATTTTACTATTCGCCATTTCTGGTACTTTTATCGTGCTGTGGATGCCGTATGTTGTATTTTTCCTCATTTCTAGAATTACTGACAGATATTATGTTCCAGATCAACACACAGATCCCTTAATTATCGCAGCATACATTGGAGATATGTTTCAACTGCTGAGCTCCTGTACCAACACATGTATTTATGCACTGGCCCAGACTAAATTCAGAGAAAAGTTGGGAAGTGCAACAATGTACCCATTTATTGCAATTATTAAAAATATGAAATAATAAAAACCACCAAAATGAAGCAGTACTACATTTATAATGTTCTATCGAATCCTGCCTTAACTTTTATCCACAACATTGACGCTGACTGTGTAAGTGTCAGCCTTGGCTCAGTGCAGGGTGGTTTTCTCCCCTCTGTGTCAGGATATGTTGTGTTCCAGCACATAAACAAGGCTCTGCTGCACTGGCCAGAATTTTACACCCCGCGGGCGGGCGTGCGCCCAACCTGAATGGGCAAAGGGTCGCGCTAGATGAAATCGGGCAAGTGACCCCATGTCATCGCGCACTCGTGCGATATTTCACTTGGTTGGCACATGCTAAAGTCGGAAGAGCGCCCGCTGACAATTAAGCGGGTATTTAATCCCATTAACAGCCAAATTGAAAGCAATTTTTCATGGTCCGTCCAGCCTTATGTTTGGTGGACGGGCCAATCGACCAGGTGGGTTTTGCATTTTTGATGAAACCTCATCAAAGATCCGGGTGAAATCTCTATTAGGATTTAAAATGAAAAGAAATATCTGGGGACTGTGTTTTTGATGAGGTATGCTTTCAGGTGCTTGATGGTGCTGCATGCACATTTTTTGCAGCATTTCTGTGCTTTCTTTTATTATTTGGAGTTCTGCAGCTCCCTGAGGCAGCTGTCTGCCTTCAGTGGAAGTGCTCACCAGCACCCACGGTGACACCAGCACCCGCCCTCTTCCCGCCCCCACCGGCAGTGCTGAACCTTTCTCTGGGAGCGTTTCACACTGCTTGGCCGATAAGTGGCCAGCCAGCGTAAGATGGTGTTCACAGTGCAATCTCGGCCGGGAGCGTGTTTTACATCCACTTCTGGCCTCACCAACTTCGGACGCGCCCCGAGGTAAAATTCAGGCCACTGTCTGTGTTGCACTTCAGGTGAGCTGATAAACTGGGTTCTGTCTGACCTCTCAGCTGGATGTAAAATATCCCGTGGCACTAGTTTGATGAAGAGCAATAGTTTTCCCCCAATTCCCTCGTCAATATTCATCCCTCAACCAACATCACCAAAATCAGATTGTCTGATAATTTATCTAATTGTTGTTTGTGAGGACTTGCTGGGTCCAAATTGGCTGCCACATTTCCTACATTAGATCAATGACTACACTTCAAAGTGCTTCAATAGCTGTGAAGTGCTTTGGGATGCACTGAAAGGTTGCGAAAGGTGTTTTATAAATGCAAGTTTGCTCTTTCTTTAAAACTAAATTAACTTTACAATATAAATAATTGCATTAATTTAAACCATTTTAGCTGTGTGTTCTGTGAATAAATGTAATGGCAACCAATATCTACCAATGTAAAGGTGTAGCAAGCGTGTGAAAAATCTATTTGAGGAATACGGTAACATTGATTGATAGAATTGTTTGAAGAGACAGTGCACAATGGTGAGTATCTAGCCTGTTCTTTTCCTGGGATTAATCACAAAAGGAAAGGCTTCCTTCTGAGGATGTAGTGTGGTTTAATGGGAGTGTCACATCTGAGGTGTTCCAATGTGCCTACATTCCACTTTCCAGTTCAACATAATCCCTGCTTCTCTCTTGTTCAAAAGTGACCAGAACTGGAAACAATATACATGGTGTGGTCTGAAAAGTGCCTTAGACTTCTTGATTTTTTTTTCTCTCTAAAGCTCATATTTATTGGTTTGACTATTATAATTTAATATCCTACTGAATTCGTTGAATAACAGGCCATGCGGGAAAACATTTGCAACAACTTGTTGATCTGCAATGGTTGGTGATATGAGGTAACCATTCACCTAGATTTGAGTCTTGCTGAAAAAAGAGACTTGTTTTGTCAAAGCTTTTTGTCTTGCACTCATCAGGACAATTCACAAGAAAATACCAATGTCAGGGCAAACAACATATTGATACAGTATGAAAAGAGATTGCTGATTGGTTGGCACGTAGACTCTGATTGATGGAGGCATTGTGATGGAGAATGTGCCAGTTGATGATGACTGACAGTTAACTGCCAAGCGTTGTTTGAATTTTAAACCAGACAGCTTCACTCTGATTGGTCCAGACCTTGTCCTGTGGATAGAACCAGCGAAAGGGTAGCACTTAAGTTTGTTTAGCTGAAGTAGGCGCAATGTGTGTGCATGTTCTTTCTGTCTGCAAAGACCAGGGCCCTGTGTATTAATACATATATAGCCTCCAGTACATACCAACGTACCACACTGTGAGCCCGGCTGATAATTTTAAATTGGTTGTCAGCATAACTCTTAGGACACTGAGGATTATTTAGCAAATTTTGTCCAATCATGGAATCACATCTATTGTTGGACACTGTGTTTTGAGTTTTGCAAGCACAGGCTGGATGGCTATGGTCTGTACCCTGCCCATTGTGAACAGTGGAAGGGTCATGCTGTTTGATTGGGTCCACCAGCCTTTAGGATGTATGGTCTACTCTAGCATCACACTGGCACTGAAATTCATAGACCACATGACTCATTTGTGTGATAGGAAGAACGCCTTTTTGGCTTGATGGCAGCATCCTGTTAGTGGTGAATACTGCTCGTGTTGCTAATGCAGAGTAGCAGCGTAAAACAGCTAGCTTCACCTGTTGCTCAACTATTTGGGAAACTTTGCCCATCCAGGTAATCAGAGGTAGAACTGGGCAGTTTTCAGGGCGGAAAGTGAAGGCCTTGGACCAGTTCATGAGATTGCATGATATACAGCATCAAATCATCTGATCCTGCAGGATGCCTTTGCTGTGCCCTATTTCAGCATTGTAGGGGTTCCCTTTTCCCTCAGAGACCCTCTCCACACTCAGATTCATGACACCAGATTCACAAGTGTATGCCTTGAACAGAATGACCAGCAAGACAAGTTTCTTCTCAAATTCACAATTGCTTTACTGAATCATTCAAAACCCTACAGCACAAAACCAAGATTGAAAACAACCTATTCCAGTACCCGACACAAAGTCACCACGACTCGGTTAAAACTTACAAAAACACAGACAAAACATCACATCCTGTCCTGAAACCTTAAGGAAAAACCCCCTGAGATCAATAACACCAAGATATGGCAGCAAAAAACACCAAACCCAAAATCTTCGGGTCAGCAAGTGAGGGAGAGGCCCACTCGCCGATGCGTAAAATCACACATGGTGATAAAATTGTCCTAAATCCAAATAACAGTGTTGCTAGGCAGATAGATTTATTGTAACATTTAATTCACTTCTTCCTCAAAAAAAAAAGATCTCATTACTTGCAGTTTACCTGTAAGAAAAATGCAAAAGATCCATTTTGCTCGGGGCAAAATGACTTAATTTATCCAAAAATATCTGGCAATTAAGAAACTTCAAAATTTATGTTAACTTAAAAAGCATTCTATGTCCAAATGCAGCAAGGCCTGGACAACGTAAATTTTTCCAGGTCCTGACGAGAGCATGAAGCTGTGGTCCACTCCTCCATCACCCCCTTCTCCTCATCCCCATCTATGGCACCTCCCCATGTGAACACAAGATATGCAACACCTGCCCCTTCACTTCCTCTCTCCTCACCGTCCAAGGGCCCAAGTAATCATCGATGTACCGGAGAAAAAGTTGTTGCAGGGCGCCGGAGTAGGACTGGAACAAGGAATGTGACCTGGAAAAATTTATTAATTTTGCTTCCAATCTTCACCCCTCCATCATTTTCACATGGTCCATCTCTGACACTTCCCTTCCTCTCTGTCTCAATTTCTGGTGATAGACTGTCCACCAATATCCATTACAAGCCTACCGACTCCCACGGCTACCTTGACTACAGTTCCTCACACCCCGCTTCCTGTAAGGACTCCATCCCATTCTCTCAGTTCCTTCACCTCCGTCGCATCTGTTCTGATGATGCTACCTTCAAAAACAGTTTCTCTGATATGTCCTCCTTCTTCCTTAACCGAGGTTTTCCACCCACGGTAGTTGACAGGGTCCTCAACCATGTCCAGCCTATCTCCCGCGCATCCATCCTCACGCCTTCTCCTCCCTCCCAGAAACATGATAGGGTCCCCCTTGTCCTCACTTATCACCCCACCAGCCTCCGCATTCAAAGAATCATCCTCCGCCATTTCCGCCAACTCCAGCATGATGCCACCACCAAACACATCTTCCCTTCAGCCCCCCCAGTGGCATTCTGTAGGGATCGTCCACTCCTCCATCAACCCGACTCCTCAACCCCCTTCTACGGCACTTCCCCATGCGAACGCAAGATATGCAACACCTGCCCCTTCACTTCCTCTCTCCTCACCGTCCAAGGGCCCAAACACTCCTTTCAAGTGAAGCAGCATTTCACTTGCATTTTCTTCAACTTATTCTACTGCATTCATTGCTCCCAATGCGGTTTCCTCTACAGTGGAGAGGCCAAACGCGGACTGAGTGACCGCTTTGCAGAACACCTTCGGTCTGTCCGCAAGAATGACCCAGACCTCCCTGTCGCTTGCCATTTTAACACTCCACCCTGCTCTCTTGCCCACATGTCTGTCCTCGGCTTGCTGCATTGTTCTAGTGAAGCTCAACGCAAACTGGAGGAACAGCACCTCATCTTCCGACTAGGCACTTTACAGCCTTCCCGACTGAATATTGAGTTCAACAATTTTAGATCTTAAGCTCCCTCCTCCATTCCCACCCCCTTTCCGTTTGTTCCCCCTCCTTTTTGTTTTTTCCAATAATTTATATAGATTTTTCTTTTCCCACATATTTCCATTATTTTTAATGTATTCCACCGATCATTTATCTCTACCTTTTATGCCCTTTTAGTCTTATTTCACCCCACTCCCACTAGAGCTATCTGTACCTTGCGTGTCCTGCCACCCATTCTTAATTAGCACATTCTTTTGGATAATATCACCACCTTCAACACTTCTTTGTTGTTTTGTCTATGACAGCTTTTGGTTATCTGCTCCTATCACTGCTTGCTTGTCCCAAAAACCTCTCCACCCCCCTTCTCCCTCCCCCCCACCCTTAAACCAGCTTATATTTCACCCCTCTCCTATTTTTACTTAGTTTTGTTGAAGGGTCATGAGGACTCGAAACGTCAGCTGTACTCATCTCCACCGATGCTGCCAGACCTGCTGAGTTTTTCCAGGTACTTTTTATTTTTTCTTTTGGATTTCCAGCATCCGCAGTTTTTTTGTTTTTATCAGGAGTGTGATGGAATACTTTCCCCTTGCCTGGATGAGTGCAGCTCCAACTAGACTCAGTAAGCTTGACACCACCCAGGACAAAGCAGCCCTCTTGAGTGGCACCCCACCACCAACATTCACTCCCTCCACCACCGACGCACAGTAGCTGCAGTGTATACCATCTACATGATGCACTTCAGAAACTCACCAAGGTTCCTTCAACAGCACCTTCCAAACCCATGACCTTGACGACCTAGAAGGAAAAGGTCAGCAGTTACATGGGAACATCGCCACCTGGAAGTTCCCCTCCAAGTCACTCAACATCCTAGCTTGGAAATGTATTGCCATTCCATCACTGTCGCTGGGTCAAAACCCTGGAACTCCCTTCCCAACAGCACTGTGGGTGTACCTACACCACATGGACATCAGCGGTTCATGAAGGCAGATCACCATCACCAATTAGGGATGGGCAATAAATGCTAGCCTGACCAGTTGAGCCCTCATCCCTTCAATGAATTTTAAAAACCTCTCATCCCCAATAGGATGCACAACACCTCTAACTACCTGCTAACTATATACATACTGGTAAACGAGTTTTGGCACTCTTAATTCTGAATTGCCATTTTATTCTCATATTCTCTCTTTGCCAGTCTTGTTTCCCTCATCACTATCCCTCTCACCTCATAGTGTTTGACCTTGCTTTCACTTGAAGAATTCACCTGACATGCATTGTACACCCTCTTCTTTCAGTTTAATCAATTCCTTTATTTCCCTTGTCATCCAAGGGGCACTGCCTTTGATTCCCCTATCCTTTGCCCTTGTTGTCTTACCCAACCTGTAACTGAAATATCTCCTTAAAGATCTCCCGTTGTTCAGTTACACTTTCTCCTCTCAGTCTTTGGTTCTATTTACCTGCCAAGATCGGCTGTCATCCCGGTGAATTTAGTCCCCTTCCAATTTAGAACTTCGACTTTTGATTGTCCCTTTCTCTTCTCAGTTATGAATTGAAACCTGATGATATGATGATCACTTTCTCCCAGCTGTTCCCCACAGACACTTGGTCCACCTGGCCCACCTCAGTCCCCAGCACCAGATCCAGCAATGTCTCCTTCCTGGTTGGGCTGAGAACATACTGGTCAAGGGAGTTCTCCTGAAAATTTTTCAGAAATTTAACCCGATCTTTTTCAATTAGTATTTAGGTAATGAAGGTCCCCCAATATCGCCACTCTTTATATTTCCTCCACACCTCTGTGCGTTCAGTTCCCTGCAAATTTGCTCCTCTCTCTCTTTCACTATTTGGAGGCCTATAGAACACCCACAGAAGTGTAATCACACATTTCTTGCTTCTCAACTCGAACTAAATGGATCTTATAAGTCCACCCAGGAAGTTCTCAGGCCCAGTGGGAATGGTCTCTAATTCTGCAATTGCCAACCACCTGGAATTTTATAGCAGGTGAAATAAGTGGGTAGAATTCCCATGGTGAGGAGAAAGAGAGTGTCAGACCCCATATTTTGAAATGTTGAGTGTCAGCTATGACTAAGTTTGCAGAAATCTTGTCTCTGAGACAAAAGGTCAAGGATTCAAGTTTCACTCCTGATACCTGAGCTGAAAATCAGACTGACACTTCACTGCAGTGCTGAGGGAGTGCTGCACTGTCAGTAGTGCCTTCTTTTGGCCGAGAGGCTGAACTGAGGTGCTTCCTGCCCTCTCAAGTGGGAGTGAGAGTTCCCAACCTCTATTTCAAAGAGGAAAAAAGGAGTTCTCCCTGTTGTCCAGGTTAATATTTATCATTCACTAATGTTAAGAAAGAAAATTGGTGAAAGATTTCACCTCAGTCAAGCAGGTATTTTCAGCAGATACCATTTCACAGATTGTGGTGTCAGTCAGTGTTTAACAATGATTCACTGTGGTTCCATTATCAGCTTCAAGGCTCCAGCTAACACCCTCTCTTTACTTTGCCCAGCTGAGCATGCATTCAGCAGCAGGAAGGAACCTCCACCAGCGTTATTTAAAGCAATCATCAAATATTCAGTTTAGCTGTTCATGGGCTGCTGCTGAGTTTGGAGAAATATTTGATGGTTTATTCTGTCATTTGCAGTTGCTGAAGTCTATAGGCAGCGGTATGGCACATGGTGAAGGCCTTGGTTCTGACTTCAAATGTTCTCATGACACGTGCTTCCAGTCATGGGTGTTATAGATTCCATTCCCCTTGGTTTGACAGGGAGAATGTGTAGAGCTGACAAAGAGAAGGACCAGCCGCTGGAAGAGAGAGGAGGAGGAGAAGGAAATGGCTCAAAACAAGAGGACATAACCACCCAAGATCTTCAAGGAGAGATTTTCCTGCTGTCATGAAGATATTCATGTATATAATGTTATTGAAAATTATTTTAAGTTGGACTTATAGTAGTGGCTGCGTCTGAGGGTGTGAGTGTGTTTCTTAATTGAATTACAGCCAGTTAGTTTGACTGCTTTGATGTATAGTAGTTTTGAGATGTGTAACATTAAGTAAGTTAAGGGGAAGAGCACATTTACATTTTGTTGAATAAGCCATTCAAAGACTTGGGGGTAAAATCTTGCACCTAGATGGGAGACACCAAGCAATATGTTTATATTACATTTAAAATTGGTGCTATGAAAGGGGTTTTATTGTTAGAAGAGGTGTAGTTCAAAGGGCCTGGTGATACAATGAGAATTTGCATCCAAAGGGAAGGCTAAGTATATACAGAAAACGAGTTTGGTATGTGAGTCAGAGGCATGCAGCCTGTAAGTCTAAATGGTGCGAAAGGAACTAAATTGAAAGGAACATCATTCTGAATTTATAAGATAAAATGTGCTTTGCCTGGTGTCTGTTTAGGCCTATGGGTTATTGTTGCCTTGAGGAAGATTAGCTAGAAGTGATTAATTTGGAGGGTTGTTTAAAAGTTATTATGGTAGTAATTTGTAGACATGTGTATGTGTCTAAATTTGTTAATAAATTAATAAATGTTTAATTTAATTTATATAAAAACCCTTTTGAGGCTTGGTGCGTTTTATTTCTGAATTCAGAGCTGCATCTCAAACATGCCAATTGAAAATATAGGCTATGACAGTTGTTTAAAGTTTCTCTCTGGAATTTTAAATAACTCAGGATTTACCAACTGCTGTGTCATAACACCTACCTCAAACGCAGTGTGGGACAGTGTGTGTCAGCCATCTCTACTTCACTAAGGAGATACTCACTGAAACCTGCTATCTCTTGCAGGCAGGGCTGCAGCCTCAGAGCAGGGTGAGGTTGGCACTGCCGGGATCTGCAAAGGTGACCGTGGCTATAAATGCCTTCACATTAGTCTCTGTCCAGCCTGAGGCAGGGAGCCGCTCCAACATCTCCCATTTCAGCATCCACTGTTATATAAGGGAGGTGACGGTTACACTGAATGTGAGGAGAAGGGGATACATTATCTTTGATTTCTCACAGAAAAAAGGTACAGATTCCGTATGGATTTGCCAGGATATCAGGTGTCCCTATTGAGCAGGATGCCATTGTGTGCTTACTGATTCCTATTAGGATGCCGCCTCTAATCTCACAGTTGTACCACAACAGAAAAAAGTTCAACTCACTCAAAGACATTCCTCATCGATATCATTGAAGAAACCCACTGGGGCCCGGAAGGTGCCAGCCCTCAGTGCTCTCTGCCCCCGGTTGGGGGAGGGCTGGTAATCTGTGTATTCTGAGTGTAGCCACTGGAAGTGGTGCTGGGTGAAATAAGGTTTCCCTTTCTATCCTGTCCAGTTGTCTATCATCACTGACTCTGTCCTGTACATCCTGATGCTTCAATCTAGCACTATAAATGGTGACCAGAAATTCAAACCCATTACAAATGGATGCCAGCTATTATATGCCATTATAAACAGAGAGACAGACAATTCGTACCCAGATTCTTCGTACCCGCATCAGCAGACTGATACTTTTCTCAGTCATCACAGCTGATCACACACTAATGGTTGTGGATCGATGCTCATCCACCAGCTAGAGAACCGGTGGCAGCCCCACTGGGGCCATTTCCAGCAGGCCCAATGGGATTTGATGTGGTTAAATGGCAGCCGGGGCAGAATAACACCCGTAAGTGGCCACTCTGGAACCTCAATTGATTCTGGGTGGGAAGGTTGTCCTCAGGCCTTCCTGCCCTGGACTAAATCAGGGAAAGGTGGGAAAGTGGCAGGATTTCCACTTTGCACATTGCCATCCAATCACATGGCCACCCCTTGCCTTAGAACCTGCCTCTGAGGTATGGCATTAAATTCCACTCAAAGCTTCTGATGACAGACCTGGACTTCAGTCAAACTCCCTAACCTGGGAATGCAACACGACCCACCGAAAATAACAATATTGTCAATATCACACGCCTTGTCCAAGCACACTTCATTGTGATGGAATATGTGGTTCAAAGCTTGTATTTTTTGGGTCAGACCATAAAGGAAAGGGAAACTAGGCTTTCAGGTTTCTAGGGAAGCTAAAACTGAAACTGACACATAGACTGGAACTGAAAATTCAGGTTTCAGGGAAACTGAAGCTGGTTGAAACAAGTTAAAATGATTCAGGGCCATCTAAGCTGAGATGCCAGTGGTGCAGTTGGTAAAAGGTGAACAGAAGGGCTGGATCTTGAATATGAGATAAAGGAAAATGAGGTTACTGCCACTGCTTCAGTTACTTTAAAAGAAGTGATTGACCCACTTGACAATTTGGTGCACAGGGTTGTTACTGAGGTTTCAGATAAAGGTATTTCTAAGGGATCCAAATCATCAAGACTCTAATGAGCAGAGCTAAGGAGGCTATGCAGAGATGCACCATTTTGGTAAGATGGTCTGGTGGAACTTGTGCTGATTGGGAGCTGCTGTTGGATGTGAATTGTTGGTTAAGATCTTGAAGAAAAAGAGGTGAAATTCTTCCTGAGGAAGTTCATTGCTTTGAAGGACTTTGTGGCAGAAATTAGTGCAATATATATTAAGTGGACTGCCCAGCTAATTCCTGAGTCTACCTTTGTTTTATCAGCTAGTTAATGTGTAATTTATAGTTTATATTTATTACAATTTTCCTTTTAATTTATGTTTTATTTATGCCAATTTTGGTTCAATTATTAAAGTAAAATTTATAAAAAGTGAAATCTTGCCCATTGGGTTTCTCATTAGCATCATTCAGTCAATTCAGCTCTTTTGGTTTTTTGGACTCCATGGGAATCATAACATTGTCCAAACATTCAATATTTTGGGATGTCCAAGCTCCCAATTCTAAGGACCTATTACACCTTGAAAAAACTCCCTACACTAGGAATCTGATAGTCCTTGTCCAAACTCGCAATATTGGGAATATAGAACAGTTAACCCAAAGACATGCTGAGGGACACCTAAATAACATTGAGCTGCACACACACATTTCATGGGAAGTTCACCGGACGTGGTCTTGGTGAATGGGTTTGCTCTCACATGCCGAATGACCAGCACAGGATGCGGATATGATATCATCAATGCTGCCATTTTTGATCATTATGATCTGGCTCACACTCTGTCTTAACCACAGACAGCTGAACACTACATTAAACTGCATTAAGGAACCCCCAGGCAGCTCTACTTAAATTGGCCATCGATTACTAACAGGTTTGTTGTTGGATTATTCTTCCTGCTACTGATGTTTTCCTATAGCTGGTGAGAAAGCTCTCAATAGTTTACAGAGAGCGGTCTGGATGGTGCTGAAGAACTGGTTTTTGTTCATTTAAAAGTTTCTGATGAAACAAGTTGCTTCCAGACATGAGAAGCCTGGTGGATCTTCCTCGGATTCAACAGTAACTTTCAGAAGGAAATTGGTTTGAAACATCAACAATCAAACAGACAGCTTTCAGTTATTATCATTTTCTTGCAATCTTTGCAGTTCCTGTTAAGAAGCAGAAGCTGGTTGTTTTTGTTTTTAATCACTTTTAAACTCTGTTCTTGATCTACATTTACCTTTTAACCTTTCAAACTGCAGACTTTGTCACTTCATCCTGAATCCAATTTTAGGTATTTGCACCAATTTCTGCTGTTTATGAAGGATACTTCTTTCAGAAAATATCTTGGGACACAGTAAATGAGGAATTTGAGACATGACATGTGGGGAAGTTTCCTATTTGAGGGGACCAGGTCTTTTCAGACCCATCATTCACAAAGCTCTCCACCACTGGGGATTTTCTTTATCTCATGTTTGGGACTGTTGTAAATTCATTGATGGAGATTGATTGCTATGATCACTCAACATCTACACTATCCTTGTATCATGTGAATATCAGGATGGTAAAAGGGAAAATAGTTAGACTTTGCTCTTCTCCAGGTCTGCCAACATCTGTGGAGAGAGAAACAGAATTAACGGTTTGAGTCCACATGACCATTCTTCAGAGCTTAAGAAGGGCACTGAACCCTGAAGAAGGATCATACAGACTCGAAACGTTAATTCTGTTTCTCTCTCCACAGATGCTGTCAGACCTGCTGAGTTTTTCATGCATTTTCTGTTTTTATTTCAGATTTCCAGCATCCACAGTATTTTGCTTTTATTTTGTTCTTTCTCAATTTCTCAATTCCAAGGCCTTCAGTTCTTGTTCCGAATGTTACTGGTTTGAGAGAGGAATTTGCTGCCTTTTGAATGATGCACTATTCCCCCAAACACGCGCAGGTATTGTGAGCTTGCCAATTAGGGGAAGCTCATTAATTACAGGCGGAAGAAAAGAACAGAAGCTTATGTTGATATGGTGGTGCTAATGAAAGGTGGGTGGAGGTGAATGTGAAGCATAAACAGTGACGTAGACATATTCGTCCGAATGACCTGATTTTGCTATTAACCTTTTTCACCTCTACACTCCCATATATAGCATCAATGAGGTTATCAAGTATGTGGTTATTGACTGCTTTGTCTGGTTGATGGTCGCTTTCACTGTCGATCGCTTTGTCCTCATTTGTTGTCAAAAGTTTAGAGAGAAGTATTGCAGGGAGAAAACTGCAGCTGTGGTTATAGTCGTCTGAATGACCTAATTTCCAAGTAATTCGACATAATTAATTTGGAGATTTTGCTCTTTTCTCTGCAGCTAATTTCTTGACAATTGTCCTTTTGTCTCGAGGAGGCTGTAACTCTTTCGAGTATAAACACGTTTCCATCTGTTTCTATTCAGATGAAGTTACATTGTTTCATAGTTTGCCATTGTGAGATTTGAACTCTTGATCTTGGGGTTACAAAAACCCAGTACCATAACCACTTGGCTATCATACCAGAAGGATCACTCTTTTCCTGGTCGGTATGACAACAGCAGACCTACTGGTCATTATTTTCAATGTCATAATCTATTACATGCTTGGCTATTAACCTTTTTCACCTCTACACTCCCATATATAGCATCAATGAGGTTATCAAGTATGTGGTTATTGACTGCTCTGTCTGGTTGATGGTCGCTTTCACTGTCGATCGCTTTGTCCTCATTTGTTGTCAAAAGTTTAGAGAGAAGTATTGCAGGGAGAAAACTGCAGCTGTGGTTATAGTGACCGTCTGTGTTGTGTTCTCTTTCAAAAACATCCCCTTGTATTTTGCTTTTGAATCTGTCTACATTGTTAACAATGTGGAGTGGGGAGCTCATTTCAAACCAACCAACTTTACTTTGCCAGGATGGGTCACTTTTGACTGGCTTGATACAATTTTAAACCCATTCTTGCCGTACTTTCTGATTTTATTCCTCAACGCTCTGACTGTTCGACACATTGTGATTGTTAATCAAACCCGCAGAGCACTGCGAGGTCAACACAACAACCAGAACGATGATCCAGAGATGCAGAGCCGAAGGAAATCCATCATTTTACCACACTCGATTTCTGGTACTTTTATCGTGTTGTGGATGTCGTATGTTGTATTTTTCCTCCATTACCAGAATTACAGACAGTCATTGCGATCCAGATCTATACACGGATCTCTTATTTATTGCAGAACACACCGGGGATATGTTTCTACTGCTGAGCTCCTGAACAAACACGTGTATTTATGCTCTGGTCAAGACTAAATTCAGAGAGAAGCTGAGAAATGCAATAATGTATTCATTCATTGCAATTAATATATATGTCAAATAATCAAAACAACTGGAAATAAAGCACCACAACATTCTGGGTGATCTGCTGAATTCTACCTTCAATTTTGTCCCCGGTGCCTGATACATACTCTAAGTGTCAGCATTGACTCTGTGGTCGTACTCTCACCGCTGTTCAAACACATAATCGTCGCTGGAGCTGCACTGTCAGAGGCGCTCTTTCAGATGAGCTAATAAACCAAGGTCCGTCTCCCCTCTCAGGTGAATGTAAAAGGTCCCATAGCAGCAGTTTGAAGAACAGCAATGGAGTTCTCCCCAGTCTCCTCTTTGTGCCTGAACCAACACCATCCAAATCAGATTGTTTGATCATTTATCTTATTGTTGATTGTGAAGCCTTGTTATGTACAAATTGGTTGTTATGGTTACATCACATTGATTTCTATGAATACAACAGTAATGACACTTCAATGTACGTTATTAACTGTGATTTACTTTGGGATGTATTGAGGTTGTGAAAGGTGCTATATAAATGCAAGTTCACTCTTTATTTAAACTTAAACAGAGTTTGCAATTTAAATCGTGGTTACTATTTAAAACTATTTTAATTGCTTGTTCTTTTGAAAATGTACCTAACAGCAACTAAAGAATCAACAATGTAAAGGTATGACAGCCAGAGAAAAATCTATCTAATGAATACAGTAATATTGGGCAGAATCTTCCCATATTTGCACCAAGTGTGGTAGCGAGCGGTTAATGCAACGTTTTACCCGCCAGCTGCGATGGTGGCTTTTCATGTTGTATCATCTCAAACCCGCCACATTAATTATACATTCCTGGGAAAGGCACTGTTCTCATGGTGGGCGGAGTCTCATTCGGCGGCCACGCCATCATCTCACCACTTACTCATTCCAGGCGCCATATTTCCAGTGCAGCCAAACACACAACTCTCAGTGCTTCCAGCCCACGACTGCTGCAAAGGAGACATAGCCCTGAAAGGCAAAAAGACTGCAGCCCCCAGTTGCAAAGACACGTCCCTCAAGAGCAGTGGGGGCTCACCATGATGTCCTCTACCCCCGCTTTGGCCACAGGATGGGCAGCAACCTCACTATTCCGGCTTGAGAGGCGGTGGCAATGGTGACCAGCGCCAATGGCCTACAAAAGAGGACAGCCACCCAGTGTCACAAGAGGATGAATGATCTCCTCTGTTCTGGCAGAGTAAGTCACTCTTCTCACACTCTCAATTCACACACTCACAAACTCATCACACATCCACAGTGCCCTCACTTACTGCCAATTCAAGAGACATCACCATTCACTTTCTCACACACACCTTCATTGACCTCATCCCGTCCATGGCACCATTCACCACCCGCACATGCCAGGCACACTTGTCATCTGGCCTGGCAGGCATCCTGCTTACACTTTCTCCATCTCTATTCATGCAGGACAAGCTGGCACATCACAAGAGGGGCAGGCCGCAGACCATTGGCGGAATGCCTAAAATCAAGGTCCTTACAGACTTTGAAAATAAGGTTATGCAGCTGGTCGGTGAGGATCTGGGCTATTCCTGTGCTGACGGTGAGGTCAGTGGTGCTCTACCAAGTGAGGATCCAGCAGTGCAACATCCAACAGACAACCATCCTGTGAGTGATGTGTCCTGTTTCACAGAACACTGCCATTCACTAATTATCACTGTTTTCTTTCACAGGCACATCTGGGAAACTGACAAGTGAGTCCACGACCCAGGGCCTCCAATCAAACTTAGTTCAAATTTCAGAAGAGGAGTCCACTGAAACCCTCCCTGAAGACCCGTCACAGCGCTCACCCACACCCTCCACCTGAGCAGAGACACACACATTGCTGGGACCTAGCTTTAGAGAAGCTTTGGGATCACAAACTAGCGAGTACATCACACTTTCTGACAGACAGCAGGCGGTGGCAGGGACTTCGCAGGCATCTGGCACTTGGAGAAATGCTGGAGGCCAGAAAGTTTCTGAGTCCGAGTCAGATGATGAGCCTCTGGACTCGGTCACGTCACAGTTGCTGGAGCTGCAAAGAGAATCTCAGGAACGTCAGAAAGGGATGTCCGCTGCACTCCTTAGATTGCAAGGCATGATGGAGGAGCCCGTCCACCTTCAGGCTGAGGTGATAGTGCTGGCATTGTAATGAACTGAGGTCAACACTGGTAGGATGATGGCTGCCATCGAGACCTTGGTCCAGGACTTTGCTCCTGCATTGCTGCGCTGGCTCAACTCCATTGCTGATGCCGTAGTTGACCTCCAACAGTATGTACGCGAGAGGGGTGTAGGGCAGCCAGATCTCACTCCAGCTACCCCTTCTCCTCAAGGAGTCAGCCAGGGGCCTGGGCACCCTGAGGGAGAAGGATCAGCAGGTCTACCTCCCGCAACTATCCATCCATGTGACTCCAGGAGTGTCCGACCCATCCAAATCCGCTCTTCCTGTGACCTCAGCAGCTCCAGCTCCACCGGCCGAAGAGGGTGCCACTGCAACACAGCAGGACCCTGAAAGCAGGCCAGGGCCCTCCAGGACTCAGCCCTCCAGAGGACACGTGTCATGGCCATCACAGACAGGCTGTCTCCATGTCCACTGTGGATGTCCGGTGGATCACCAAGACATAGCGGCAGGATTAGGAATGTTAAGAAGAAGTAGTTGCACAGCCTGGGCACAGGAGGTAGTAACTTGTACATATTGTTCACTATTGTCAATAAACTCCCAAGAATGTCTCCCTGCCTATCTCTCCTTGTTCTGATGAGCAGTTTTCGTGTCACTCAGATGTGAAAGCTTTCTGTACAAGATAAAGGCAGGTGTCTCAGTCCAAGGCTTCTTCCCTGTGCTTTGTGCGGCCTTCAGTCCACAGTGTTTGTCCGGCCTCACACTCCCTGGACACATTACTGATGCCTGCACCTCGATGGTGCTTGTCAATGCTGCCAGAATGTTGTGGGCAGGCAACACAGAGTGATATATTTCAAAGTCAGGATGGCGAGTGACTTGGAGGGAATTTCCAGGTGGTGGTATTCCCATTTATCTGCAGCTCTTGTCCTCCTAGATGGCAGTGGTTGTGGGTTTGGAAGGTGCTGTCTAAAGAGCCTTGGTGAGTTTCTGAAGTGACTCTTGTAGATGGTACACACTGCTGCGACTGTGCATCGGTGGTGGAGGGAATGAATGTTTGTGGATGGGGTGCCAATGAAGTGGGCTGCTTTGTCCTGGGTGGTGTCGAGCTTCTTGAGTGTTTTGGGAGCTGCACTCATCCAGGCAAGTGGGGAGTATTCCATTACACTCCTGACTTGTGCCTTATAGATGGTGGACAGGATTTGAGGAGTCAGGAGTGGGGTACTCGTCGCAATATTCCTAGCCTCTGACCTGATCTTGTGGACAGTGTTTATATGGCTAATCCACTTCAGTTTCTGGTCAATGCCAACCCCCAGGATGTTGATAGTGGGGGATTCAGTGATGGTAATGCCATTGAACATCGAGGGGCGATGGCTAGATTCTCTTTTGAAGATGATCATTGCCTGTCACTTGGGTGGCGTGAATGTTACTTGCCACTTGTCAGCCCAAGTCTGGATATTGTCCAGGTCTTGCTGCATTTGGACATGGACTGCTTCAGTATCTGAGGAGTCACGACTGGTGCCGAACATTGTACAATCATCAGCAAACATCCCAATTTCTGACCTTATGATGGAAGGACTGTCATTGATGAAGCAGCTAAAGATGGTTGGGCCAAGGACACTACCATGAGGAACTCCTGCACTGATGTCCTGGAGCTGAGATGAGAAACCTCCAATAATTACAATTAACTTCCTTTGTGCTAGATATGATTCCAACCAGAGGAGAGTATTCCCCCTGATTTCCATTGACTCCAGTTTTGCTAGGGCTCCTTGATACCAACCTCAGTCAGCTGTGGTCTTGATGACAAGGGCAATTGCTCTCAGCTCAGCTCTTGAGTTCAGTTCTTTTGTCGATGTTTGACCTAAGGCTGTAATGAGATCAGGGGCTGAGTGGCCCTGGCGAAACCCAATCTGGGTGTCAGTGAGCAGGTTATTGCTGAGCAAGTGCCGCTTGATGGCACTGTTGATGACCCCTTCCATCAATTTACTAATGATGGTGAGTAGACTGATGGGGCAGTAATTGACTGGGTTGGATTTGTCCTGCTTTTTGTGTATTGGACACAACTGGACAATTTTCCACATAGCTTCATCAGCATCAATGTCCTCCTCATCAGAGGAGACCTTCAGCTCCTACATGTCCTTCTCATCCATCTCGTCTCCCTGTTGCAGCCACTGTGGACTACATTTCAGGGCTCCACCTGACCGGTCCAGGCACCGGAACCTCATTTTAAGCATCTCGATGGTTTGTTCCACCAATTTATGAGTTGCAGCATGAGCCTCATTACACCTTCACTCTGCTGCAGTCTGAGGCCGTCGCATGGGTGTCATCAGCCACCTCCTCTGTGGGTAGCCCTTGTCTCTGAGGAGCCATTCCTGCAGCTTCTGTGGACCCTGGAAGATGTCAGGAATCTGTGACTGACTGAGAATGTAGGAGACGTGGACACTCCCTGGAAACCGTGTGCAGACCTGCAGGATGCATTTGTGGTGGTCGCACACCAGCTGCATATTCAGCGAATGGAATCCTTTGCAGTTGACATAGTTTCCCACGTGTTGCAATGGAGATCTGAGCACTACGTGAGTGCAGTCGATGGCTCCTGCACCTGTGGGAAACCCGAGAACTGGGCAAATCCAATCGCTCTTGCATCCTGGCTCTCCTGGTCCCGAAATGCACAATGTTGTGTGCCCTCACGAAGATGGATTCTTTGGCCTCATGGATGCATTTATGGGTGGAGTTTTGTGATAACCCACAGAGGTCATCAGTGGAGCCCTGAAAGGAGCCAGTAGCATAGAAATTGAGCATTGCTGTCACCTTCGCGCCACTGGCAGTGAATGCTCTCCATGTCCCTGTGGTGCCAAATCCTGCAACAGGTGGCAGATGTGACCAACTAGTTCCCTGAACACGCGCAGTCTTCGGTTATATTGCTTCTCGGTCATCTGCAGGAATGAAAGGTGATGGCTATAGACCTGGGTCTATCTAGGCACCGAACAGCGACGGCACACTGTGGCTTTTCAGCTGCCTGTGCAGTAGCCCCAGCTGCCCCTTCTTCCAGAGGGTGCTCCTCCCACTGTACAGCCAGGTGCCTCAAACGCTCTCTTCTCCATCATCTTCACTCTCTGTATGTCATGAGCCATACAGCTAGTTCACCAGGCTCCATGTTCCTGATGTATTCCTCCTTCAGAATGAAAGAAAGAGACACGTGGGTTAGCATGGGTGCACTAAGAACCTCTCTTGGTTAAGTCTGATGGCTCCTTAATGCATCCTGGAAACTGCTGGCCACCACTTGGATGGCCATAGATTAGTCACTGCATGGCTGCCCGAAACCCCACCCCCTCCACCCGACCGATTGCCGGCAGCTTTGCCCATTGGATTGCATGCTGTGCTCTCAGCTCAGGCACAGGTATTCTCCTATCCTACACTGCAAGGCTGCACTGTTAGCTTGAACCATAGGGGAGACTGGTCCAAACCAGGAATGATGGATTGTAAGGGGCTGTGAGCGCCTCCACCAGTGACTGCTCAATGGCCAGCTTTCCCAAGGAGATTGTACAACGTTCCCAGTCATCCAACTATCCTGCAGTCCACTAAAACACTCATTAGTTTGCAGTTTGTGCCTGAGGGGTGAAAAGCTCAGGAGCACTTGGTGCCACTTTGATGCCTCGGCGTTGCTTGAGTGGGCAGATAAACTAGAGGCCCGACTCCAATCATATCAATGTGGCTGTGCCTGAACTGTCTCAGCTGCAGAGGAATGGTTACTTCTTACAAGGAGTGGTCACTTCTTACAAGGTGTCCCTAATGCATGGTTGCTTCCCTCGCTCAACCCCTACCCCATCCCACATGAGCTTTTGCGCTACCTTCAACCACAGGGTGACCTTTGCCCCCCCACCAAAGTTGCCTCAATCACAGGGCAGCCTCTGTCCAGTCCCCAAAGCCGGTTCAACCACAGGGCAGCATTCCCCTCCTCCATGCGCCTCAACCTTGACGTCCAACAGGCGTCCCTCGCGAGTGCTCCACAACATTACTGTGCCCTCACCTCCGAGTTCCCCTCAAAGTGCAGCCTGCCAAGTGCATGCCTTTTATATGCTTTTGTGAAACACGTTGGCGTGCAATGCTGATGTATTACAATGAGGTTCCTGATGTCCGATGGTGGGAATCGCGGCCGCCATGGACGGGCTGAGCGGACGATCGCAAACTGGTTTCACAACGTCATGAAATCAATTTTTGGCCCTCTTGCCATATTCTCCGCTCACGCCACCCAACACGCCCGACGCCAATGGGCACGGAGCATTCCACCCATTGTTGGATACAACTGTTTGTATAGAGAGCTCACAATGGTGAACACAAGTGAATTTCTGCCCTGTTACTTTCCCAGAATAAATTACAAAATGAAAGATTTCCTTCTGAGGCGCTATTGTGGTTTTGTGACATTGTCACATCGGAGGTGTTCCAATGTGCTCACCACCCACCCTCCGGCTGGAATTTCACCACGGCTCCGTGTTTCCCGTCGCCAAGTCCAGAAGCCGGTGGGAATCTCGCGCGGGTTTCCAGCAGCCAGCCGATCGCACTCACGCATCGGCCAATCAATGAACAGAAACACTGCGTGGGAGCCGTGCAATCACATGATGGGGGCGGGATTACGGCAGGAAATCCTAACATCACCTGATTTCAGTGCAGGAGCTGGTGCCATTTATAAATGCCAGCCAGTCCCACACTCAGTGTTTAAAAGCTCATGCAGAGTCTCCCTGAAGGCTGTTGTGTGTGGGACAGGAGCAGGGGAAATCTGACAAGTCCAGCACTCATTTATAGTGAGGTTTCATCCTGGAAAAGGGCAACTCTGGAGGGAAAATCTCCACCAGAAATCAGAAGCACAGTTAAAGGTACAGCCAGGTGCAGAAAAATGAAAGGCTGGTGCAGTTCAGCCACATGAAGCCCATGGTTCAGCGATGCCTCTTGGTGTGACCTCCTCCAGGCTTTCCCCCACTGTGATGTTTTACTCCAGCCAATGGCCACAAACAACCCTCGAGTCTAATCAAGGAAACCTGCTGCAAGATTTTTTGAGGGTGTTTAACCTCCAAATTTGTGAATCTGCACTCACTCAATATTAATTTGTTCTTTTGAGACTTTAACCACTCAGGCAGTAGAAGAACTAATGATGTAAACAGGAAATGTTTATTAAGCATCTAAATTAATACTTACTAAAGCTAGACAGAGATCTTACTGGCTCAACATGGTTCATGCTTCCTGACTGGGCCTCGGGCACAAGGTGAGAGGTGGTCTCTCTCTCCCTCCCTCTCTCTCTTTCTCTCTCTCTCTCACTGGAGTCCTCTGCTCTTCAGCTCCCAGCTGGAAAGCAGTTTTCAGTTTCAAATTCAGTGTTTGCCTGGCACTCAAAGCTGGTGTTTTTTTTAAACTCTTTTCAAACCACAACCCATGTGCATGATCAGTGTTGTTGTTGAATTATGGCATGTGCAGCACATGATCAGTCCCTGATTGGCTTAGGCGGTGCATGATCAGACCCTGATTGGTTTCTCAAGGATGATGGTCATCTATTGATGTAGTTTCCTGTTGGCTCCTGACTGGCCCTCTGATGTCAATTATGTGTGAGACCATCCCGCTCATTCTAGCTTTTTCTGTTATTCCAGCAAATTTTACAATTTTCTACAGGCAAACAGGGACCTTAAGGTAGTTTCGGTGTCTGCCTTTAAGAGACTGTTTAAGTGACGTCTAGTTCTAATGATGAACATTTTGGACCCATCACTCCTTTAGTAATCAATGTCATATGTCCTGTGGAACTCTCATTCAGACAGGTGCTTAGCAGTGTGTTTTGTTTAAGAGAGCTGCTTTACCCTTATATGTCTTTATGGTATCTGCCTGTGCTTGTTATAAGTTAATTAAAATAGGAGAAGAGTACAGAGCGGTGCGGAGTCTTACAGAAGTTACAAAGTTACGGAAATTGCACAAAGTCCATATCAAATCAGTGCATAAAGATGACTGAAGCGTTAAAGTGAAGGTAAAAAGATACACATAGAAGATACAGCATTATACATTCCACATTCATAAGGAATAAATACAAGAGAACTATATCAGTACAAAAGCTGGTTACAGATCCTTAATTCTAAGCTTATGGAAACAAAGATGGTTATATATTGTGAAGAAAAGTGACTGCTCCTCAAAACATCACAATTAATTAAAGACATAAGGCTGAATGTTTAGCAACTGCTTTTCTTTACACAAAAGGCCTTTTCAATTTTAGGGAACACAAACTGATGGGCTGTAACTTCCGTGTTCCCCAGTGTCGGATTGGGGGATACCCCAAAGATGCGCTGGGGAATCTGTCTCGGAAACTCCCAGGTAGGGGTTTGTACGGCAATTTCCCAGAAGCTCAAACTTCCTCTGGGCAATTGCCCTGCGCTGGGAACCATCCAAAAATGTGATTTAAGTCACAAACTTCAGATGGTTCCGACAGGGTTACGCTAATAGTTACTCAGAAAAGGTTAGAAGAATTAAAATCTCTTCTAATTCTGGGTAACTATTGTAAAGATCCAGACTGACCTCACCCCCAGGGGACTTCCTGCAAACCCCTGACCCCCTACATGACTCTCCCCTCACTCCCAAACCCACCAGGAGACACACCCCACTCCCCCAGCTAACCACCCCATCCTGGTATTCCCCACCCCGTGATTCCCCCTCCTGCCCAGGACAATCCCCAGTTCTTGCAGGCCTGACTCCCATTCCGCCAAGCACACCCAAACTGAGCCCCGGACCTCCAACATCCACCCCACCTCCAACACTCTCACCACTCCCCCACCCGCTGAGATCTGATCCCCTCAACAACCCCTGAGGACCAACCCGCCCCACCCCCCTGCTTCCCTTCCAAGGTCCGACACACCTCACACACCCCCCTACCCACCGAAGTCCGTGATGCCACCACCTGTAGTCCAACCTCTTCACCCCCTCAGCTCCTGACCCCCGACCCCGGAGGTCTGACCCCTCCCCACACTCCCCCAAGGTGTGGTTCCCCACCGGCCCTCTACCTCTATGCCCCCCCACAGCCCCCCACCTCTATGCCCCCCAACACCCAACCCCGTCTTCCCCATCCATCGAGGTCTAACACTAACACTACCCCTGCCCGAGGTCCTTTTATAGCTGGTGCTGTTAAACAAGGGGTGTGTCGTCCTTCAATTCACCACAGTGCGTGAAGATTTCCCCTACCTGATGGTGCTGCGCATTTCCTCTGGGATCTTCAATCCAGGCAGTGAAAGAAATGTGCAGGACAATGTCTCCCGGGGAACTCCACTGGAGTAGAGTACAGTCAGGGGAAGAGGATATGCCTCTCTCTGCAGCACTAGTTGAGGTATGGTAAGTTTAAAGGTCCAGTATTTTCTTCAATGTTAGTGAATGGATTAGTAAATGGGTAGGTGGGTGAATGGGTGGGTAGATGGGTGGGTGGGTAGCTGGGTGAGGTGGGTGTTCTGCTGGTCATGTGGGTAGTTGGGTCTTGTGGGGATTGTCGAGTCTGGTCATGTAGGTAGTCAGGTAGTTGAGGGATAGTCGGGTAATTGGGGGAGTTTGGTGGTTTGGGGTCAGTTGGATGGTTGGGGGAGTAGGTGGGTGGTTGTTGGGCAGTCAGGTGGTTGAGGAGGTGGTTGGGGGGTAGTCGTGTGGTCAATGGGGTAGTCAGGTGATTGGGATGCTGTTTGGAGGAGATGTCAGTTGTGTAGCTACTCAAGTGTAAGACCAAGTTTTAATGTCCAGGTTAAGCCCCATGGAATTGTCCGAAGTCTCTGCCTCTAGCTCAGAGTCTGAGACATTCTCACAGGGTCCTGGGCAGCAGGGGAATTGCCCATCAAAAGTTTAAACAGCCTGGGCAATTCCACATAGGGCCATACCATAATTCTTGGGCAATTCTTCTTCAACTGAAATTGTCTGTCTTCAATCCTCATGAGGTCATAAAAATTGTCTTGCCCAATATTTGTTAAAATTCAATATACCTGTTTGTTCAAAGCCTGTGAACTAATTCCACTCCCTTTGTAACCTAATTGAATCACAGAGGGTTTTAGCTGCTTTATATAAGAAGCTGTCACTAATGAAGAAAGGCTGCTGCTTCAGGTCTGTTGTCATCGTTTGGTGTTCTCCCCTCTCTCTGAAAATTGAACTATCAACAATTGAACAAACAGCTTTCATTTATTATCATTTTCTTGCAATCTTCAGAGTTCCTGGTTAGTTGCTGAAGCTGTTTGTTTTTGTTTTTTCAATCAGTCTTTAAATCTGTTCTTGCTATTGATGTATCTCTCAATGTATAATACCTGAGAGTTCCTCTCTTCTTGCTGAATTCAGATTCAGGTCTTACTTCAATGAAGAGCACTTTCTGCAGTATGTACAGTTTATTTATTTCATAAACATTTTGGGATACAGTGAGTGAGGAAATTCAGTCATGACATGTGGGAAGTGTTCCATGTTTGGGAGGAACAGGTGTTTTCAGTCCTATGCTTCCCAAAGTTCCCCACTACAGGGGGAGGCTTTTATCCTTGTCTCATGCCTGGGACTGTGGTAGCCTCATTGATAGAGATCGATTGCTGTGATTGGTCAACATTATCCTTGTATCAAGGGGCTGCATCTTCCGGTCGGCGAGTGGGGAGGCGGGGCCTGCTCACTGAAGTGTAAAATAGTGCAGGGTAACGTCAGGCATGTGTCCCAATGTCGCCCCGCATCATTTAGATTTTCAATTCGGCAGCTCACCCGCCAAACTGACAAAGGCCACTTCAGGCCTTTAAAACAATAATTATGTTAATTAAAGGACTTGCCCGTCCAACCTTAATGTAGGCGGGCAGGCAAGGAGGTTCAGGTGCCCTTCAGAAAGAAACATGAAACCTCATCCACAGGCGGGATGAGGTTTCATGGGGGCTTTAAAATGTTTATGGAGCGTTGAAATAAAAGAAATTGACATGTCCCAGATCATGTGACATTGCCACATGAGTGGACATGTCAGGAATTTTTTTTCCACACTTCCCCAAATTTTTAAAACTTCCAGTGATCTCCCTGAGGTGGCACTTTGAGCCCCCGGCTCAGGAATCACCTCCTCACCGCCCGCACAGGAAATCGCACAGTGCTCTTGAGCAGATATCATGCTGGGCAGGCCTTAATTGGCCGGCCAACGTGTAATGGCGGCAAGCCCCCCTCCAGGGAGACCGATCAGCAAATCGCCCGCCCGTGCCCACTCCCACACATTCCCCACCCCCCCCACCACCGATCGGGGGAAAATGTTGCCCATACTAATACCAGGATGAGAGAAGGCAAATGAGATGGCGTTTGCTTTATCAAATCCGAAACCTCAGATCAAGTTCCCAAAGTCTTTTGGATTGGGAGAGGAATTTGATTATTTCAATCTGGGCAGTATCATCACACCCAAACAAATATGGTGAGTTCCGTCAGTTAGGGGGAATCTGAATAAGTACATGAAGAAGAAAGGAATAAAAGGATGTATTGATATGGTGAGATAAAGTAGGGTGGGAGGAAGCACTTGTGGAACATTCAGAGAGACAGAACTGCTGGGCAAACAACCTGATTCTGTGCTATAATTTCCAAATAATGCTATGTAATTAACGTGGAGATTTTGCTTTTTTCTTTGCAGCTAACTTCCTGACAATAATTCTTCAGTCTCAAGGAGGCTGTGGTCTATCCAACGGGATCACTCTTTACCTGATGGATATGACAACAGTGGAACTGCTAGTCATTATTTTCAATATGATAATCAATTATATATTTTGTTACTATTTTCCATTTTCACTTCTGAACTACACATCGATAGTGAGCATTAATAAGGTCATCAACTATGGGATTATTGACTGCTCTGTCTGGTTGACAGTCACTTTCACTGTCGATTGCTTTGTTCTCAAAAGTTTAGAGAGGAATATTGCAGGGAGAAAACTGCAGCTTGGTTATAGTGACCACCTGTGTGTGTTCTGTTGTATAAAGAACCCCTGGTATTTTGCTTTTGAACCTGTCCATATAGTTAACAATGTGGAATGGGGAGCTCAATTTCAACCAACCTACTTTACTTTGCCAGGATGGTTCACTTTTGACTAGCTTGACACAATTTTAAACCCATTGCTGCCGTACTTTCTGATTTTATCTCTCAACGCTCTGACTGTTAGACACATTGTGATGGTTAATCGAACCCACAGAGCACTGCGAGGTCAACACAACAACCAGAACATTGATAATCCAGAGATGCAGAGCCGAAGGAAATCCATCATTTTACTATTCTCCATTTCTAGTACTTTTATCGTGCTGTGGATGCCGTATGTTGTATTTTTACTCATTTCCAGAATTACAAGCATTACGAACCAGATCAGCACAAGGATCCCTTACTTATCGCAGATGACACCGGTGATATGTTTCAACTGCTGAGCTCCTGTACAAACATGTGTATTTATGAGCTGGCCCAGACTAAATTCAGAGAAGTTGAGAAATGCCATAATGCATCCATTTATTTCAATTATTAAATGTGTCAAATAATCAAAATAACTGAAAATAAAGCACCACAACACTCTAGGAGATCTACTGAATTCTAACGTAAATTCAGTGCTCAGAATTGATACTTACTGTCAGTGTCAGTCTTGGCTCAGTGCAGGGTCGTATTCTCACCTCTGTGTCAGGGTATTCTGTGTTCAAGCACATAAACAAGGCTCTGCTGCACTGTCTGTGTTGCACTTCAGGTGAGCTGATAAAGTGAGTCATGTCTGACCTCTCAGCCGGATGTAAAAGACTCCATAACACTAGTTTGAAGAAGCGCAACGGTTTGTCCCCAGTCTATTGGACAATATTTATACCTCAACCAATATCACTCAAATCAGATTGTCTGATCATTTATCTGATTGTTGTTTGTGAGGACTTGTTGGGTCCAAATTGGCTGCCACATTTCCTACATTAGAACAATGACTACACTTCAAAGTATTTCCTTGGCCATGAAGTGCTTTGGGATGTAGCGAGGTTGTGAAAGTTACTATATAAATGCAAATTCACACTTCTTTAAACTTAAATGGAGTTTGCAAAATAAATCATTGTATTAATTAAAACCATTTTTATTGAACATTATGTTAAAAATAATTATAACAACAAATAATTTGCAGGGAGGCAAAGGCGTCATGATATTTTTGCTGGACTAGTAATCCAGAGACCCAGGGCAATGTTCCAGGGATCCAGATTAAAATCCCGCCATGGCAGATGGTGGAATTTGAATTCAATAAAAACCTGGAATAAAAGGTCTAATGCTGGCCTTTAAATCATTGTCAATTGTTGTAAAAACCCATCTAGTTCTCTAATGTCCTTTCAGGAAAGAAATCCACTGTCTTTATCTGGTCTGGTCTACCTGTGACTTCAGACTCACAGTAATGTGGTTGACTCTTTAATTCCCGCTGAGCAAGGGCATTTTGGGATGGGCAATAAATGCTGGCACAGCCAGTGACGTTCACACCCCATGAATAAATAAGAAAAAACAACCAACACAATATGTGGCAAACCTGTGAATAATCTATTTAAAGGAGACAGTAACATTGTCTGATACAACTGCTTGAGGAAAGAGCTCATAAGTGTGAACACATGGGAGTTTCTACCCTGTTATTTACCTGGGATAAGTCATAAGAGGAAAGATTTCCTTCTTGGGAGGCATTGTGGTTTTATGATAGTGTCACATCCGAGGTGTTCACTTCCCAATCTCAAGCTCTCATTCAAGTAATTCCCATTTCTCGTTTGTTTGAAGGCAAACTGAACTAGACACAGTATTCTTGGTGTGATCTGAAAAGTGCTCCAGAAATTGTCATCATCTGTTCCTTTAACTCATATTGTACTGATTTGATTATAGCAGTTTAATATCTTATTGGCTCTGTTGATCACTGCTCTGCATTGGTTAATGTTATTTAGTTGCATCAAGAAAGACTCCAAGGTCTCTTTCAGTTTTATCCTTATCGATTTTTACACCGTTGACTGAGTACTCGTTGCCTAGATTCCTTTCCTACTTGTACCACTTTACACTGTCCGCATTAAATTTCACTCACCATTGTTTTGTTGACTGAAATATCTTGTCCAAATCATTCTGTAGTTTCTGAGCTATCTCTTCTGGTGCCACTGTCTCTCCCAGTTCGGACCTTGTGCAAGTCTGATCACTTGGCATTGAGTTCCTGAATCCAGGTGATGTATCTGCTTTAAAAAAAACCAATGGCCCCAGAACCAAGCGCTGAGATTACTCAACTCAATAACTTCCCTTCACACTGACATCCTCAGGACTGTAGTTCTCAGATATTGAGCTGGATTTTCATGTTCGAGGTGGTAGTGGGAGTCGGGAAATTTCTTGGTCACCTGCCTTGGGAAAATATGCCTGGAAAGATGTGAGTTTCATTCCAGTGCTGGTGATGTAAGATTTCCTGGGGTTTGGGGGCCACAGATACCGAAATAGACAGTCAATTTGTCAGATTGTAATTTTAAGATTGTTTAATTAAGTTAATTGAGAAACAACACCTTAGATATGATACATTAACAAATTAGACAGAAACAGTATGTGATCCATGACAGTTGTGGTTTATGCATTCCATACGGCCGGCAAACAATTGGCACAGAGTGTGTTGATATCACCATTCTCTTCCTCCTCGTGCATCCTGAGAAGGCAAAAACTAATGGGTACTGCAACCTCCCCAGCACCTCAGCAGCATATGATCCCTGTTGGATCCTAGTCTCTTGTTTGGTTGGACTTATGGATATGGGATGGCCAAGTTGGTACCATAGACAGAGTAGATGAATCTACCAGACAATATAATCTACCCTGTGAACCAACAAATAACCTCTTTCGCTCGGAACATGCGCTTTTCTTTTTTTAAACACTCCAACCTGCAAGAAACGTTTTAAACTTGTTGACCCTGCATCCAACTCCTCACTAAGTTCCCTATTTCTCCATCCATTCCAGGCCACCATAGATATTTGCGTGCTATGGTTTTCATCCAATAAGTTCAACAATAAAAGGGCTCTTGAGGAACTGGAATTTCCTCCTCATTTTTTTTGCAAGAGCAAATTACTAAGTGCATCAGCGTTTGCAGTTTGATTTCCTGGCCTATGGATGAAAGTATACTCATCCTCTGTCAGGATCAATGCCCATCTTTGTATTCTTGCTGAGGCTATGGGTGGTATAGCCTGGTTCTTGCTGAATTATCCTAGCAATGATGTGTGGTCTGAAACGATAGGAAAATGTTGGTCGTTTACATCCTGGTGAAATTTCTTGGCACTAAGATGATTGACAGGCCTTTTTCTCTCTGTGAGTATCCCTTTTCTGCTGTGTTGAGTGTTCCTGATACATATCCTATGAGCCATTCCAAGCCATCATCCATTTGATGGGAGAGCACTGCTCCCAATCCATAGGGGATGCATCACATGTCAACACCAACTCTTTTCTCTGGTCAAAATGTATTAATAGGGTGGTTAAGTGGAACAGCTGTTTCACCTTTGTGAAAGCTTCTTACTGTCATGTTTACCAAGACCAACGTGGGTTTTTCTTGAGTAGGTAATAGAGGGGTGCCAGTTCTGTTGACAAATTAGGTAAGAAGCTCCTTAGTAATTGATCCCCAATTACATCAAGAATGATTAGAGCTCGGAGGTGTTCTTTGGCACTGGGGCCTCTCTAATGGCTCTCACTTTTTCCTCGACCGGGTGAGGCCCCGTGAATCTACCCTGTGACCCAACTAAATTACATTTCGCTTGAAACGTGCACTTTTCTTTTTTTAAACACACTCCAACCTGCGAGAAACGTTTTCAAACTTCTAAGTTTTCCAAAAGCTCCTTTTCAGTGAGTCCTGTCACCAGAACGTCATCTAAATAAACTATCACGTAGGGCAGACCCTGCATCAACCTTCTCCTGCATTGCATAAGGTACTCTTGCTTTCATGAATCGGGGGTTGCCCCTGGATCCACATGGATTTTTGTTTGCAGTCCCTGGATCTTCCCAAGTTCATCTTTGAAGACTGAGGCGTATTTTTGCAGTAGCTCAGGTAGCCTACTTGCTCTCAGCTGGAAGGTATCAGCCCAATCTAATTTAATTTCCTTTACCCAATTTTGTCCAAGGAGGCTTGGATCCTCGCCTGCTGCCACCATCAAGTGTAGTCTTACAGATTGGCTTCTGTACTGTACAGTAACTCTGCTTATGCCCTTGACTTTGATGTCTTCTCCCATGTAAGTTTTCAATTCGGCATCTGTTTCTTCCAAACTTAATTTACATTCCCATAATTCAAATATTTGAAGGTATGTTCATCTATTGCTGTAGTGGAATCTCTTTGTCCACCTCCATTCTAATAGGTCTATCATTCACTTTCACTGTTACATAGATTGTTTCTGTTCTTCTCACCATTTAATATGTAATTTATATTCTATAATTGACCATCATTTGCTGATAATTCATGTTGAACTGAGGTTAATTTGGGGCGTTAAAGTATACAAGTTATTTAGGATATATTTTGCGTTAGATTTGTTTGACTCTTGTATATTAAAAAATTCTTTTTTAAACCATGGGATATTGTCGTTTCATTCATTTAGTAAATAATTGGGATTTCACGTTTTTTAAATTGCTGGTCTCTATCCCAAAGCACTTCACAGCAATGAGGTACCTTGAAGTTAGGCACCGTTGTAAAGTAGGAAATGTGGCAGCCCATACACCATGTACATATCAAGGCCTCACAAACAACAATAACATAAATGAACAGACATTCTTATGTTGGTGGTGTTGGTTATGGGATAAATATTGGCCACGGGACTGGGGAGAACTCCATTCAAATTCTTCAAGCTGGTGCCGTGGGATCTTTTACATCCACCTGAGAAGGGAGACGGGCCTTGGTTTATTAGCTCATTCGAAATGCATCTCGGTAAGTACAGCACCAGCTTGGTTATGTGTTTAGAGTAAGCATTTGTTTCAGGATAGAATTTAAGATAGAATTTAGTAGAATGCTTTCAATGCTTTGCTACTTTATTTTCAAGTTGCCATGATTATTTAACATTGTTAATAATTGCAAAAAATAGATCCATATTTGCATTTCTCATCTTCTCTCTGAATTTTTTCTGAGCCAGTGAATATATAAACGTGTTTGTACAGGAGCTCAGCAGTTAAAACATATCGCTGGTGTAGTCTGCAATAAGTAAAGGATCCGTGTATTGACCTGGATCGTAATGTCTGTCAGTAATTCTGGAAATGAGGAAAAATACAACATACAACAACCCAGCATGATAAAAGTGCCAGAAATGGAGAATAGTAAAATGATGGATTTCCTTTGGCTCTGCATCTCTGGATCATCGCTGTTCTGGTTGTTGCTTTGACCTCGCAGTGCTCTGCGGGTTCGATTAACCATCACAATGTGTCTAACAGTCAGAGCGTTGAGAAATAAAATCAGAAAGTACGGCAACAATGGGTTTAAAATTGTATCAAACCAGTCAAAAGTGACCCATCCTGGCAAAGTAAAGTAAGTTGAATTGAAGTGAGCTCCCCATTCCACATTATTAACTATGTAGGCAGCCTCAAAATCAAAATGCAGAAGGATGCTTTTGAAACAGAACACAACACAGACAGTCACTATAACCACAGCTGCAGTTTTCTCCCTGTAATACTTCCCACTGAACTTTGACAACAAATGAGGACAAAGCGATCGACAGTGAAAGCGACCGTCAACCAGACAGAGCAGTCAATAACCACATGGATGAAAACCTCATGAACGCTCCTTATTGAAGTGTAGCCTAGCTGTGAAAAAGTCCATGAAGAGTCAACTTTTTCTGCAGTTATTTTTGCAGAACAATATTCTTCAATTGGAATTCTTATGTTACAATCTTCCTATGTATGTAAAAAAAAGTATTTCCTAATACCTGGCAAAAGAACTATACCTGTTTGTTCAAAGACTGTGAGCTAACTCCACTCCCTCTGCAACCTAATTGAACCACAGGGGAGGATTGCTTTATATAGGGGCTGACAGGAATGATGACTGCGGCTGATTCAGGTCTCTCATCACAGTTTGGTGCTATCTCCTCCCTCCAAAAATGAATTTATTGGAACTATCAATAATCGAACAGACAACTTTCATTTATTATCAGTTTCTTGGAATCTTTGGAGTTCCTGGTAAGAAGCTGAAGCCGGTTACTTTTGATTCTTCATTCAATCTTTAAGTCTGTTCTTGCTCTGGATGTATCTCTCAATGTATAAAAGCTCGGATGTTCTCTCTTAATGCATAATCCAGTTTTGTATCTTCTTTCAATGAGGAGCTCTTTCTACAATATATTAAGTTTCCTTTTTTTTAATAAGAATACATCTTAGGATACAGAACGTGAGGAATTTGAAGCATGTCTTGTGGTAAATGGAGGTGTAAGTGTTTCCCGAAACATGATTCCAAAACTCTCCATCGTTGGGAGTTTTCCTTGTCCCATGTCTTGGTCTCTTGAAGACTGATTGTTAGAGATCGTGTGCTATCATTAGTCAACAGGTCCATTATCTTGGTATCATGTGAATACCAGGATGGTGCAAGGAAAGCTAGATGGAATTTGCTCTTTTTTCCTTTATCAATTCCTAAGCCCTTTGATCATGTTCCCAGCATTTTCTGTTTCCAGAGAGGAATTTGCTTTTTTTTGATCTGTATAGTATGATCACACCCACACAGACAATGGAAGTTTTTCAGCTTGGATTATCTCAAAAGTACATGAGGAAGAAAGGAACAGAAGGATATTTTGATCTGGTGAGATGAAGTAGGGTGGGAGGAGGCACTCATGGAGCATAAATACTGACATAGACCTGATGGACTGATTGAGCTGATTCTGGGTTGTCATTTCCAAGTAATTCCATGTAATTAATTTGGAGATTTTGCTCTTTCCTTTGCAGCTAATTTCCTGACAATTGTTCTACTGTCCCGAGGAGGCTGTGGTCTATCCAAAGGGATCACTCTTTACCTGGTTGGTATGACAACAGCAGACCTACTGGTCATTATTTTCAATGTGATAACCTATTACATACTTGGTTACTATTTCCCAATTTCGCTTCTACGCTACACTTCCATCGCAAGCATTAATGAGGTTATCAACTATGTGGTTATTGACTGCTCTGTCTGGTTGACGGTCGCTTTCACTGTTGATCGCTTTGTCCTCATTTGTTGTCAAAAGTTGAGAGAGAAGTATTGCAGGGAGAAAACTACAGTTGTGGTTATAGTGACCATCTGTGTTGTGTTCTCTTTCAAAAACATCCCCTTGTATTTTGCTTTTGAACCTGTCTATATAGTTAACAATGTCGAGTGGGGAGCTCAATTTCAACTAACCTACTTTACTTTGCCAGCATGGGTCACTTTTGACTGGCTTGATACAATTTTAAACCCATTGTTGCCGTACTTTCTGATTTTATTCCTCAACGCTCTGACTGTTAGACATATTGTGATGGTTAATCGAACCCGCAGAGCACTGCGAGGTCAACACAACAACCAGAACAGCGCTGATCCAGAGATGCAGAGCCGAAGGAAATCCATCATTTTACTATTCTCCATTTCTGGTACTTTTATTGTGCTGTGGATGCCGTATGTTGTATTTTTCCTCATTTCCAGAATTACTGACAGACATTATGTTCCAGTTCAATATACGGATCGCTTACTTATCGCAGACTACTTTGGAGATATGTTTCAACTGCTGAGCTCCTGTACAAACACGTGTATTTATGCACTGGCCCAGACTAAATTCAGAGAGAAGCTGAGAAACGCAATAATGTATCCATTTATTGCAATTATTAAATTTGTCAAATAATCAAATCAACTTAAAACAAAGCAGTACAACATTCAAAATGTTCTACTGAACGCTGCCTTCACTTTTATCCTCAGAACTGACGCTGACTGTGTAAGTGTCAGCCTTGGCTCAGTGCAGGGTGGTTTTCTCCCCTCTGTGTCAGGATGTGTTGTGTTCCAGCACACAAACAAGGCTCTGCTGCACTGGCCAGAATTTTACATCCCTCGGGCGGGCACGTTCCTTACCTAAACATACGTAAAATCGCTTGAGATTACTTAGGGTAAGTGTCCCGACGTTATCGCGCACTCGTACGATATTTCACTGACCGGGCGCATGCAAAAGTCGGAAGAGCGCCTGCTGACAATTAAGCGGGTATTTAATCCCATTAACAGCCAAATTGAAAGTGATTTTTCATGGCCCATCCACCCTTACATTTGGCGGATGGGCCAATCGGCCGGGCGGGTTTGGCATTGTTGATGAAACCTCATCCAAGGGCCGAGTGAAATCTCCATTAGGATTGAAAATAAAAAGAAATATCTGGGGACTGTGTTTTTGATGAGGTATGCTTTCAGGTGCTTGATGGTGCTGCATGCACATTTTCTGCAGCATTTCTGTGTTTTCTTTTATTATTTGGAGGTCTGCAGCTCCCTGAGGCAGCTGTCTGCCTTCAGTGGAAGTGCTCACCAGCACCCACGGTGACACCAGCACCCGCCCTCTTCCCGCCCCCACCGGCAGTGCTGAGCCTTTCTCCAGGAGCATTTCACACTGCTTGGCCGATAAGTGGCCAGCCAGCGTCAGGTGGTGTTCACAGTGCAATCTCGGCCAGGAGCGTGTTTTACATCCGCTTCTGGCCTCATCGACTTCAGACGTGCCCTGAGGGTAAAGTTCAGGCCACTGTCTGTGTTGCACTTCAGGTGAGCTGATAAACTGAGTTCTGTCTGACCCCTCAGCTGGATGTAAAAGATCCTGTGGCACTAGTTTGAGGAAGAGCAATGGTTTATCCCCAATTTTCTCGTCAATATTCATCCCTCAACCAACATCACCAAAATCAGATTGTTTGATCATTTATCTGATTGTTGTTTGTGAGGACTTGCTCAGTCCAAATTTGCTGCCACATTTCCTACATTAGATCAATGACGACACTTCAAGTGCTTCATTAGCTGTGAAGTGCTTTGGGATGCACTGAGGTTGTGAAAGTTTTTTTACAAATACAAGTTTGCTCTTTCTTTAAACTTCAGCAGCAGCCAGATCTGCCCTTTCTTAAGCCAGGTTTCCATTATTGCCACAACATCATAATTCCACAAGGCAACCTATGCCTGTAACTCCCCGGTTTTGTTAACCATACTCCGTGCATTCACATACATGCATTTTAACCCTAAATTAGGCTTCATTACTTATTCCGACTCCATCAATTAACTTACTATTCTCTATTTGGTAACATCTTCCTCTCCCACCATTCCATTAACCCTGGTATTAGCGTCTAATATTCTCTCCCGGTTCCCACATCCCTGCTGAGTTAGTTTAAACCCTCCCCAACATCAGTAGCAAAACAACCGGTAGGAACTCAGTGTTATGAATGCAGCGTCTTTCATCATCAATTCTGGGAGTGGGACTTGAATCCAGAACTTCAGGCTCAGTGGGTGGAACAATATTCACTGTGCCACAAGACCACACACCCCCCTTCCCCACCATCTTACTATGATTGGACAAATGGAACCCGGAGAGTGAAGTCCCACCTAACTGCTCAACGGTGCTCAGGTGTTGGAGAGGGATGCCATGGTTAACCATGTGCAAAGCTGCAGATAGATCAAGTTGGAAGATGAGGTCAGAGTCACACAGGATGCCATTGATGAAGACCATTTCAGTGTTGGGGCAGGAGGGGAAAGCTGATTGGAGAGGTTAAAATTGGAATTGTAGGAAAGATGGGCACAGATTTGGAAGATAATGGCACATTGGAGAGGAATAATAAATTGGAAATTGAGCAATAGTTTGCCAAGATGGAGGGGAGTTGTTACCATTTTTTCAAACTCACCAAAAGCCTGGAAACTCACGCCAACAACCATAATCTGATCTCACTCCTATCAGGTGTCCCCGACCTCAAATGATCCAGCAGCTGCAGGTTAGAAATAATGGAGATGGGAGGGAATGAAGGAGAAGATTTGAGAGGCTGAGCTGATAGGTTAACTTATCAGAAAAAGCAGAGACAAGATAGATTGGAGTTCAGAAAGATTGGATGTTAGGGAGAGGAACAGGAGTAAAAATGTGTGTGAAAGAGAGGTTGAAATGTGTTTGTGTACAGAGAGAGATGAGGCAGGAACTATTGAGAATATCAGAGTGGGATATAGTGAATGAAGTGGAGAAGGAAAGGATTAAAAGGAGAGGAGAAATGAAGTGTGAAAAGGTGGAGATAGGAAAATGAATGAGGTGGAGGAGTAATAAAACAATGAGATTTTGTTAGATAGTGTCATGAAGCTATTAATGTGTATAATATTATTGGAAAATATTTTTCTTTTAAAATAGATATTTTAACCCATGGGTATTTTAATGGATTAAAGCCAGCTTGCCCGGATGTTTTGATATGTACCAGTTTTGATATGTAAGAGAGGTAGAGTGCATTTGCATTTTTGAACAGTGCATTCAAGAATGCGATTGAAATCTGGCACCTAGCTAGCAGAGACCACACAATATGTTTATATTAATAATAAAATAGGTACTATTAAAGGGGTTTTATTGTTAGAAGAGGCTGGTGATAGAATGAGAATTTACGTTCAATGAGCTGTGCTGGGTATAACTTCAGCAGTTTTTGTGTGTGCAGGGCAGTAGCAATGTAAGATCCAAGCTGCTGGAAGCCTACAACTGTCTCTACAGGAACAAAAGTGAAAGGAACCCCATTTTGAATTTGTAAGGTGCAAATGCTCTGCCTGGTGTCTGGTTAATTCTATGGGTTACTGTTGCCTTAGTGGAGATTAGTTTGTGAATCTGTTAAAAGTAATTTGTAGCCATGTATATATTTTGCTTGTGCAAATTAATAAAATATTTCATTTAGTTTAAATAAACACTTGAGAACTGGTGGTCTGGTTCCTGGATTTAGAATTGCATCTCAAAAATACCCCTTAAAATATAGGTTATGACAGTTGTTTAAAGTTTCCCTCTGGGATGTTTAAAGAACACAGCTTTATCAAATTGCTGTCTCATAACAGTCAGTAACTTTGTGCCCAAGTGAAAACAATGGCTGCATTACCCCAGAGGACAGCTCCTCATCTCCCACCAGAACCTGAGTGAAAGAATGGCAGAAACCTTGTGGGATTGGTCAATGAGACGATTTCTCTGTGGTTTCTGCTCACCATCAGAAAGACAGTGTCACACACTTAACTGGCACCAGCTAGCAGAGACCACACAATATGTTTATATTACTAATAAAATAGGTACTATTAAAGGGGTTTTATTGTTAGAAGAGGCTGGTGATACAAGTTAAATTAAAGGGAAATGAAGCCAGTTTTTAAAAGGCCAGAATATAGGCTGTTCCCTTGACCGTTTCTTGATGACGCTGCCACTTGCTGAAGAAAATTTCCCAAGAATCAGGAACCTTCTACTTCGTAATTTTCTCGTCAGGATGGATCTTACCTGTCCCTGAGTATTGGGAATGGAGGTGGTGGGGCTGGTAAAGTAGCAGGAAGCCACAATGGGAAAGCTCCCTGTTGCTGTCCTGCCATCGGGTAAGTTTACCCATGACGAGCAAGAGGCGGGCCGAGATGTGTATCGGTTGCCTGCTCCATGGAGGAGGGTGGCCCACTGGTGTAATTAAACCCCCAAATACAGGCCTTTGGATGGGGCAGTTGTCATTTTTCTGACTGTGGGGCATCTCCCCTCCCCACCCCATTATGTGGCCCTTATCATCATGGAGATGTCCCCCTTGTAGCAGTTGTTTTGTGGTGGGGGGGCATCAGAGCCTGAGGCTCCATGGCCCAAGTGGGAATGCAGGCATGAAAGGCATCCCCTGTGCCCCCAACCATTCCCCTAGAGAGGTTTCAGTTCCATCTCTTTGGGTATACAACGCCCAGTCCCCAAAATTTACATTTTTACTTAACTATCTGAGCGTGCCTCCGTTCTGAGGTGTCCCCAAGGTTTCCAGCCTGCCTTGGCACTGTTGAGCTCTCCCTGTGGCACTGCTGAGGCATCAGAGCTGTCTCTGGTTGGGCTGGCAGTATCAGGCGACTGCCTCCATCCTTAATTCACAGAGCCGGTCCCGCTGCCGGCCAGTGTGGGCTCAGGATCCACTTTTCAACCTGACACCAGCATCCCAGAGACCACGGTAAAATTTAACCCATCATGTGTCAGCATAGACAATGTGAGCAAAAGTGGAGAACAGTCAATAGGAAAAGGGAGGGGATGGGAGACAGCAAATTTAGTGTTTGTAGTGTGAGACTGCAGAATTAATAGAGGAGAGTCAAGGACAAGACATGAGAGTTAATTCAATGTTAAAGAATGAACAGGTGACAGAGAACAATTGGAATAAAGATCAGCAGGTCAATGTAATTCAAAGAGAAGGAAGAAATGTTTTCTTTTTTGTGCTTGTTACACAATTAGGAGAGAAAATGATTTGAAAGGGAGATCAGTAGGAAAGCAAAGGTGATATGGAAAGAAAGAGTGAAAGAGTAAAAAATGACTGAGAGAAACACAAGGGTAGTTGCGAGAAGAGGAACATTAGCGAGCAACGTTGAGATTTTCTCAGCTGTGAGAGATGAGTTGGAAGAGGAGATAGTAGAGAATGAGATAGTGAATGTGTGGTTAACACAATGAAGAAATAAAGTGGGTGCAGATAGAGAAGAGCAGGTGGGAATTGTAGTGGTGAGAGTAAGAGGCAAGTTTGAGAAAGGAGAAGTGAGATGAGGATCCCAGGTAGAATTCTCAGAGCGGGCTGAGGAAAGAGCTGCTGCCTTCATCCAAGCACCCTGAGAGGACCCACAGAGACAACAAGCAGCTCGTGCACCAATGTGAGGTTGCTGTGGACTTCCCTGCTCAGCATTGATGGACGGGCACCAAGCTGGGATACTGGGTGCCTCAGCCATCTCCCAAACTGACACTGCCCACCTGAGGTTAGTGCCTGTGTGAGAGCTTGGAGGTCCGAGCGCAACCCCAGGAACCCCTCATTCTGTCCCTGTATATGCTTTTCCATGTGAGTTGCCACTCTCTCAATAGAGGAGGTAGTGAGCTTGGCCATGAGGGTCAATGCATCGTTGATGCTCCTCATGGACTGCTCCATAATGGAGACCATGACACGCATACTCTCATGGATCTCTGCCAGATCCTCGTGTACATCTCACTGGACATCCAGCATCTGCAACATAATGGATGACTCCAGAGACTCATCATCTGCCTTCGGCTGAGCATCGCACTCCGACTGCCGGTGCCCTGGGCACTCTCTGCCTCCACCTGCACCTCAAGCAAGTATAAAGTGCCCTTACCAATGGGCTCCGACATTCTCGGTGCTGATCTAATGCCCACCAAGGTGTTGATATCTGCGCTGGTGCCTGCTTCAGAGAGCGGGCATGAAGCAGGTGCAACTGAAGCCCGGTGGTCCTCCGGCATCAGGGGTGGCCCCTTGGGGTCCACAGAGCGATTGCTGGCGAACCTAAAACAGAGAACAAGGACAGGTCATTAGTTAAAGTCACCACACTTTCACTGTGCATGCCAGGAACCTGGTGAGACAATGGAGATCGGCATCATGGTGCCATCATCTTTCAATGATCAATGTGGAATCCAGGTTCAAGTTTCTCATCAATGAAGGGATTACACGAGAAAGGTTGCACAACCGAAACTCTCACCTCTGTGCACTGCATTCTTACCTTTGTCCATCACCCTGGCCTCTCCACGCCCGGTTACACGGGGAACATGCTAGCGCTCGAGCTCGAGGGCATCCTGCTTGAACCTGCAGAGTAGCAGGAGGATGGGTGGGTCTCTGCCTGTACGTGTCCTCTCAGCTTGGTTATGGCTCGTCTTCTCCTGAAAGGACAGAGGAGCATTGATTAATCCACTCTCTACCTGCAGCGCCATTGTAACCTGGCCAACCCCAGCTAAGGAACACCTCGTAGGGCACATCCCAGTCATAGCCCTCAAACTGCAAGGCACTCAGTCCAAGCAGCCAGGTCACACCCCCCTGGCCAGCTCCAGTGACTTTAACAGTTGGCACTCAGACTCTAACACCCCTGAGCTCCACAGGGGGATGGCCACACCTTAACACTTCTGCACGCTGACCCATGCCAACACAGTACTCACCCTTCCTTAGCACAGCAGGTCATTGAACCACTGCACCCACCTGTGCCACACCAGGTCATGACTGCTCACCAGCGCTGCCACCTCCTCCCATGCCCTCTTGGTGAGGTGCGGTTTCCTCCTCTTTCCCTCCTGGCAGCCACCTCCTCCAGCAGGATGGTGAGGCATCATCCGAAAAGCGAGGAGCTGAGCGCCCACCCGACCTGCCCTCCTGCCTGGGGTCTCCAGTCACACTCGACTCCATCACTTGAGTTTCCTAATGCACAACAGACGTTCTTCCATGGCAGCCTTCCAGGGGCTCCCTGGGCCGCTTTTAAATTGGACCCAGCCACTGACAGGCACCTGCCCCGCTCGACCCTTCCCAACCAGCGACGAGCCGCGTTTCACGCTGGGCTGGCTTTAATTGTCCCGTCAGCCTGAAACCGCAGTTGGGGGTCGATCACAGGTGGTGGACCATTTCCCGGCTGCTCCTGGGCCAGTTCCCCATACCCATCCGATAACTTCAAAATCCTGCCCCATGAGTTTGCAGCCTGTGCCGGGGTTGGGTGGGGGGGGGTGCGGGGGGGCGAAGCTCTGGAGAACTTGGTGGCTCTTTGATGCCTCTGCATTGCTTGAGTGGGCAGATAAGCTAGGAGCCTGACCCCGATGATATCAAAAACAAAAATAAAAATACCTGGGAAAACTCAGCAGGTCTGACAGCATCTGCAGAGAGGAACACAGTTAACGTTTCGAGTCCGCATGACTCTTCAACAGAACTAAGTAAAAATAGAAAAGAGGTGAAATATAAGCTGGTTTAAGGGTGGGTGGGACAGGTAGAGCTGGATAGAGGGCCAGTGATAGGTGGGGATAACCAAAAGATGTCACAGACAAAAGAACAAAGAGGTGTTGAAGGTGGTGATATTATCTAAGGAATGTGCTAATTAAGGGTAGAAAGCAGGACGAGCAAGGTACAGAGCCCTAGTGGGGGTGGGGTGAAGGGAAGGGAAGGGATTGAAATAGGCTAAAAGGTAGAGATAAATCAATGGATGGAAATACATTTAAAAATAATGGAAATAGGTGGGAAAAGAAAAATCTATATAAATTATTGAAAAAAAGGGGGGGTTCGGAAAGGGGGTGGGGATGGAAGAGAGAGTTCATGATCTAAAATTGTTGAACTCAATATTCAGTCTGGAAGGCTGTAAAGTGCTTAGTCGGAAGATGAGGTGCTGTTCCTTCAGTTTGCATTGAGCTTCCCTGGAACAATGCAGCAGGCCAAGGACAGACATGTGGGCATGAGAGCAGGCAGGAGCGACAGGGAGGCCTGGTTCATGCTTGCGGACAGACAGAAGGTGTTCTGCAAAGCGTTCACCCAGTCTGCGTCTGGTCTCTCCAGTGTAGAGGAAACTGCATTCGGAGCAACGAATGCAGTCGACTAAATTGAGGGAAGTGCAAGTGAAATGCTGCTTCATTTGCAGGAGGAGAGGGGAAGTAAAGGGGGAGATATTGCACCTTCTGCAGTTGCATGGGAAGGTGCCATGGGAGAGGGTTCAGGTGTATTGGGTGATAGAGGATTGGACAGAGACCAGGTTTCTTATACATTAATAAACTCAAATGGCATTGGAAGTTGCTAAGGCTTCATTACAGATGGAAAATGTGACCATGATGGTTTATAAGAAGTAACCAAGAGTAAGCTAATGGAATTGGTTAAGATTCAGTTGCAAATGATAAAAACTTGAACTGGAAGCAAAATGAAAAGAAAAGGAAAGAGAAAAGGCAGAAAAGGAAAAAAGAAGAGCATTTAGGAAGCTGGAACTGGAATTTCAGGCAAGAGAGAAGGATAAAGAAAGGGAGGCAAAGGGAGAGAAGGAACGAGAAAGGGAATACCGGCTTAAAAGGCTGGATGTTTATAAGAAGCCTCAGATGCTGAGGAAGGTTCTGATGATGAAGGAACCTCCAACCCAAAGCCCAGTGGGGAGATGTTTAAGTTTGTGCAAGCTCTCCCAAAAAGGGGAGGGATGTAGAGGCATTCTTTATTTTGTTGATAGGGTGGCTATTATGACCGATGCGGTTGGTAAAGTGGAGTTATTGAAAAATCCCAGAGGAAAACTTTAAACAAATGTCATAACTTATAATTTTAAGTGTTATGTTTGAGATGCGACTCTAAATTCAGGAATCAGACCACCAGTTCTCAAAGTTTTGCATTAAATTAAATGAAATCTTTTATTAATTTACACAGGTTAAAATATATATACACATGGCTTCAAATTACTACAATCAGAAAATTAACAAATTCCCAAACTAATCTCCATTAAGGCAACAGCAGCCCATAGGCTTAACCGGACAGCAGACATTTTCACATTACGAATTCAGAATGAGGTTCTTTTAACTTGGGTTCCTGTGGAGCTGCCTTTTGATCTTACATTGCCTCTGCTCTGAACACCCGAAAACTGCTGAAGATATACCTACCACCAATGGTTGAATGCAAATTCTCATTGTATCACCAGCCTTATTGAACTTCACCTTTTAACAATGAAACCCCTTTCATAGTGCCAATTTTATTAGTAATTAGTAACATGAACACATTGCTTGGTAGCTTTTAGATAGGTGTCAACCTTCACCCCACTTCTTGAATGCTCTATTCAAAGAAATGCAAATGCACTCTATCTCTCTGTTTACATCTCAAAACTAGTGCATATCAAAGCACCCAGACTAGCTGGATTTTCCAATTAAGACAAACCCACAGGCTAAACCTCTATTAAAAAAGGAAAATATTTTCCAATAATATTATATACCTAAGTAGCTTCATGTCAGTGGTTAAGTAAATGCTGTGACCGAACGAAACCTGGACATTCCTCTTACAGAGGGGGTTGGTGGGTAGAGCTCACGAGGTATGTGCTTCATTTTCAGAAAAAGCATCAGTGGATTGTGATGTCATAAAAAGCCTATTCTGGGTGCATTAGAGCCAGTCCCTGAGGCATACAGGCAGAAATTTTGGAATATAAGGAAACAGCCCTGGCCAAAGGAGCCCTGGCTGAATGTACAACAGATGAAGTTGTAGCGTTAACTGCAGTTGTGAAACTGAGTGTGAACACTGCTGTGAGTTCAGGAGAGGTGAATGAGATACATGAGAGTTAGAAAGAATTTTCTCGAGGGAAAAAGTAACCCCTTATCCCTCCAATGACACTGCTGCATCTATAATCATACTTCGAGATACAGGAGCCTCTCAAACACTTTTGGTCGGGAAAGGCATAACTTTTCCACCAGAGAGAGCATTAAAAGCCAAAGTTTTAGTCAACAGAATTGATGGGGGTATAATACCCGCTCCATTGTATTGGGTGCACTTGGAATGTCACCTATTGTCTGGGTCAGTGATGGTGGGTGTTGTTCAGCAGTTACCCATAGATGGAGCTGATTTACTCCTGGGAAATGATTTAACTGGAGCAAAAATGGTAGCTTCTCCCATAATTACAGAAAGCCCAAGTGAGGTTAAAGAGACAGAGCAATTACATGAAAATGTTCCAGAGCTCTTTCCTTCATGTGTGATAACCCGAGCAATGGCTAAGCAAAGTCCATCATCGGAAGTCCAAGTGATGCCATAGACAGAGATTTGGCTGGCTGAAACTTCCTTTAAAGACTTTGATAATCCAAAAGAAATGCTTAACAAATCCTTTCTAGTTGAGTCTCCACAAGCTGATCCAGGGTTAAATAAGATAGCACAATCAGCCCAAACTGAAGCTGAGGCTAAGGCAGTTCCGGAATGTGATTACATTAGAAATGGGATTCTAAAGAGGAAGTGGAGACCTCCTCACAGACCTGCATACAAGGAGTGGATGCTTGTTCATCAGGTAGTGGTACTGCCCAAATGGCATGAAAAGTTATTACGGATAGTGCATGAAATTCCTATGGCAGGATATGTGAGGATTCAGAAAACTCCGGTGCAGGTAAACTGGCAGCCTTACTGGCCAGGTCTTCACAAGGACATGGTGCAGTTTTGTAAAATATGCCATACGTGTCAGATGGTAGGAGAACCACAACATGCAATCAAACTGGCAATCTTATTTCCTACAGCAGTTTTTAAGGAGCCATTTCGTAAGTTGCTAGTGGATTGTGTAGGATCATTACCAAAAACGAAAGCAGGGCACCAGTATTTCTTTACTATTATGGATATGGCAACTTGATTTCCAGGAGTCATCCTTTTAAGGACTGTTACAGCTAAAGTAGTGGCGGAGAAGTGAACTCAAATTTTTACTTGATATGGATTACCGGTAGAGATCCAGTTGGAACAAGGTTGCAATTTCATGTCTAAAATTTTTCAGACCATGGGTAGTTTGGGTATAAAATGGTTAGAGTCCACAGCATATCATCCACAAACACAGGGAGCTTTAGAGAGGTACCATCAAACTCTGAATACAAAGATTAAAGCATATTGTCAGGAATATCCCCATGATTGGGACAAAGGGCTGGATTTTCTTTTCGTTGTTACCTGAGATTAACCAAATGAATCTACTAGTTTTAGCTTTTTTGAATTATTTTACAGACCTGAGGAAAGAGGTCCTCTGAAAATAATCAAAGAAAAGTTTTTAGGTGAATGGATGAATCCTCTATGTTAGATTATGGGCAACATTTTCACCCAGTCTTTGGGATGTGCGGGAGTGGGGGTAGGCGGGCGGGTTCCCAATCTCGCTATTTTTCGCAGCCCATCCAACTTTATGGTTGGCAGGTGGGCAGATTGGCCAAGCGGACTTTGAATTTTTGAGGAATCCTCATCCAAGTGCGGGATGAGGTTCCTGATAATAATTAAGGAATAAATAAAAATGTCCATGCAGAACTTTTATGATCAACATGTTTAGGTGATTGGTCTTATGCATGGAAATTTTTTTCGGGACTTTAAAATCTTTATTTAAGGGTTTAAAATTCTTCAGCTCGCAGAGCCAGCTCTCTGCCTTCAGGGAGCTTTTGTTCCACACTCCCTAACGCCTGCACAGACTTCAAAGCTCACCCTCCTCCCCACCCCCACCCCAGCAGCACTGAGTCTTTCAGAATGCCTTTTGAGCAGGCTGGCCATTAATTGACCGTGGGTTGCGGAACATTTACCGGCCGCTACTGGGCCCATTGTGCCTGCCTGATGACCCGAAAATCATGTCCCAGGTCGACAGTCTCAAGACCCTGTGGAATTTATCCTTTATTTTATAAGCCCATCTTCAAAGCCCATCTCTGCAGAGGGACACAGTCTGTTTGTCCTTTGTTTGTCTGTGTGTGTTTCTGTATGTTTGCTGGGGAATTCTTTAGGAAGAGATAGATCATTACACTTCCCAATTACAATTATGTGTTAACCAGTACTTGCAACTTGTTAAAAGAAGTTTTGTTTTAAAAATAAATTAGTCATTCTGAGTTTTTGAAAGAGGCCTGGTCAGAGTCTCTTTTCTTCTGGGTACTAAAGGTCTAGGTCCCCATTTGCCCACATGTGGGTCCTTGCCCTGTTGCAATGTTTCAGTGAAGCCCAACGCAAACTGGAGGAACAGCCTCACATCTTCCCATTAGGCACCTTATAGACTTCCGGACTTAACACTGAGTTCAACAACTTCAGGTCATGAGCTCTCATTCTCCCTCTAGAATCCCTTTTTAATCCAGCTGCATTTATTTATTTTTTAAATTTATTTTTATTTTTAAAAATATTTAATGATGTCCTTCATTTTTTGATCCTTTTGCACAACCTCGCCCCTCCCCCCACAGGGCCATCTGTCACTTGTCTCTATGTTGTGCTTTCAGAGTGATGGTCCTTGTTCTTCTATTAACACCCTCTGCTATCTTACCATTGTGCCACTATCAGCGCCTTCTTTATTCTTCACCACTGTCAAGAAGATACAATAATGTTGTGAGAAATTATTTTTTAAAATAGAGTTCTAATGGGGTCTGTGTCTATGTTTTTGTCTGTGTGTGTCTTAATTGGATTAAAGCCAGCTAGTCTGGGTTCTTTGATGCATAGCAGTTTGAGATGTTAATTAGGTCAACATAAGGATGGTAGAAGGTAAAGTGTAAATTTGCATTTGGCAGAAGAAGCCATTCAAGACTGCGGGTGAAATCTTACACCCAGCTAGAAGACGCCAAGCAATATGTTTTTTTTTCAGTTTACTAATAAAATTGGTGGAATGAAAGGATGTTATTGTTAGAGGAAGTAAAGTATAAAGCCTAGGGACACAATGGAAAATTTACATTCAAAGAGAAAGATATGTATAAAGGAGAAAGGAGTAAGGTAGAGGCAGTTTAAGATCCAACATGTGTGAGAAGCCTCCAGCCTGTAAGCCTCAAGACTGTCTGCTAGCTACCGGAGCTGAAAGAAACTAATTTTCAATGTGTCTGCCCAGGGTGTGCTTTGCCAGACGTCTGTTAAACCTATGCGTTTTACTGTTGCTTTAATGAAGGTGTAACCGAGGGTCAACTTAATTAGGCGATTTTTGTAGTTATTATCGTAGTAATTTTGTAGACATATATATATGCTTACAACCTTTCTTGTGTTAATAAATGTTTAATTTAGTTTTATGAAAAACCTCTTGAGACTTGGTGGTCTTATTACTTCTGAGTTCAAAGCCTGCACCTCAGGTTGAAAAAATGGGTTGTGACAGTGTTTCAAGATTTACAAGGATTTCAACAACTCAGCCTTTACTACCATTAACAATCCCTTTGTCTTGTGTCCATGACATCTTTGTCAATCTATCCTTAGCTGTCACCTATCCTTGACCATCTATCTCGTTCTACCTGCTTCACCCCATCTTAAACAGTTTTAAATCCGTCACATTTCTACTTCTCTTTAGCTCTGAAGAAGTCATAGGGACTCAAAATTTTAACTCTGTTTCTCTCTCCACAGATGCTGCCAGACCTGCCAAGTTTTTCTAGCATTTTGTGTTTTTATTTCAGATTCCCTGCATCTGCAGTATTTTGCTTTGACCCATTTGGCCATTTTGGTGAGAAATTAAACATTTAAATTAATGGTACATCCTGCGGAGTAGAGGGGTTTGATAATTCACGCACTCCTTCCATCCCTGCTGGAACAGTATTAATAATGACAATGACTTCAGAACACTTTTTTTGTTTCCTTCTTATGATTTTTGTTCATGCGATTTATCCAATTTGGAACTCTTTCACTTTTCTTTTCTAGTACCGCCCGAATGTAAATTGAAATTGTGAAAAGCAGGCGGTGCCGGCAATTTCTCCAGATTCCTACTTCTTGGCTTCACAGTCTGATCAAATTCGAATGAATAAGTCAGAGGCTCAGAGGTAAATAACTGAAAAATAATGAACTATTGGGGATTGCTCGTCTGTCATTTAAAATGTGTTAAAAGGATGAGCTGATTCTAAAACTCTTTCACTTCAAGTCTTTACTGTTCACTCTTACAGAACAAAAGAAACAATTCCATCATTAAAAAAAATTCTGTCAATAATTTTGAGAAAATTACAAAAAATATTTAGTTCATGTGTGATGTGGTTTCTGGTAAATGTGACATTTATGGGAGCAAATAATGATTCCTACTCCCCCTCCACCTCAACTCCCTCCAACCTCCTCCCCACTCCCCAACACCCCGCATCCCCCCACATCCACCCCAGGAGCAGAGCAGCAACGAGTGAAGATGACCTGAGAGACCAGCTTGAAAACATCCGAACTCTTAGCCTGAAGGTTCCGATTTTTAAAAAACCAATCGGTCAGGACCTGAGCTCCAGCTGCTCAGCGTGGATGATGAGATCTGCATTTAAAACACCAAGCCCAAGCCCCTATAGTCCCCGGACCCCGTGTTTGGAACAGTCTGCCCCCCCATCCTGGGTCCTGGTCGGAGGTGCTGGAACTGCTCTCCGGTGCACTCTGGCAGCACTAAACCCTGCTATTGCTATTGGGGAGGGTTTAAAATGGATTGGTGAGTGGGTGGAAGCGGTGGTGGGAACATGAGAGGGAGCTCAGATAGGAGGGATGCAAAACTGGTGACAGTAAGTAGGAAAGTAGTAAGCAAAATTCAAATGGGGGGAGGGTGGAAACAAAGGCAAGCATCAAATAGGATCAGAATGCAGAATAATGTTAAAAAGACAAAGTTAAAGGAACTCAATTTAAATGCATGCAGCATTCGCAACAAGGTAGATGATTTTAAGGCACAAATAGACGTAAGTAGGTATGATTTAGTTGTCATTAAGGAGACAAACTTACAGGACCTAGATGGGGAACTGAATATTCAATAATATTCGTTACTTAGGAAGGAGAGGCTAAAAAGAAAACGAGGCGGGTGGGGGGGGGTAGCGTTTTTAATAATGGACAAGATCAGTACATTAGTGAGAGAGGATCTTAGATCATGGATTAAGACATGGAAGCAGTTTGGGTGAAGCTGAGAAACAGCAAGGGGCAGCTAACATTGGTGGAAATTGTTGCTAGGCCAACAAACTGCAGTGGTGACATTGGGCACAGTGTTAGAGCTGCAAGTAACATGGGTCAGGCAGTAATAATACTTCAATTGACATAAACGCTGGGTCAACCTAATTAGCACTAATCCTGTGGAGGATCAATTCCTGGAGTGGGTACGAGAGGGTTTCTGGAGCAGTATGTTGAAGAACAAATGAGGGATCAGGCTATGTTAGATTTTGTATTCTGTAATGAGGAAAGGCTAATTAATAACCTTGCTGTAAAGCAGCCTTTAGAATATGATAGAATTATGATAGAAATATGATAGAATCTTACATTAAATTTGAAAGTGATACAGTTCATTCTGAAAGTAGGGTCTTAATCTGAACAAGGAAACTATGATGGCATGAGGGGTATGTTGGCTATGACGGACTGGAAAAATACATTAAAGTATTTAGTGGTAGACAGGCAATGGCTCGTATTTAAAGATGTATTACATGGTGTACAACAATTATACATTCCTGCAGGACACAAAAACCCAACAGGAAAGATGAATCAATTGTGGCTAACAAAATAATTGAAGATTGCATTAGATTAAAGGAAGTGGCCTATAAGGTTGCCAGAAAAAAATGGTAAGCTCAAGGATTGGATGAAATTTAGAATCCAGCAAAGGAGGACCGAGAAACTGATAGAGAAAGGGAGTAGAGAATATGAATGTAAGCTAATGGGAAATATAAAGGGGGATTGTAAAAGCTTCTTTAGGTATATGAAAAGGAAAAGATTAGTAAGGACAAATGTGAGTCAATTACAGGTGGAGACAGGAGAATTTTTCACAGCAAATAGGGAAATGGCAAAGAAATTAACCTTCAGTCTGTCCACAAGCATGAACCCAACCTCCCTGTCACTTGCCATTTCAACACTCCAGCCTGCTCTTATACCCACATGTCCATCCTTGGCCTGCTGCATTGTTCCAGTGAAGCTCAACACAAATTGGAGGAACAGCACCTCATTTTCCGACTAGGCACTTTACAGCCTTCTGGACTGAATATTGAGTTCACCAACTTTAAACCATGAACTCTCTCCTCCATCCCCACCCAGTTTCCGATCCCCTTTTTTTTCAATAATTTATAGAGATTTTTCTTTTCCCACCTATTTCCATTATTTTTAAATGTATTTCCATCCATTGTTTTATCTCTAACTTTTAGCCTATTTCAATCCCTTCCCTTCACCCCACCTCCACTAGGGCTATCTGTGCCTTGCCTGTCCTGCTTTCTACCCTTAATGTCACCTATTAGCACATTTCTTAGCTAATATCACCACCATCAACACCTCTTTGTCCTTTTGTCTATGACATCTTTTGGCAATCTCCACCTATCACTGGCCCAGCTCTACCTGTCCCACCTACCACCTTAAACCTGCTTATATTTCACCTCTTTTCTATTTTCCCTTAGTTCTGTTGAAGAGTCATACAGACTCGAAACCTTTAATTGTATTCCTCTCCGCAGATGTTGTCAGACGTGCTGAGTTTTTCCAGGTATTTTTATTTTTGTTTTTGTGTTGTAAGCAATTACTTGGCCCATCTTCACAGAGGAAGATACAGAAAATGTCCCAGAAATATTAGAGAACCATAGGGCTTGTGAAAATGAGGAACTGAAAGAAATTAATATTAATTAAGAGGTGATACTCAAATAATTAATCCGATTGAAGGTTGATAAATCCCCTGGACCTATGAGCTACATCTCAGAGTGTTGAAGGAGGTGTCTATAGAGATGGTGGGTGCATTGGTAGTTATCTTTCAACATTCTATAGATCCTGGAAAGGCTCCTGCAGATTGGAAAGTAACAAATGTAACCCCATGACTTAAGAAGGATGGAGGATGAAAATAGAGAACTGCAGACCTGTTCGTTTGACATCAGTAGTAGGGAATGTTCGAATCTATTATAAACGATGTAATAAGTAGACTCTTCAAAAATAATGATATGATTGAAGAGAGTCAACATGGATTTATGAAAGAGAAATCATGATTGATGAACCTGTTGGAGTGTTTTGAGGATGTTATTTGCAGCATAGATAAAGGACAACCAGTGGATGTGGTGTATTTGGATTTTCAGAAGGCTTTTGATAAGGTCCCACACAGGAGGTTAGTAACAAAAATTAGAGTGCATAGGATTGGGAGTAATATACTGCTAAGGATTAAATTAGTTAACAGACAGAAAACAGCGAGTAGGAATAAATGGGTCATTCTCAGGATAGCAGGTTGTTACAAATGGGATACCTCAACAATCAGTGCTGGAGCCACAGCTGTTCACAATCTATATAAATGATTTGGACGTGGGGGCTAAATGTAATATTTCCAAATTTCCTGATGACACAAAACTAGGTGGGAATGTAATTTGTGAGGAAGCTGCTAGAAGGCTTCAATGGGACTTGGACAGTCTAAGTGAATGGGCAGGAACATGGCAGATGGAATGTAATGTGAAAAAGTGTAGTTATCCACTTTGCTGGAAAGAAAAAAGGCAGAGTATTTCTTAAATGGTGAGATGTTGGGAAGTGTTGATGTCCAAAGGAAGCTGGGTGCCCTTGCTCATAAGTCACTAAACGGTGGCATGCAGAGGCAGCAATAATTAGGAAGGCAAATGGTACATTGGCCTTCATTGCAAAGGGGATTTGAGTGCAGGGGCAAAGATGTCTTGCTGCAACTGTATACAGCCTTGGAGTATTCAAATGGTTGTTTGGTAGCACAGAACCTGAGCATGGCTGAGAAAAGAGATGTGTCAAAGTTTTTCATCTTGCACTCATCAGGACAGTTCACAAGAATACCCACATAAGGGAAAAACAACAATTTATTCTGTCAGTGAACAGAGCACTTATTGGTTGGCAAGTAGAGTCTGATTGGTAGAGGCAATGCCATGGAGAATGTACCAATGATGGTGACTGACAGTTAACTGTTTAGCATTATTTGAAATTTAAACCAGACAGCTTGACCCTAATTGATCAAGGCATTGCCCTGAGGAATGACTTAGCAATGGGCTGTCATTGATTTTGTTTAGCTGAAATAAGTGCAATGTTATTTCTGTCTGCAAAGACCAGGGCCCTGTGTATAAATATATGTAGCTTCCAGTACACACAAATGTGCCTCACTGTAAGCCTGACTGACAATCTTAAATTGGTTGGCAGTGTAATTCTTGGCACAGCGAGGGTTATTTAGCAAATGTTGTCCAATTGTAAAATCACATCGAGTGTTGGACACTGTGTTTTGAGTTTTGCAAGTATGGGCTGGTTGGGTACGGTCTGTACCCTGTCCATTGTGAACAGTGGCTGGGACCTGCTGTTTGATATGATCCACCAGTCTTTGGGACCAATGGCCGATATGCCTAGCATCACACTGGCACTGAAATTCATATACCACATGACTCATTTGTGTGATAAGCAGAATGACTTTTTGGCTTGACTGCAGCATCCTGTTAGTGGTGAATAAAACTCCTGTTGCTACTGTGGAGTAGCTTACACATGTGTCTTTTTTCAGTAATACCTGGATGATTGTGCACAGATTTTGTTTCCTTATCTAAGGAAGGATGCATTTGCCATGGAGGGAGTACAACAGATATTCACCAGACTAATCCCTGGGATGGTGGGATTATTTTATGAGCAGAGATTGAGGAAACTGGGCCTGTATTCTCTAAAGTTTTGAAGAATAAGAGGTGATCTCATTGAAATGAACAAATGTCTTATAGGACATAGCAGGGTAGATGTAGATAGGATGTTTCCCTTGGCTGTTGAAAATAGAATCAGGGGACACCGTCTCAGAATAAGGGGCAGGCCATTTAAGACTGAGATGGAGGAGATATTTATTCACTCAGTGTGTGGTGAATCGTTGGAATTCTCTAACCTAGAGTGCTGTGGAAGCTCAATCGTTGAGCCCGTTCAAGACAGAAATCGATAGATTTCTGGATAATAATGAGATCAAGGGATGTGGGGATAGTGCAGAAAAGTGGCCGTTGAGGAAGAATATCAATTCTGGACTCATTGAATGGTTTGCAGACTTGATATGTGAAATGGCCTACTCCTGCTCCTATGCTCCTATGTTCCTTTGAGGGCCATTAGGTCACAGATTGTGGTTGAATATGATTCTGCTGCTGCTGATGGCCAACGATTCCTCATGGATGCTCATCCTTGAGCTGCTGGATCTGACCTGAATCTATTCCATTTAGCATGGCGGTATTTCCACACAACAAAATGGAGCTTGACCTCAGTGCGAAGATGGGACTTTGTTTCCACAAAGGCTTTTCAGTGATAACAGTCATGGACAGATGCACCTCTGACAGGTGGATAGGTGAGGGTGAGGTCAAACAGGTTGTTCCATCTGGTTGGTTCCCTCACCACCTTTCGCAGGCCCATTCCTGCAGCAAGGCTGCTATAGGACTTGACCAAGTCCTGCAGTGTTTCTACCGAGCCACTCTTAGTGATTGACATTGAATTCCACCACCCAGAACCCTTGCTACACTCAATGCTTCTTCTAAGTGGTGTTCAACATGGAGGAGTACTGACTCATCAGCAGAGGGAAGGTGGTAGGTTGTAATCAGGCCGAAGTTTCCATACCCATGCTTCACCTAATATCATGTGTCTTTGTTGAAGATTTTCAGGGTCATTCCCTCCCAACTATATATCATTGTAGCGCCACTTCAGATAGGTCTGTACAGTCAGTTGCACTGGAAACACCCAGGGCTGGTGATGAAGGAGTCTGGGACATAGGCTGCAAGGTATGATTCCATGAGTATGACTATATCAGGCTGTTGCTTGGCTAGCCTGTGGGACAGCTCTCCCAATTTTGGCACAAGCCTCCAGATGTTAGTGAGGAGGGCTTTGGAGGTCGTCTGGGATGGGCCTGTCATCTGATGTCAGGATCTGATGCCCAGTTTGATGTTGGATATCCCATCTGGTTTTATTCTGAATATACATTTTTGTGGCGGTGAGATATCATGTAACTGAATGGTTTGCTGGGCCATTTCACAGGGTGGTTAAGGGTCAGCCCTGTTGTAATGGGTCTGCACTCACTTGTAGACTGTAAGGACTTTATATGTTTAATGTAACTTCTCTGGTCTTCAATTCCATCCCTCTAGAAAACAATTCCAGTGTTTGGTTTGCTTTTTTTAATGGTTTTATGAAAATGCCTCGCTCCTTGTAGTGGTTTGTGTTTCTGTTTCACTTGATCCCTTTACTCCTCTGCCCCATTCAGAATCTGATCAATGGCTTTGGTTGAAGGATAGATATTCGCCAGGATACCTTCCCTGCTCTTCTTCTAAATAGAGCAATAGGATCCTTTATGTCCACCTGAGAGTGCAGATAATGGCTTGGTTTAACATCACCTCTGAAAAACAGCACCAATGACAGTGCAGCACTCTCACAGTTCAGCACTGGAAGTGTTGACCTATACTGTGCGTTTAAGTCTGAAGAGTGTGCTTGGACTCACAACCTTTCGACTCAGAGGCAGGCATGCTACCCACTGAGTCATGTTTGACACCTTTCTTTACAACTGTGTTGTTCCGTATTTGGCAACTGTGTCATGGGAGATTTACTGGGTATCTAGTCTACACTGTAAATGATCAGAAGTAATTGATTGGATAGCGTGGAGGGAGCTTTAATCCCAGTTAATCTGTGTGATAACTAACCAGTCAACACATTTCAATGAGTGCGATAATGCTCCTATCTAATTGCAGGTGAAGATTTATGTACTCCAAATGCATTAAGCTTGTCTGAAATTTCTGGGCTGTATCTATTGACTAACATCGCTGTGATGAGACACAGGAGTGATTCTCAGATCATTCCTGGCTAGAGAAATTGATTTCAAAAATGTGACGTATTACTGACCACCGATTTTTGAGTACAGTGTATCTCCGCTGATTACTGAATAGTAACTTCTGAAAATTATATCCCATAGAAATCTCAAAATTAAGCTGCACCAATGACACATCAGAGCTGGAAATCTGCAAGCTTCAAATTTGCTCTTCCCTCAGCAAAAAGGTATTCGGAGCTTTGTGGAGTTCACGTTGCAGCTGTCAACATACAGTAAATAGACCTGGCTATGTAAAAAATACTTGCAGGGGAAGGGTTAAGTGAATTTGTTTATTCAATGACTGTAAGTAATGCAATTTACTGGTGATTCATTCTTTCACTTGAGTGCTCACCTCTGCTACATGTAGGAGATTCCTATCGATGTGTCACTTCAAAGCACCTGTGGAACTTTGTTCTGACACAAACCAGGAGTTGTGTTTCCTCTCACAGAAAAGGACAACTATACATTGGATATTCTCTGTGCAAAGGTATTACTATCCGATTCTTGTTTTCATTGGTCTTCCTGGTCAGTAACAAAATCTAAATCTGGGTTACTGTGCATGTATGTGAACGTACAGAGTATAGTAAATCAGATTGGGGAGTTACAGGCACAGATTGCCATGTGGAATTATGATATTGTGGTGATAATAGAGACCTGGCTCAAGGAAAGGCAGAACTGGGTGTTAAATATTCCTGAGTACAAGGTGTTCTGAAGAGATAGGAAAGGAAAGAAAGGAGGAGGGGTGGCAGTATTGATTAAGGAGAGCATTGCAATGCTGGAGAAAGAGGATGTCCCAGAGGGTTCAAGGACAGAATCAATTTGGTTATGGCTAAGGAACAAAAAGGTTACAATTCCATTAATTGGTGTAGTCTATAAACTACCAAATAGGGAGAAGGACGTAGAAGAACAAATCTGCAGGGAAACTACAGAGAGATGCAAGCATTGTAGAGCAGTTATAATGGGAGACTTTAATTACCCAAATGTAGACTGGGAGAGTGGTAGAGTAAAGGGCGGATAGAGGTAAAAGTTCCTAGATTGTGCTCAGGAAAACTTTCTACAGCAATATGTGTCCAATCCAACAAGAAAAGCCACATGGATCTGGAAATGAGGTGGGCCAAGCAGATAAAGTGTCAGTGGGGGGACATTTAGGAGACAGTGATCATTGTATTGTATATTTTAGGATGATGATAGAAAAAAACAATAGGCAATCTAGGGTAAGAATAATTAACTGGACAAGAGTGAACCTCGATGGCACATGAACAGAGCTGGGCCAAATAGACTGGAATGAAAGGTTGGTGTAGCTGAACAATGGGCTACCTTAAAAAAAAAACTGGTTCGGGAACAGTTAAGGCACATTCCATTGAAAAGGAAAGGTAGGGCAAACAAATCCAGAGCTCCCTGGATGAAAAAGGAGATTGAAATTAAGATAAAGATTAAAAGTGTGGTTATGACAGGTGTCAGGCATAAAATACAATTGAGAACCAGGAGGAATACAGAAGGCTCAGGGGGGAGGTGAAAAAGCATATAAGAGAAGCGAAGAGGGATTCTGAGAAAAGACTAGCAGCAAACAGAAAAGGGAATCCCAAAGTCTTCTATAGGTATATAAGTAGTAAAAGGGTGGTAAAAGGAGGAGTAGGGCCAATTAGGGACCTAAAAGGAAATTTACACACGGATGAAGGGGTCATGGAAGAGGTATTAAATAAATACTTTGCATCTGTCATTACCAAGGAGGTAGATGCTACCCAGGCCATAATGACAGGTGAGGAAACTTTGTCACTAGAAGGGTTCAAGATTGACAAGGAGGAAGTGTTGAATAGACTGTTGGTACTTAAAGTTGATAAGGCACCAGGACCGGATGAAATGCATCCAAGAATATTGAGTGATTTGAGAGTAGAAATTATAGGGTCACTGGCCATAATCTTTAAGTCTTCCCTAGACTCAGGGGAGGTGCCATAGGACTGGAGAATTACAAAAATTACATCCTTGTTCAAAAAAGGTTGTAAGGATAAGCCCAGCACTTGCAGACCAGTCAGTTTAACTTCAGTTTGGGCAAGATTCTAGAAACAATTATTCCGGATATAATTAGTAGTCACATGGAAAAATGTCAATTGACAAGGAAGAGCCAGCATGGATTTTTAAAGAGGGAATCATGTTTAAATAACTTGCTGGAGTTTTTTGAAGAGGTGACAGAAAAGGTAGATGAGGGTAATACTGTTGATGTGGTGTACATGGACTTTCAAATGCATTTAACACCACAGACTTGTGAGAAAAGTTATTGCTTATGGAATAAAAGAGACAGTAGTAACATGGATACAAAATTGGCTGAAAAATGGAAAGCAGAAATTAATGGTCAATAGATATTTTTCGGGCTGGAGGAAGGTTTGTAGTGGAGTTCCCCAGGGGTGGGTATTGGGACCCATGCTTTTCCTTATAGATGTTAATGATCTAGCTCATGTTGTGCAGGGGACAATTTCAAAGTTTGTGGATCATACGAAGCTTGGGAGTGTTGTGAGCTGTGAGGAGGACAGTATGGAACTTCAAGAGGACAGACAAATTGGTGGAGTGGGCAAATAGGTGGCAGATGCAGTTCTGTGCAGAGAAGTGTGAAGTGATGCATTTTGGTAGGAAGAACATGGACAGACAATGTAAAATAAATTGTGAAATTTTGAAGGGAGAGCAGGAGCAGCAAGACTTGGGTGTATAGGTGCATAGATCATTGAAGGTGGAGAAAGCAGTTAATAAAGCATATAGTATCCTGGGCTTCATTAATAGGGGCATAGAGTACAAGAGCAGGGAGGTTATCCTAAATGTATATAGGACACTCGTGAGACCTCAGCTGGAATATTGTGTACAGTTCTGGGTGCCACATTATAGGACAGATGTGAACACATTGGAGGGAGTGGAGAAGACGTTTACAAGAATGGTTCCAGGGATGAGAAACTTCAGCTCTGAGGATAGACTGGAGAGGTTGGGACTGTTCCCCTTGGAGAGAAGAAGGCTAAGAGGAGATTTGATAGAGATGTTCAAAATCATGAGGGGGCTTGTCGGAGTAGATAGGGAGATGTGGTCCCCGCTTGTAAAAGGATCAAGAACGAGAGGGCACAGATGTAAAGTGATTTACAAAAGAAGCAAATGTGAAGCTTGAAAAATCTTTTTCACACAATGATTGGTTCGGGTCTGGAACGCACTGCCTGGAAGTGTGGTGGATGCAGGATCAATCACGGCATTCAAGGGAGCATTGGATGATTATTTGAATAAAAACAATGTGCAAGGTTATGGGGAAAAGACAGGGCAATGGCATTCGGTCATAATGCTCATTTGGAGAGCCAGTACAGACACGATGGGCCATATGGCCCTCTCCTGCTGTGCCGTTAAACTTCTGTGATTTTGTGGTTCGGTGAAATCTTTCCATCCATCCGTTCTATAGCTAGCATTGTTTTCCTTGTCCAGCTTTATCCCATCTTCAGGTTTCTCAACCTTCCTGGTGAGTGTTTGGGCTTCAAATTGAGTTGTTGTTGTGCTGGGGGAGGGTGCCCAGGGTTGGGAGGGGGTGTCCAGGGCTGAGAGCAGGGGGTGGGGTGTGTGTGGGGCTGCGAGGTGGTAGGGTTGTGTCCAGGACTGGGAAACTTAGAAGTAAGTTCAGCCTGTGTGTCAGGGGCTTTTTAACTCAGGCACTGCATCTTACATAACACCTCTGAGCTTCCCAACCAATCAGGTTGAGCAGGCTTGATGATAGCTGCCTGAGTGGATTTCACCTGCAGTAATTAAAGGGACATTTCAAACATGAAATGTGAGGGATTCCAGAGCTGGGAGCAGAACACAAGGAAGTGACAGATTGGAGTGCACAGCCTGAAAGTCTGTGCCTTGTTGTAGTGAAACCTCCCTGGATATTGGGGACTGGAAGGGCCTGCAGGGAGATACTGTTCCCTACTGATGGGAAGAAGAAGCCTGTTAGTGAAACCAAGAAGGTGTGGCTGAAGTGACCAGACAAAGACCAGCGACGAGGGACTTCAGTTATGTGGAGAGACTGGAGAATCTGGGATTGTTCTCCTTGGAACAGAGAAGATAAGGTGAGATTTAAGAGAGACGTTCAAAGTTATGAGATGTTTTGAAAACTTCTTCCTACCTACTCTGTTTAGACTGGTAGGGAGGTCAGTGGAAAATTCAGATTTTAGAAAATTGGCAAAGACAGAGAGGAAATGGGGAGAATTTTTTGTCTGTATTGAGTTCTCATTTGGAATGAACAGCCTTAAAAAGTGAAGGAGGAGGATTCAATTTGCAGGGAAATAGGGAAATCGTAGGGAAGTTGGGCTAATTGGATAATTCTTTCAAAGAGCTTGCCGTGGCACAAAAGGCCAAGTGCCATCTGATTCTATTATCCTACCTCTTTCATGTCAAACCTCATTGCCATTAAATAATTTGATTCCAGTTCAGATTTGTACACAAGAACTGCTTCAAATTCCTCTGAACATGGTTTCTAATTTAGTCTTTCTTTCCTGGACACAGTGAATGTGATGACCCTTGTGATCTTGTCCCAGGGAAAATGTGGTCTGTCCAGATGTGTCACCCACTACTTGATGGTCATGTCAGCAACGGACCTGCTGGTTGTCATCCTAGATCTGATCATGCAGCGGGTCCCGATCATTTTCCGTTCTCTGTTTTGGTTTGTGCTCAAGCTGAAAGTGTGTAATATCCACGCTGTGCTGCTCTACGCGGTCACTGATTGCTCCGTCTGGTTCACTGTGGCTTTCACCTTCGACCGATACATGGCCATCTGCTGCCCGAAGCTTAAACCCAAATACTGCACTGAGAAAAAGGCGGCTGTGATTATTGCCATGGTGGCAGTCATCTGCTGCTTGAAGAACATTTTCTGGTACTTCATTCTTGGAAATGGATACCACCTGCTGCCTTACACATGGTTTTGCTACATAACAAACCGGACTTTCTACACACCGTTGTGGTCGGCCATGCAGTCTCTCCATCACATCCTCACCCCAGGGCTCCCATTCTTCCTGATTCTGTTGATCAACTCTTTGACTGTCAGGTACTTCTTGGTGGCCAACAGAGTCCGGAGGAGTATCCGGGGTCCCAGTGGTGCAGGGGTCAAAAAGATTCGGAGTTGGAGAGCCGAAAAAATTCCATTGTTTTGCTGTTTGCCATGTCAGGAAATTTTATTTTGCTGTGGGTGGTCTTCACGGTGAATTCAATATATGTACGGATTGCTGTTGGCAATTTCCTTGTTTGCCGGGCTTCACACTATGTAGAGCAGTTTGGTTTCATGCTGCAACTCTTGAGCTGCTGCACAAACACCTTCATTTACGCTGTGACCTAGAAGAAGTTCAGAGAGGATCTGCAGGATGTCTTAAAATGTCCCATTATTTGGAATGCCAGATCAATCAATCGTCACGAAGAGCCAAAGAATTCCCAGCATTAGACACCAGCTGCCCGATGTGATTCAAAATGCAGTGGTTCCTGGAGCACTCTATCTTATTTCATTTAGGAATCCAAATTAATACTTAGTTGTTTATAGTAATGAACCATTGTACATTTATTGCTCTGAAACTTTTGCTATGATGTTGAAATGACAATAAAATAAAACAAAGAACATTCTCAGAAAAACAATCCTACAATAATTCACTTTGTTTTCTATAATGTCTATCATGTAGCAAAATACCCAAGGTGCTTCCCAGAACCGTAATCCGATAAAAGTTGACACAAGCCAAAGAAGGAAACATGGGATTGGTTAAAGAGTTCGGCTTTAACCAGGGTGGGAAAGGAGGAAAGTGAGGTGGACAAGTTTAAAGAGGGAATTCTAGAGCTTAGAGCCTAGGCAGGAATGTGAAAACAAGGATGAGACTTTTTAATTCAAGGCCTTGCTGGACCAGGAGATGATGCAGGTCAGTGAGCACAAATCTGAAGGAAAAACAGAACTTGGTACAAGTTAGAATCTGGGCTGTAGAACACAAGAACACAAGAGATAGGAACAGGAATAGACCATACGGCCTGTTCAGCCTCCTCCATTATTCAATATAATCTTGGGCTTCAAGTCCACTTTCCTACCCATTTTCCATTTCCCTTGATTCCTGAAAAACCAAAAATTTGTCTTAAATATATTCAGCGATGAAGCAGCCACAGCCTTCTGGGTAGAGAATTCCAAAGGTTCACAAACTTTTTACTGAAGAAATTTCTCCTCATTTCAGTCCCAGACTCCTTATCCTGAGGCTGTGCCACTCTCCGCACCCCCCTCCACAGCCTACCCCCACCTCGTGTTCTAGATTCTCCAGCCAATGGAAACAACCACTCTGTGCCAACCCAGTCAAGCCCCATTGAAATGTTTCAATGAGATCTCTCACCTCTTATTCTCAATTTACTCAGCCTCTCGTAGGACAATCCTCTCATCCCAGCAACCAATCTAGTGAACCTTCACTGCACTGACTCCAATGCAAATAAAAACATCCTTCCTTAGGTACGGAGACCAAAACTGCAGAGCATATTTACCAGCACTTGGCGCATAGCCTTGAATGTTACGACGTGCCAAATACTCATCCAGGTACTTTTTAAAGGATGTGAAGCAACCCGTGTCCAACACCCTCCCAGGCAGTGCATTCCAGGCTGTCACCACCCTCTGGTTAAAAAGGTTTTTCATCACATCCCCTAAACCTCCTGCCCTTCACCTTGAACTTATGCCCCCTTGAGACTGATCCTTCAACTAAGGGGAACTGCTGCTCCCTATCCACCCTGTCAATGCCCCTCATAATCTTGTTAACCTCAATCAGGTCACCCCTCAGTCTTCTCTACTCCAATGAAAACAAGCCAAGTCTATACAAACTCTCTTCATAACTTAAATATTTCATCCCAGGCAACATCCTGGTGAATCTCCTCTGCACCCGCTACAGTGTAATCACATCCTTCCAATAATGTGGCAACCAGAACTGCACACAGTACTCCAGCAGTGGCCTCACTAAGATTCTATACAACTCCAACATGACCTCCCTACTTTTGTAATCTACGCCTCGATTGATGAAGGCAAGTGTCCCCTATGCCTTTTTCACCACCCCACTAACATGCCCTTCTGCCTTCAGAGATCTATGGACACACACGCCAAGGTCCCCTTATTCCTCAGAACTTCCTAGCGTCATGCCGTTCATTGAATACTTCCTTGTCAAATTACTCCTTCCAAAGTGTATCACCTCACACTTTTCAGGGTTAAATTCCATCTGCCACTTATCTGCCCATTTGACTATCCCATCTATATCTTCCTGTAGCCCAAGACACTCAACCTCAATGTTAACCACCCGGTCAATCTTTGTGTCATCCGCAAACTTACTATTCCTGCCCCCCACATAGTCATCTATGTTGTTTATAAAAATGTCAAATAATAAGGAACCCAGCACAGATCCCTGTGGTATGCCACTGGACACTGGCTTCCAATCACTAAAGCATCCTTCTGTCATCACCCTCTGCCTCCTACAACTAAGCCAATTTTGAATCCAACTTATCAAATTACCCAGTATCCCAAGTGCATTTGCCTACTTTATAAGTCTCCCATCTGGGACTTTATCAAAGGTTTTGCTGAAATCCATATAAACTACATCAACTGCACTGTCCTCATCTACACACCTGGTTACCTCCTCAAAAGATTCAATCAAATTTGTTAGGCATAACCTCCCTCTGACAGCCATGCTGACTATCTCTGATCAAACCTTGCCTCTCCAAGTGGAGATATATACTCTCCTTCAGAACGTTCTCCAATAGTTTCCCTAACACTGACGTGAGACTCACTGGCCTATAGTTCCCTGGCTTATCTCTGCCACCCTTCTTAAACAGTGGAAGCACATTAGCTGTTCTCCAGTCCTCTGGTACCTCCCCTGTGGCCAGAGAGGAATTAAAAATTTGTGTCAGATCCCCTGTGATCTCTTCCCTTGCCTCCCTCAGGAATCTGGGACACAAATCACCTGGACCTGGAGATTTGTCCAATTTTAAGCCTGCCAACACCTCCAGTACCTTGTCATTCCGTACATCAATTTGCTTAAGAGCCTCGCAGTCTCTCTCCCCGAGTTCAATACCTTCATCCTCATTTTCTTGGGTGAAGACGGATGTGAAGTATTCATTCAACACTCTAGCGATGTCCTCTTGCTTCACCCATAGATTGTCCGCTTGGTCCCTCATGGGCCCTACTCATTCCATAAGACCATAAGACATAGGAGCAGAAATTTAGCCATTCGGCCCATCAAGTCTGCTCCACCATTCAGTCATAGCTGAAAGGTTTCTCAACCCCATTCTCCTGCCTTCTCCCTGTAACCTTTGATCCACTTACCAATCAAGGACCTATCTGTCTCGGTCTTAAATACACTCAATGACTTGGCCTCCACTGCCTTCTGTGGCAATGAATTCCATAGATTCACCACTCTCTGGCTAAAGAAGTTTCTCCTCATCTCTGTTCTAAAAGGTCTTCCCTTTACTCTGAGGCTGTGCCCTCGGGTCCTAGTCTCTCCTACTAATGGAAACATCTTCCCCGCATCCTCTCTATCAGGCCTTTCAGTATTCTGTAAGTTTCAATCAGATCCCCCCTCATCCTTCTAAACTCCATCGAGTATAGACCCAGAGTCCTCAAACGTTCCCCATATGTTAAGCCTTTCATTCCTGGGATCATTTTCGTGAACCTCCTCTGGACCCTCTCCAGGGCCAGCACATCCTTCCTGAGATACGGGGCCCAAAATTGCTCATAATATTCTAAATGTGGTCTGACCAGAGCCTTATAAAGCCTCAGAAGCACATCCCTGCTTTTATATTCTAGTCTTCTCGAAATAAATGCCAACATTGCTTTGGCCTTCCTAACTACCGACTCAACCTGCAAGTTAACCTTAAGAGAATCCTGGACTCGGACTCCCAAGTCCCTTTGCACATCAGATTTCTGAATTCTCTCCCCATTTAGAAAATAGTCTATGCCTCTATTCTTCCTACCAAAGTGCATGATCTCACACTTCCCCACATTGTGTTCCATCTGCCACTTCTTTGCCCATTCTCCTCACCTGTCCACATCCTTCTGCAGCCTCCTTGCCTCCTCAATACTACCTGTCCCTCCACCTATCTTTGTATCATCTGCAAACTTAGCCAGGATGTCCTCAGTTCCTTCATCTAGATCATTAATGTATAAAGTGAAAATTTGTGGTCCCAACACTGTCCCCTGCGGAACTCCACTAGACACTGGCCGCCATCCTGAGAAGGACCCTCTTATCCCCACTCTCTGCCTCCTGCCAGACAGCCAATCTTCTATCCATGCTAGTACCTTGCCTCTAACACCATGGGCTCTTATCTTACTGAGCAGCCTCCTGTGCGGCACTTTGTCAAAGGCCTTCTGGAAGTCCAAGTAGATAACATCCATTGGCTCTCCTTTGTCTAACCTACTCATTATCTCCTCAAAGAATTCTAACAGATTTGTCAGGCATGACCTCCCCTTGATGAAACCATGCTGACTTTGCCCGATTTTACCATGCACTTCCAAGTATTCTGAAATCTCATCCTTAATAATGGACTCTAAAATCTTACCAACAACCGAGGTCAGGCTAATCGGCCTGTAATTTCCCATCTTTTGCCTCACTCCCTTCTTAAACAGGGGGGGTTACATGAGCCATTTTCCAGTCCTCTGGGACCCTCCCTGACTCCAGTGATTCCTGAAAGATCACCACTAACGCCTCCACTATCTCTTCAGCTATCTCCTTCAGAACTCTGGGGTGTAATCCATCTGGTCCAGGTGATTTATCCACCTTCAAACCTTTCAGTTTTCCTAGCACCTTCTCCTTGTTAATGGCCACCATACTCACCTCTGGCCCGAACTCTCTTGAACTTTGGGGATGTCACTCGTGTCTTCCACTGTGAAGACTGCTGCAAAGTACCTATTCAGTTCCTCCGCCATTTCTTTGTTCCCCACTATTACTTCTCCAGTGTAATTTTCCAGCAGCCCAATGTCCACTTTTGCCTCTCTCTTACTCTTTATATATCTAAAAACCCCTTGCAATCTTCTTTTATATTACTGGCTAGTTTACCCTCATATTTAATCTTCTCCTTCCTTATTTCTTTTTTTGTTGTCCTCTGTTGGTCTTTGTAGGCTTCCCAATCCCCTGGTTTCCCACTGCTCTCTGCCACATTGTATGCTTTCTCTTTAGCTTTTATGCTGTCCCTGACTTCCCTTGTCAGCCATGGTTGCCTCATCCTCCTTTTAGTATGCTTCATCTTCCTAGGAATGAATTTTTGCTGCGTCTCCCAAATTACTCCCAGAAACTCCTGGCATTGCTGTTCCACTGTCTTTCCTGCTAGGCTCATCTCCCAGTCAATTCTGGCCAGCTCCTCCCTCATGCCTCTGTAGTTGCCTTTATTCAACTGTAATACCATTACATCTGATTCCAGCTTTTTCCTCTCAAATTGCAGGGTAAATTCTATCATATTATGGTCACTTCCTCCTAAGGCTTCCTTCACCTTAAGCTCCCTTCTCAAATCTGCCTCATTACACATCACTAAATCTAGAATTGCCTGTTCCCTAGTGGGCTCCACCACAAGCTGCTCCAAAAAGCCATCTCGTAGACATTCCACAAATTCCTTTTCTTGGGATCCACTACCAACCTGATTTTCTCAGTCTACCTGCATATTGAAATCCCCCATGATCACTGTAACCTTGCCTTTCTTACACATCATTTCTATCTCCTGGTGTATCTTGTGCCCCACATCCTGACTACTGTTCGGAGGCCTGTACAAAACTCCCATTATGTTTTTTTTACCTTTGCGGTTCCTCAACTCTACCGACACAGATTCTACACCATTTCTTGATATCGATTTAATTTAATTTCTTACTAACAAAGCAACCCCACCCCCTCTGCCAACCTGCCTATCTTTTCGATAGGATGTATATCCTTGGATATTTAGCTCCCAGTCCTGATCCCCTTGCAGCCATGTCTCAACGATGCCCACATCATACCTGCCAATTACAATCTGCGCCACAAGCTCATTTACCTTATTTCGTATACTGCGTGTATTCAGATACAACACCTTCAGTCCTGTATTTCCCATCCCCTTTCTCATTGTTGCCCCTTTATCTGATATGATTGAAGATAGATTCCTAGCCCTTTCAAACACTCTGTCCTATTTTGTGTTCTGGAGACTTTAATAGCCTCTCCTGGGCTCTCCTTTCTTTTCAGTTTTTTCATAATTTTCCATGAAGTTGAATCCACCCCCCAACATGCTAACCTGCTGCTTTGTTTCCCATTAGTCATACTTCTTGGAGTTTTACCCTCCCCCCCCCCCCCACTTTCTAGTTTAAAGTCCTATTGACCACCCTATTTACCCTTTTCACCACAACATTGGTCCCAGATCGGTTCAGGTGGAGACCATCCCAACGGTAGAGATCCCTCCTGTTCCAATACTGATGCCAGTGCCCCACAAAATGGAACCCCTCTTT